>NC_136496.1:15167650-15335150 GCF_053919585.1 Euprymna scolopes | reverse complement strand
AAGAAAATTTTACAACTACTTTTTTTCTGTAAATATAAGTCATTCATTTAAAGTTTATGGATGGAGGAAATAAACCGTTTTCATTTTAATAACCCTGGCCCTGAAAATAAATGGTGTAAATTTAATTTGCAAAATGTTAATATATTTTCATATACCTACGCTCGATCTTAAATATTTCACTTTTTAATCGGGTAAGGTTATTTCTCTAAATATTTGTAATAATATTCATATACGCACTAAGTTTTCAATTTTTTCATTTTCTGATTTTTTTCTTATTTTTGATATGTTTATATTACATTTAAAGCTTCATATATATATATATATATATATATATATATATATATATATATATATATATATATATATATATATATATATATATGTACTAGCAAAGATGCCCGCACACTTAGGTACGCGATTTGTGGGCACCTTTCCAGTAAGTAGATGTTATAAGAAGGATGTAAATTTCAATTCGATGCTTAAATCTTATCTAACACATTAAGTAATGAAAACATACCACAATCAGATCATATCAGTTTTTCATCATATCCTTTTGTAGAACTTTTCATTTCTTTGATTTGGAGCCAGAATGTAGAGTTTTTTTCTGAACTTCCTGTCTGGTTGATGGAGACGTGGAACATACCGTGACTGAAGCAGTCTGATGTCAGGTCTACGCCAATGATTTTAAACGTCTGACCTTGTCTTTCATTTATGCTCATTGCAAAACACGCCTTCACAAGAAACATTTGTAAATAGTACAATTACAACAACGCCCCAACATCCCCCGGCCGCCACCGACATTCAATATAACAAAAAAAAAACAGCGCCAGTTTCCGGAGAAGCTAAAAACGAAAATCACAGTTAAATTTGTTTTATGATATGAAAAAATTATTAGGTCGCCAGAAAGTGGGTGCTCATTTTACGTTAAATTTATATAGGACAGTGATCCCCACTTTTTGAAAAAGTAATTTCTTCATATCATGCCCCAAATTTAAATGTGATATTCGTTTTCAGCACCACAGGAGAGACGTTGCGAGCCTTTGTTTTATCGTTACTTCCATGACAGGTGTTCGTCTGAGCTCCAATCCCTGGTCTCCTCTCGCCGATCTTTCACGATAAACACCCGTCTAGCTGAAACCACTGTCAAAAAATTTCCCCACTCTTTATCTGTGCTAAAACGAAAACGTAGATTCCATGAAGAAAGCTTCTTTCTTAGAAGTGCACGCCTATGGAACTCTGTTCAATCTGCCTGTTTCTCACCTGAATACAATTTGGATGTCTTCAAGTCCAACATAAACAAATACCCGATGAACCGCCCCCTTAAATAGACGCTTTATCAAATCTCAACATTAACGTACATGAAATAACCCTTATCCCCGAGTGGCTTCCGGGCCTTGATAAGTTGTGACCACCTTGCAAAAAGAAACCACCGAAAACCGATAAAAGTTGTAATTTTAAAGCTTTTTGAGGTGTTGGAAAGAAACTTACTTGACATTGACCATAAAATCTTTAACATTATTTATCTAAATATATATGGTGTTAATGCAGAGAGTGATCCGCGCTATTTTTAAATCGTATGTCTACGTTTAATTAAAGTTTTATGATATGTTTTTTTTTATTCAATTGTAAGGTTAAAGTGCAGGATAGGTACAAAACACCCTCCCATCCCCATGTTAAGAATGGCTTTTTAAATAATAACGTTATTACTACACGAGTACCAAATATATATATATATATATAGCAAAAGAAAACCCTAAAAATATTGTTATAACATTTTTCTTAAAATTTTTCTTTACATTTAATAAAATTTAAAATTTAAGGTCGGTTTTCTTTTCTTGTTAGGCTTTCCTCGGCGACGCTCGGTTTACTCCGGCTGTTGGTGTCATGTTCCGGAGACACTCGGGTGGACTGAGGCTTAACTTTCTGCATGAGTACCAAAAGGTTACTTAAAAATTAAGAATAAGCGAAATAAAAATCATCTCCGAATTAAAATTAAAAATAATAATTCAACTTAGAAGAATATTTCGAAATGAAAACAAATCTATTATAGAAAATATTTCATAACGTGCTCAAAAAATTAAACTATCACAGTTATTCCCCTTGGTTTTCTGCTTTCCAAATTAAAAGGTTTTAGATTAACGATAATAATAAGTAAATTTAAGTTAAATAAAATATAAATTGAAATGAAAATAAACTAAATTATTATAGTTTAAATTATATGTTTAAATAGTACAGTATTAACGAGGTTATTATGTCGAATAATAATATAATCGAGCTAATTATTTAAAATGATTTAATTTAATATGATATGCTAATAACCATAATACAGTCGATGCATATGTGATGTGAAAAATGCTATATCTAGAAGTTACGCATAAAAATAAATGTCTCCTTTGACAGAACTAGCCTACAACGGGCATTAATATTTCTTGACCAGGAGAGGTGTGCACACACTATAGACACTTTATATTTCTTTGATCATAGGGAGTTGTACACACAGACAAACACACACACGAACGCTATTACTTTATATATATATATATATGTGTGTGTGTGTGTGTAGATTGATACGTCTGTATGTGTATATTTTGTTATATAGATCGATATATATATATACAGAAGAAATAATTCTTTAGTTATATCCTTATAGAGAATATTGTACGTAGGAAAGGGGCCAAAGTATTGCAAAATTTTTAATGTCGCCATCCTATTGTAAAAATAAAATTACATACATGTGGTATTACTTCCGTATTGTGCAGTCTAAAACCGACAACGCTAATGAAATTATTTTAACTTTGACCCAATGTAATTATACCGCTCCACCCGGCCGGTAGCTGACAGTCATGGCGGTAACTCATACAAATGCGATTCTTACTCGCGGAATCAAAAATGCAATATTGCTAGCAGTCAAAGCCCCACACGTATTTACACAATCACTGGCCGAGGACTGACGAATGTAAGGGCAATTCTAGGCGCCTAGTGTTCTTCACTAATAAAAGGAAAATGTTTGCTCCGCTTTTCAATTTCTTTGATATTCACCTTGTGGGCAGCAGGAACTAAAAAATCTATGATCAGATCGGACTACAATTTGATCGGACTTTTCTTCCTTGTTAATTATTACGACATCCAGTCTTCTTTTTTGTATGTATTTATATGTGTATATGTCCATGTCCAATAGAATTATATAATTCTAAATTTACAATAATGTTGCCGGCTTATGCTTATACCATTGGTCTGTGTGTTTGAGATGCAGTTGTTTGCATAATCTACAGTGTAGTGCTCTTCTCACTTGGTAGTGGCCTCTTCTTTTATTCTTTTTTTAGGTCATTTTGCTGCATTCACTTACTATATAGTTTATCGTTTCGTCTCTTTGTACACACAGTATATATTTACACTTTTCTTGTGTTGTATCGAGTTTTGATTTGATATGGTTGGTTTATATTAAGTTTTCTATTGCTGTAGTTATTAGGAAACTAATTCCTCGGTTTAAGCGTCATTTTCGCATTCATGACCAAGTGTGTTCGTTATTCTCATCGTTTGTCATTCTTATGGATCTTCTGTTGAGTTGTGTCTCTTCTCAATTGTATATTTCGTCTTACATCTTATCTTTTGTGTCTCTGTTTATTGTTCTGTTTATTTACTCGTGTCTCACGCTGCCACGCTGCCTTCTGATCAAGCTGTCTCAGTTTTTCTTTTAGTCCACCCTATGAACGGTTAAGAGTATCTTACTTGTGATACTGTTCATGTATTTATACCTTTTATTAGATTTCTGCTACATAATTTAGTTTCCAGATGTTGACTTGTTCTTCTGGGGTATTCTTTTCCAATTCTCTGTTTCATTTTGGTTGCGTCGATGGTGTCTGCTTCCAGAATTCCCAAGTGTTTATAAGCGTCTTGTTTCCTTAGCAATCGCATGTCCGTTTGGTTGGGTAATTTCATTCCTTCTGTCTTCTCCAGTTTCGCATTTCTTATAACTAATAGTGCGCATTTCTCATGGTAAATACCGTTTGGATATCCTGGCTGAAGATCCTAGTATGTTTTAGTGTCTCTAGTTCCTTTTCTGTCCTTGCAAAAAAGTTTCAGATCGTCCATGTACATCATGTGGTTAATATTTAGCTCTGTATTAGAGAACTTGTATCAGACTTGGTAATTTCTCAGTGTATTGTTCAGGGGCATCATGGCTATGATAAACAGTAATGGTGATAGTGAATCTCCTTGGAAGATTCATCTTTGTATGTTAATTTCTGTTATGTATTGTCCATCAGCCGTCAGTTCCAAGCTCCATATTCTTATTGCTTGGTATTTTATACATTTTTCGCATTCTATTATCCATGTTTGAGGATACTATCGTGAGCTTCTTTTTAGTCTATCCATGCCATACCTACATTATTTATCCTTATTCAGGATTTCAGGATCATTTGATCCATATAGAGCAGAAAGTGTGTTCCT
This sequence comes from Euprymna scolopes, assembly GCF_053919585.1. Taxonomy (NCBI): domain Eukaryota; kingdom Metazoa; phylum Mollusca; class Cephalopoda; order Sepiida; family Sepiolidae; genus Euprymna; species Euprymna scolopes. The sequence goes on along the minus strand of NC_136496.1, from coordinate 15,330,701 downwards.
CTTTTTTCTTTTCGGTATACTCTGTGTTCCTCGGGAAAAGCTCCACGATTATTCAGGGTGTGGTAGATTTGTGGTTATTATTATTATTATTATTATTATTATTATTATTATTATTATTATTATTATTATTATTATTATTATTATCGTATATTATGTTCATACTGCAGAGATTACTAACTAAAATAAACGATGGTGTTCCCTGTCGACAATCTCGATAAATTTCCAGTACTCTCCACATCTCTTGATAAAATTGGACTTGACTTTCCATTATCACAATATTAGTTGCCATTTATTTCACGCTGGGAAACACTATTTGAGTAAAATGCGAATTCTGAATCAGTAAAGCTGTCAAAGGTCTCAGGTGTTTTAATACTATTTAGTAAATATATCTTTAGTGCTCTATCACCAAGATGTTTTCATCCTATATATATATATATATATATATATATATATATATATATATATATATATAAAGCTGAACGTGTGTGTGTGTGTGTCTGGTCACGAATAGGTTTCTATATGGTTGACTATTATAGAAAACTGATCAAATATAATGATAGAAGATGTATCGAGACACAGGAATGGGTATGTTTGATCCGGCATAATGATGACTCATTAAAATTTTGGGGTCTGCGTACGCGCCTGGTCAACAAAGTATGGAAAAAATGTTTACAAGTGTTTTTGATATAGATGTACATAAGAATACTTTGATAAGTATGTTTTAACTTAAATAGGGATGGTATGAAAAAATTGTGGGGTCTGCGTTCGCGCCTGGCCTCCATAGAATGGAAATAGGCAATAATAATAAAGACTTTTCATATCTATCTGCGTAAGTATACTTTGATAATTATGTTTCAGTTTAAAGAAATATGGTATATTAAATTATGGTGTGTTCGTTCGCACGTGACTTCCATAGAATGGAAATATGTCACAAAGTTTAACAAGGTTTTTTTTTATATAAATCCACAGAATATTGTGATACGTGTTTCAGTGTGAACAGGTATTGCATAATAAATCATGGGGTTTATGTATTTTATTTTTACTTTCATCATATTTTGCTTTTATTTTGATACCCCCAAATTCGAAGCTATCTCTTTACAACCCTTTCCTTTTCATAACCTATCATACTTTAATAAATCAGAGTCCATTTTCTGTAGGCTGTTTTTGAACCCAGTCAACGACGGGTACTTCTGCTAATATATATATATATATATATATATATATATATATATATATATATATATATATATATAGAGAGAGAGAGAGAGAGTCCTGGATACGACCTTAAACTATATCCGGTGGTGAGGCTCCGGCTTCCGGGATTTGGGGAGTGTGGAGCAACACCTTAATTGCCATTGCTCCCTGGTCAACTCTGACCCGGAGTGGTAGTACCTGTTAGGGTCCCAACTATCGGTTAAATAGAAACCGACTTGAAAAAAACAAATATATTCTATCAGAAACTTTTCTTCAAAATCACCGGAATCGGCATTAAATAACCTGAAAAGGGTTATTATCCCGTAAAAGAAAAACACGTCACAATATAGAGAGAGAAGGAAAGGGATAGATAGATAGATAGATATATAGAGAGAAAGAAAAGTAAGAGTGAGAGTTCAGCTGTTGTATTTCTAGTGCCGTGTATAAGTGGTTGTTGTTAATATTAAGTTAACAAGAAAGCCTTACAGTTTTTCACTTTCAAATTCACATGAATATATTTTGGATCAAACAAGCTTTTATTGATCACAATAAGCAGCAACAGACGCTACACATGTTTTCCAATGCTTAACACTCAATGCTTAACACTCAGTGCTTAACACTCAATGCAGTACCGTAAAAATTTTGCGTTCTGCTAACGATGAAGTCCCTGAAGGCGTTTTTGATATCGCTTTTGTTTTGAATTTTTATTTTCACACAGAAAATTGGCGAGATGCTTTAAAAAGTAGTAGTCAGTGGGTGAGAGGTCAAGAGAGTATGACGAATGAGGCAGAGTTTCCTTGCCCAATTCCTTATACTTTTAGCAACGTGTGGTCGGTTATTGTCGTGCAGGAAAATATGGCCATTTTTTTGTCGAAGTTTCTGATGCATTTAATCGATTTGCAGACAGTATCGACCTCGTTATGTTTTCGCTTATTCGACTGGTCGCAGAACACAAAACAGTCAGTATGATGTTCTTCTGGTGCAAGTCTGACTTCGAAACGTGCCGTGAAGCTCTGTATGCGTCTAACGACTGAGATGAGTGTTTCCAGTGGTTGTAAAGAACCCACTTTTCATCCCAAGTAAAAACCCGGTGGAGAAACAGGTGGTTCCTTTTGCGGAAAAGAAATGAAGTAGTAGCGTTCAATTAGTTAAAATAATAACTTAATTTGATATCAATTTTAGGATTCACACAGATTTTTTATTACATTTTTTAATTACATTTTCACCCCAAACAAGGTTATTGCCGCTTTGATGTAGGGGCTACTATCAGGGACCTAAGTTGCAAGGGTACTATGTAGGAAGTTTATCAGCAAGATGCCTGTTCACATTACACTTGAACTTCTGCATGTCAGTTCAGTTGAGGAAGTAGTAAACTAGAAGAGAATTCCAAAGTTCCGCAGTGATGGAGGAGAAGAAGCTATTAGAGTAAAAGGCTTTTTTACATCTAAGGATCTCAACTGTGTATGGGGTGGGACTTCGCAGCTTGTCGCGTTTGGCGGGGGTATTTTCGTCGAGGAGGTACAAGTCCTTGTAGTTCGTCAGAGCACCCACCATTAAAATAAAACAGGCAGAGGGATACAACATTTCGTCCGTGTGACAGGGACTGAAGTTTAGATGACGTTCTGGACCTATTAGGTTGGCGACTTTCTTTTTGACCCTGTCCAGGATCGAGAAACTAGTAGCAGAGGCACCAGCCAAAATGTGAAAGCAGTACTCCATACATAGGCGAATGGTGACTTTGTAGAGGTACAGGATACTTCCAGGCATAAGTAACTTTCTAGTACGATAGAGATAGCACACTTTCTTTGCAGCAGCCTTAGCAATGATCTCGATGTATCTATTCCAACTCATGTTTTCTGTGAACGTTAATCGAAGAAGCTGGAACGAAGTGCTCTCAGATAAAGTATCTCTAACCATAGCTATTGGTATTTGGTAAAGTTTCGTGTAATTATTAAAGGAAACGAGCTTTATCTTGGCAGCGTTTAACGTTACCATCCATTTATGACCCCATTACACTACAGACTGAAGATCTTCCTCTAGGGTTTCGACTATTACCTTTGATATGTGCTCATTGGTTTTCCCAACGTGCCTGCTACAGAGCGTGGTGTCGTCGGCAAATATATCCATCTCAGAGACAATTTTGTCGGGTAAGTAATTTATGATTATCAGAAATAATAATGGTCCAAGGCTCGATATCTGAGGTACACCTATATTTATATCAAATTTTTTGGACGTACGTCCATCTGTTGTGTAGCGTGGGTTCCATATTTAAAAAGTGACGCGGAGAGTTGATATTGGGGCACATATATAACGGGACTCGTGTAATACAGAGATAACGATTGTGATGATGAGGGAGAGAAGACATTTATATATATTATAGTTCTTTTAACGTACATTAGAGGAGAGAGAGATACTTCACATATGATGATAGTGGGGACACATAATACTTGGAAGGGTTTAAACAAGAGTGCGTTACAAGATGATAAACACATTTCCGTTTTCGTGATGAAGGATGTGACACAAGACAACAGCTACAAATAATGATGACGTCTGTATTCATCTGATCGACCGGTCGATTGACGTCAACAATTCAAATTTGAATCTACATAGTCTAAATGTTCTCCCTTCGCTTCCGATGGATTAACTGACCAACTATCTGGCTCAAAATGATTTTAGTTTATTGCACTCACCGTGTAATTCTTACTGATATTTCTACTGTTGGATCATCATTGTCCTGCCTCGAATCCACAGCGCGTGACAAGAGATCCGCACAGGCGTTATCTTTCTCCTTTAGGTACCGTATGGTGCAATTGTAGCCAGCCACACTTAAAGCCCACGTCTGTATTTTCCTATTTTGTATTTAGTAAATATTCTAATAGTCTATGATCTGTATAGATAGTGAACGTTTCACTATGACAATAGTGATTTGATTTATTCAGGGCATATTGTATCGCATATGCATCTTTTTCTATCGTTGACCATTTGGTTTTAGTATTACTCAACTCATGGGATAAAAAGTAAATAGTTTTTTCTACCTCTTTACCCTCCCTTGGGTCATAGACCATTTGCGACAGACATGCCTCAATCGAATGATCAGAGGCATATGTATGCATTCGGAAGTCCTTATCTGGATCGGGCTAAGCCAGTGTTATCATATCTACAAGCTTCGTTTTTAGGCTATCAAAGGCAGGTTGACACGCATCGTCCCAATAAAATTGTGCATGCTTCCTCGTTCATCGGACTAACGGCTCGGTAATATCGGACTTTTCTTTTTATAAATCGCCGATAGTACGATGTCATACCAATGAAAGCTCTTACTTGCTTTATAGTGGTCGGAGTCGAAATCATTTTTTATAAACTTGACTTTATCAATGTCTGGCTGTATACCCCTCTCACTAACTTTCAACCCCAGATACTGTATTTATTTACTGAAAAACTCACACTTCGTTGCGCACCTACCTAAGACTTTATCTCTGTGTTTTATATGGTCTTCCTTTGTATTGGAGAATATTAGAATGTCATCCAAATACGATACAGCGAATTCTTCCTGTCCTTGTAAAACTATGGGCATCAATTCCTGGAAAACCCGGGGGGGGGGGCGTTACATTAAAATGGAACAACCCCTTGTGTCAAGTGAACGTATTTTTTTTCCTTATCGTTCTCTGGATACTACCACAGAAAAAAAAACTGTCATCGTCCCTTTTATAATTTCAGAAAGCCTCTCTTGTGATTTAATCTTAAATAATCATATGGCTTACACCAATGTAGGTTGACCGTTAGGCTTACACACTTTCAAGGATGCCGCTATGCAGTTTCCCATGAACAAGTTATATTAAATTCTCAACGGGGTTTGAGACATGTCTTTGTTTCACAGGGAGGTCACTGTCATGGAGTATATTTTTATTACTATAGTTACTTCCATTACATTCTTTCTTTACTTATATTATATATTTTGGTTTTAGTTTATTTTGTCATTAAATTGTTTTCTTCTTTTTCATTTTATTTATTTTTAATTATATTTATCCTGTTTTTTATTATACTTTTACGTTTGATTATGTTGTTCTATTTATGTTAACGTTATTTTTGTTTGGTCGATTGGTTCAGATTCTTGGCCTTTTGGTGTCAAGATCAAAGTGTAGTATCTGTTCTTCAGATGCTGCACTTCGTTTTCTTGTTCTCTTTCGGTGGAGGAGAGATCCTTCACGACTGAGACAATTTTTATTTTTGTACCTTTTCTCCACGTTAAAAAACGACCCTGGTGTCTAACTCTGTCCCGTGGGGAGGCATAGTAAATAGGTACTATCATAACAGTTTCCACTCGTTATACGAAAACGGTATACATTGAAATTAACAATATTTCAACAAAAAAACTTTATAATATATATATATGTGTGTGTGTGTGTGTATATACATGCATACATATATACATTTATACATACATGCATATATTTATACATATTATATATACATATTTATAGATAGATAGATAGATATACATGCATATATATTTATATATATATACTGATATATACATATTTATACATATATATACTTAAATACACACACACGCACACACACACACACACACACACACACACACACACACACACACACACACACATATATATATATATATATATATATATATATATATATATATATATATATATATTGAGACATCTATATATGAAATTAATTATACGGGCTTGGCTTTCGCATCAGGAATTTTATTGTATACAAAAAGAAGACGTTGTATACGTAAATCGAGAAATACGTTAAAAGCCTTATATAGCACATATGCAATTTCATAAAAGAAAAAAAAAACGGAAAAAATTGGCTAAGAGCAACGACATATTTTAAAATGTTATTTCAATCAAACATCGCCCTTCACGACTTCAATCATAGGCACGGATGAAACCCGATTAAACGTGTACTGAGTTAGTTGCGATTCCTAAAGGAAAATGAACTCCCAACCACTTACAAATTTTGTTGAGGATGGACGATTATAATTAATTTATATCAATCTATTTTTTTCTATGTAGTAGAAATTGCAAGGCCTACTTGATTTTTTTTTATTTATCTACATATTTTTATTCCACGGTTTGTAAGGACTGGAACAAGAAATAGATTCAAATAAAGAAACAACCAGAAAAACGGCTAAAAGCTATGGCATATTTAACTGTAATTTAAATCTAAACTCATAAGGTCACGGCCTCAATCAAATTTATGGGCAACAAAGCGCATATTAAATATAATTAAACGTGTACCGAGCTATTTCACTTCTTAAAATTCGATTTCTAAGAAAAAGTAAACTTCCAACCAAATACCGAAATTTTGGATGATGTTTGGTTGGTTGGTTGTTTTTGTTTTACGGCATATCAACCCTTTTCGGGTTATTTAATGCCGAATCCAAAGATTTTGAAGAAAAACATTTTAATAGAATATATCTGTTGTTTTCAAGTCGGTTTGTATTTAACCCATAGTTGGAACCCTAACAGATACTACCAATCTGGTTCAGAGTGGACCTGGGAGCAATGGCAATTAAAGGGTGGCTTCACACTCCCTAAAGCCCACAAGCTGGGGCCTTACCATTGGATATAGTTTAAGGTCATATCCAGGACCCCCATTGAGGGACTTTTACCCTCTGTTGGGGGGCATTCGGTGTATTCTATGCCTCACCGATAGAGCCGGCGAATTTTGGATAATGTATGATGAGTAATCTATATCACTCTATATTCTTCATATGTCAAAAAAGGTAAAGGAATTTCTAGAAAAAAAACTAAAAATATTTAATTGAATAAAAAGTTGCATTTTAATGAGACTTTCGAAGAATCAGAATGTTGAAAAATAGTGATAAATGCGGGAAACTTTTCGAGAGCAAATACTTCTGTCACATTTAATAGCTTAAGAATTTTTCTTACGCAGTGAAAATAATCATTTTTGTCACTGTTGAAAGTTTTAGACAGACATGCAAACATACATACATACATACATTTATATATTGGTAACTCATATTTTCGACCCAAAGCTATTAAAAACCTTGCCTTATTTCTGAATTATCTCTGAATACTCTTCATGTAAAATTTCAACTGTTTAGACCAGAAATTTTCTGAGTAATTTGATAGAGACTGCAGAAGACAATATTTTACAATTCGACCCCTATTATGAGCCTTTAAAATTTATTGTTTTTGACTCTAATTCAGTTATTACGTTAAATCAGTGTCCAAGGAACCTATATCTAAAATTTCAAGTGTTTAGACACAAATTTTTCGGAGGAGTTTGGTAGAGTTCTCAAAGGTCAAATCGTTGAACTTTGACCCCTTAACAGCCAAATATCTGGCCGAAAACCAATCACAAAGATTTTTCTAAATCTCAGTACACTGTATATTAAATTTCAAGTCTGTAGACTTAAAATTGACAGAGGTATTGGGTAGGGAAATGTACACAGACACGTTCACTTTTATATATACTAGCATTTAAGCCCGGCCTTGTTCGGATGTTTTCATGCGTCTGTTGAGCAAAAAAAAAAAAAAGAGGTAGTAGTGAGGCAGGCTCGAGCCTGTACCGCGAAAGAGGAAAACCACGGGGAAAAACCTGACGTTTTTGCTGTAACGACCATCGCCAAATCGGAACATGACTTATGTTAAAATTAAGGCTAGGCAATCGACAGGAGACGATGGCTTTCAAAAATATCGGCAAAAAAATTACAGAAAATTGCCCAGTTGAAGGTGAAGATATTAGTTGTTGTGGTGGCAACCATTTATTTGCATATGCGAATAACATAACACTACAAATGGCAAGCCTAGGTTGGCCTTGGTGTGTCTTACTCAAATGCCACCGGAAGTGACGCCGAAGAGCGTACATGTCCTCCCACCAAGACTCTCTGACTCGACACCGTCATTTGTACATATTGTAAATATACCTTTTCTTTAATACACTTATTATTGCGCTATCTTGTTGTTTGCGTCTTCATTGTATTTCCTTACTAATTATTGTTCAACCTTGCAACCACAACATTAGTGTTTATCCAATTTTTCGATATTTGTCGTCTAAAAGGTCGATTTCAAAACGATACTGATCTTGGTAAAATCCGTCGCATTTATCGAAAGTTGTAAGCAAACATGCAACCATAGATACATACATACACACATACATACATACATACATACATACATTTATATATTGGAAACAAAACTTTTCTACCCAAACCGATTAAAAAGCTTGGCCTATCTCTGTATACCCTTTATGTAAAATTTCAAAGGTTTAGACCAGAAAGTTCTGAGTAATTTGGTAGAGACCCTTATTATGACTCTTTAACATTTATTGTTGTGGGCTCAAATCAAGCTATTAGATCCATGTCCAAGTAACCTATATCTAAAATTTCAAGTGTTTATATTTTTTTTATTACATTTTCACCCCACACAAGGCACGTTGCCACTTTGGTGTATGGAGCTACTATCAGGGGCAGTAACTACTGGGGCACTATGTTGGGATTTGGGCAGCAAGATGTCGGTTCACGTTACACTTGAACTTCTGCATGTCAGTACAGTTGGGAAAGGAGGAACCTGGAATGGAATCCCAGAGACTAGCGGTTCTGAGGAAGAAACTACTGGAGTAGAAAGATATTTTACATATAGGGATCTCTACTGTGTGGGAGTAGGATTTAGCTGCCTGTCGAGTTTGTTGAGGGTGTCTATGTCATGGGGGCACGAGTGTTTTCAGTTCGTCAGAGCATTCACCATTAAAATACTTGTAGAACAGACAGAGGGATACAGCGTTTCGTCCATGGGACAGAGGCTTAAGCTTAAATGCCAGTTCAGGGCCTATCAGATTGGCGACTCTCTTTTAAACCTTTTCTAGGAGCGTGAGACTAGCAGCAGATGCACCAGCTCAAATGTGACAGCAATACTCCATACATGGGCGAATGGTTGTCTTATAGATGTACAGAATACTTTCAGGTGTCAGTAGTTTTCTAGCACAGTAGAGAGAGCCTACATTCTTCGCAGCGGCCCTGGCAATGTTTTCAATGTAATTGTTCCCAGCAGTTTGAAAGATAGGCAGTCACTGGCCATTGCTATTGGTGGCAGAGATGTTTCTTGTAATTATTGAAGGAACCCACTTTAGTCTTTGCAGCATTGAATGTGAACATCCATTTTTCTCCCCATTCCACTACAGATTGGAGGTCATTCTCTAGTGTTTTTGCCATTTCTTTAGTTTTGTGTTCATTTGTTTTCCTGTCATGCCTGTTATAGAGTGTTGTTTTATAATCATATACCCATCTCAGAGGCAGTTTTGTCGGGGAGGTCACTAATAAATATTAGGAACAATAGAGGTCCAAGGATAGACCCCTGAGGCACTCCCGCATTTATATCATATTGTTTAGATGTACGACCGTCGAGAACAACCTGGATTTTTCTCTTATCTAAGAAGGATTTAATTATGTTAAGTATTCTACCAGTGATACCGTATGATCTAATTTTCCTGAGGAGAGCTTCATGCCATACCCTGTCATAAGCCTTAGATATATCTAGAGCGAACGCTCTGCCCTCCCCCGCTTTGTCCAGTGAATGGTATATACGTTCAGAGATTACAGTGAGGATGTTTGCTGTGGAACGGGCTTGTCTAAATCCATATTGTTTGTCAGTCTGAAGTTTAGCATCTGTGAGGTGATTTTAGACACAAAATTGTCGAAGGAGTTTGGTAGAGTTCTCAAAACTCAAAGCGTTTAACGTTGACACCTTAACAGCAAAATTTCTGGCCAAAAACCGATCACAAAGATTTTCCCAAAACTCTGTTACCCTGTATATCAAATTTTGAGTCTGTAGACTGAAAATTGACAGTATTATTTCCTAGGGAAATGTACACACAGACACACAAACACACAAATACACAGACGCACAGATACACAGACACGTTCATTTTATAGATATACTAGCATGGGTGCCCGGCGTTGCCCGGGTGTTTGGAGGTATTGCGTGTCCTGTAAACTTTTTTACGTAAATATTATGCAAGTATAAATTATGTAGAATATCTGACTGAATATAATTACACGTAATAGTTAACTAAAGATGATAATCTCATAAGAAAACCGGAAAAACTTATAGGGAATTAATTAAAATGAATGCTTAAAAGAATAGGCAAATTAGCTAGACCTTTTGCAGATGAATTTAATTCCATGGCCCATATATAAGAAAATTGTATTTTCTTTTTAAATAAATAGAAAAGAGGGGTTTTAATATGAATATCAATACACATAAAAGAAACACGAATTTATAGGAGTATATATATATATATATATATATATATATATATATATGTATATATTAATATGATTATATTGTTAATAACATATAAGGGATATAACAAGTTGGTGAGGAAAAGGGTTTTTTATGAACACATAAAATCATCAAAGAGCAATCTATTAACGACACGGCTGTACTGAAGATATCGAAGATGAAATAAACTATAGTTATGAATAGGGGGAAAAGTTTAATACCATATATGCTCTGCACTTATACTCCAAATTAACATTGATTCAGTTTTTATCATAACAGTCTCAACCCGTTAAACGAAAACGTGATGCATTGAAATTAACAATATTTCAAAGATAAACATTTATAATATACTAGCCGGGCTACCCGGCGTTGCTCGGGATAGTATAAACAATGAGAAAATTGAATTTGGTTTTGTAATATATTTGTTATTCTTATGAGAGAGGAATTTGTATGTTTTATATCATTTGTTATTTTGAACAAAAGAATATTTTACCTACATAAGACGGGTGTTACACATATGAAATAATTGTATCTTACCTAGGGTATGTCATTTATAGCATCTATATGAAAGGACGGGTAATATACAATACATTTATCTCATCAAATCCCAAGCGATGCCAGGTATTTTACTAATATATATTCTCGCCTATTTCATTCAATCCCGGGCAACGCTGGGGGTTTTACTAATATATATCTCAATCAATCTCATTAAATCCTGGGTGACGTAAGGTATTCTGTTAGTATATATTTCAACCAATCTAATTCAATCCAAGGCAACGCCAAGTATTCTGCTAGTATATATTTGTATCTATCTCATTACATCCCAGGCGACCGTGTATTCTGCTTGCATACATTTTCATGTATCTCATTGAATCCAGGGTGACTCCTGGTAATCTGTAAGTATATATGTTGACGTATTTCGTTAAATCCCATAATTCTTCAATTGTTATAAATTTCGACAATTTAACCCACATTATCGCTCACTTGTCTAAAATAATAACTTTGAGACATTGTCTTGGCTGGTTTTTCATTACAAACACATAATCCAAATAACTCACATTTCATCATTTTTTATAATTTTTGGATATGTTACTAATTTCAACAACCACGTCACATGATTTAACTTACATTATCGCCACCACGCTTACTAAAATAAAAACTTTGATACATAGGCTATGGTATGTTACTAATTTCGACTATCACTTTTCATGAGTAAATCCACATTATCGCCCCCTTCTATCACTAAAATAATAACTTTTAGGCATTGTATCGCTGGTTATTTCATTAAAACCCCACCAAACAAGTAACTCACATTATATCATTTTTCATAATTCTTGGATATGTTACTAATTTCGACGATTATTTTTAATGAAGTAACGAAAATAACTGCGACCTCTTACTAAAATAATAACTTTCATACATTATCTGGTCTGTCTACTTCATTACGAATACACCAATCAAATAACTCATCATTTTTCATAATTTTTGGATATGTTGCTAATTTCAAACGTCATTTTCTATAAGTCGAATCACATAATCCCTCTCGTCTTACTAAAATAATACCTTTTAAACATTTCTGGGCTGTTTATTTCATTACAAACACATCAATAAAATACCTTACATTTCATCATTTTTTATAATTCTTGGATATGTTATGAATTTCAACAATCAAATTTAATAAGTGCGCCCATCTAATCGCCCAATTTTTACTAAATTTATACAGTTGCTAGATTGACTGGGCTGTTTATTTCATTATAAACACACCAATCAAATGATTAAACTTCATTTTTCATAATTCTCGGATATGTTACTAATTTCGACAATAATTTTTCATGATTTAATCCACATTATCGCAACCTCCTATCGCTAAAATAATAACTTTCAGACATTGTATGGCTGTTTTTTTTTTGTTTTCATTACAAACACACCTATCAAGTTATTCACATTTGACCATTTTTCATAATTCTTGGATATGTTATTAATTTCGACAATTATTTTTAATGAAGTAACCCAAATAATCGCCCCCCTCTTTAACCGACACGATCCCCTTCCTCTTACAAAAATAACAACTTTTATACTTCTTCTAGCCTGTCTATTTCATTACGAACACACCAATCAAATAACTCACATTTAATCATTTTTCATAATTCTTGGATATGTTCTAATTTCGACAATCATTGTTTATGATTTAACCCACATAATCGACTCCCTCTTACTAAAATACTAACTTTGAGATAATATATGGTCTGTTTATTTCATTATAAATACACCAATCAAATAACTTACATTTAATAACTTTTCATAGTTCTTGGATATGTTACTAATTTCGACAATCGTTTTTCATGATTTAACCCACATAATCCCCTCTCCTCTTGCTAAAATAATAACTTTGAGACATTGCCTCTGGTTATTTCATGATAAACACACCAATCAAATAACTCACATTTTATCATTTTTCATAATTCTTGGATATGTTACTAATTTCGACAATCATTTTCCATTATTTAACACACATAATCGCCCTTCTCTTACTAAAATAACAACCATGCGACATTGTCTAGGGTGTCTATTTTATTACGAACATACACATCAAATAACTAACATTTCATAATTTTTCATGATTCTTGGATATGTTACTAATTTCGACAATAATGTTTCATGAGTTAACCCACATAATCCCCTCTCCTCTTGCTAAAAAATATAACTTTGAGACATTGTCTGTGCTGGTAATTCCATTACAAACACACCAATCAAATAACTCACATTTCATCCTTTTTCACTTTTCTTGGATATGTTACTAATTTCTACAATCATTTTTAATGATGTAACCCACATAATTGACCCCCTCTTACTAATATATTAACTTTTAGACTATATCTAGACTGTTCATTTCATTATAAACACACCAATCCAATAACTTACATTTCATCACTTTTCATAATTCTTGGATATGTTACTAATTTTGACAATCGTTCTTTTATAATTTAACCCACATAATATCTTTTCCTTTTGCTAAAATAATTACTTTGTGACATTGTCTAGCGTGTTATTTCATTATAAACACACCAACAAATAACTCGCATTTCATAATGTTTCATAATTCTTGGATATGTTACTAATTTGGACAAAAATTTTTCATGATTTTACGACATAATCGCAACATCTCCCTATATGGGGTATTCTGTTAGCACAAATATCCACTTATCTGATCCAATCCCAGGTATTCTCCTAGGAAATATCTCATCTATTACATCCAATCCCAGGCAACGTCGGGTATTTTGCCAATACAAATATCCAGCTATGAAGCCATACCCAAGAGCGTTCACTGACATAATATTACATTGATTTCATATTAATCTAATGGTATTTGACAATGAAGTAACATCAAAGGGATGTCACTCGCATGTTATAACAATGATTGTATATTAATCCAACCCCAGGTATTCTCCTAGGAAATATCTCATCTATTACATCCAATCCCAGGCAACGTCGGGTATTTTGCCAGTACAAATATCCAGCTATGAAGCCATATCCAAGAGCGTTCACTGATATAATATTACATTGATTTCATATTAATCTAATGGTATTCGACAATGAAGTAACATCAAAGGGATGTCACTCGCATGTTATAACAATGATTGTATATTAATCTAATGGTATTCGACAGTGAAGCTACATCCAAGGGAGGTCACTCGCATATTATAATAATGATTGTATATTAATCTAATGAAATTCGACAATGAAACTACACTCAAGGGAGGTCACTTGCATATTATAACAATGATTGTATATTAATATAATGGAATTTGACAATGAAGCTTCATCCAAGGGAGGGCACTTGCATATTATAACAATGATTGTATATTAATCCAATGGAATCTGATAATTAAGCTAAATCCATGGGAGGTCACTTGCATATTATAACATATATACTGCGCAAGCACCTTCTAAATTTTTCAATTCGGACCTATAATGCACAAGCACCTTCAAAATTTTCACATTGGACCTATACTGCACAAGCACTTTCTAAATTTTTCAAATTGGACCTATACTGCACAAGCACCGTCTAAATTTTTTAAATACAACCTATACTGTACAAGCACCTTGAAAATTTTCAAATGAGACCTATACTGCACAAGCACCTTGAAAATTGTCAAATCAGACTATAATGCACAAGCACATTCAAAATTGTCAAATCGGACCTATAATGCACAAGCAACATGAAAATTTTGCAAATCGGACCTATACTGCACAAGCACCTTCAGAATTGTCAAATCGGACCTATACTTAACCTATCTCATACAATCGCAGGTGACGCTTGGTATTCTGCTAGTACATATCCACCTATGTCATACAATCCCGGGCGACGCCGGTTGTTCTGCTAGTGCATATACACCTACTTTATCCAATCCTGGGCTATGCCGGGTATTTTGCTAGTACAGATATCCACCTATGTAATCCATCCCGGGCGACGCTTGTACATATATCAACCATTTTTTCCAATCCCAGGCGTCGCCGACTATTCTTCCAATCCCAGGCCATGCCGGGTAATCAGCTAGTATATATGTCATGCTAGTGCTATGTCATACTATTCCGGGCGACGCTGGGTATTTTGCTCGTACATATGCACCAGTTTTATGCAAACGCATCTTTTTTTTTACTTGATCTTTTGGCTAAGATCAAAGTTTAGTGTCTGTTC
Organism: Euprymna scolopes; assembly: GCF_053919585.1. Classification (NCBI taxonomy): domain Eukaryota; kingdom Metazoa; phylum Mollusca; class Cephalopoda; order Sepiida; family Sepiolidae; genus Euprymna; species Euprymna scolopes. The sequence continues at coordinate 15,315,533 of NC_136496.1, read as the reverse complement.
TTAGAAATAAAGCGGTTTCATCTTTCGTGCCCTCCTACCACTAACTCATAATAAGAAAATAAGGAGGAGGTCATGCATTGCATGACATCTTGTACTAATTTAATATACGAAAAATATATAATACGCATCTTTTTTTTACTTGGTATTTTGGCTAAGATCAAAGTGTAGTATCTGTTCTTAGAATTAAAGCGGTTTCATCTTTCTCCCCCACCCCTAGTAAGAAAATAAGGAGGAGGTCATGCTTCGCATGGCAATCTTTAGAAAAACAAACGTCAATCGTAAATAAAGATGGCCTTCTAAATAATAATGCTTTTAGTTCAGCTGTGATTTTTGGAATATGACATCTTGTCTCAATTTAGTTATCGATAAATATAAATTATGCATCTTTTTTTAATAGAAGATAATGCTCGGCAGAAAATTAAGCTGTATAAGACGGTTACTTGATCTTTTGGCTAAGATCAAAGTGTAGTATATGTTCTTAGAATTCAAGTGGTCACATCTTTCGTCCCAACCCCCACTAAGAAAACTCGAAAATAAGGAGGACTTATGTCACCAAATCCATTAACTCTCATTTCGTATTATATTAAAATAGGTTGTAGTGAAACAAACGTTGATTAACTCATGCCTCTCACCTTCCTCCCTCTCAATAGAATTGGGTCGTAGTGTTACTAATATAAAAAGAAAATGGGCGTTTTTTTTTGTTTTGTTTTGTTGTGCAAACAGGCATCGATCGTCTCAAGCCAAGTATTTTTAAGCGTGATTTTTTAAAATTTACTTTTTTGCGTATTATTTTTGGTTTTAGTCTCCGATTTTACTATTTTTAATTTGCTAATAACTTTGGTAACGTTGTCATAGCGTAGAAGTTCATAGTTTAATTTGTAAGATTGTTACATTTTTTTACCGATAACAACAATGTTTTTATATACAGACTGCCATTACAGCTTGCTGACGTCAAGATCACGTGACATGACTCAGCAGTTTTTAAATAAAAGGTGACCCAAATAAACGGGCCCCGTGTACACTTCATGTAGAAGAGTTAGGGTCCGTTTTGGGGGGCACCTCTAAATCGATTTAAAAATATGTAATTTTTAACATTAACATGTGACTTTTTGCCCCCCCCTCTCTGCAGAAAATCGATCAGCTGACCCACTGCTGATGGTTCTTTTGACGAATTTTTCGATATTTGTCGTCCGGAGTTTGGGGCTTTCATATGAGACCAAGTTTGTGAATTTTTGTTCTGCTTGTCAAAAGTTTTTAGCAGACATACATACATACACACACACACACATACATACATACATTTTCGCTTTTATATATATATATATATATATATATATATATATATATATATAAAGAGACAGACAGACAGACAGACAGACAGAGAGGTTATATAGAAAGCGATATTACCGTATCCAAATCAGAAGTAAAGAGAGGTTATTCTTTGAGACGGTATCATAGAGATTCAAAGTATGAAGAGTAGTGATAGGCGGAAGGTGAAAAACGAGGTAAAAATAATTCAAGGAGTAATTCACAACATCATAAGAAGAACATATCGATTACGGAATTTAACAGGCTTCTGTATGCAGCGTCAACGTTATTGCGAATCATCTTGGCTTAATACAGAAGAAAAAGAGAGAAATGAAGGTTAGAAGGCCATACTGGCAAAGGCGGCTTGAAGAAAGTATTAAACGGTGTCGGTTAGAATTAAAGAAATAAGAAAAGGAGTTAAACTAGGACAGAAAGCTAAGGACGAGATGAAAGGATTATTAGTCAAAATTTAACAAATGAACCCTCGTTGGAAAAGTAAATATCTAGCTTGTGTATTAGTTAATGTGACATACGTCGTCAAGTTCGCACATTTAGGGAATCATTTATCATCCACCATAATATGTTTGAATACTAGTCATTTTATTTTCCTAATTTTGCATATGGATAACAAAATATCCAGTATCTCTCTTAAAAATCTTATAACAGGATTTCCCAAGAACTTTGCAGCTAATTCCACCCTATGCGACTAAGGTCATCAACTCCCTTCTTTCCTCCTATAACAAACAATACACTCTGCGACATACAAATATATGTGCGTGATGTCGCGGGGCTAATCAAGAACCTTGATTCCAGTAAAGCAACTGAGCTCGACGGCATTCCAATTATAGTGCTCAAAAAGCTTCAATCAGAACTTGTTCCCATACTTACGAAACTATTTAAGCGCTGCCTTAAGGAGAAGTGCTTTCCGACTCCCTGGAAGACCTCATCAGTTTGCCTTGTATTTAAGAATTCAGGTGATAAGTCATCTCCTTCTCAGTACAGACCAATAAGTCTCCTGTGTGTTATGAGTAAGTTGCTAGAATCCATATTAAATAGAGAAATAGTCAACCACCTCAGCAGGAATAACCTTCTTAGCGACACACAATATGGTTTCTGCTCTGCAAGATCTACCGCAGATGTGCTGACGGTTATATTCCACAGGATTAGTGAATCTCTTGACAAAGGCTTCCTTTCTAGAGCAATTGCTCTTGACATATCAAAGGCCTTCGACAAGGTATGGCATAAGTGTCTACTTCACAAAATTTCCAGCTACGGTATAACTGGAAATGTTTTCTCAATCATTAAATCATTTCTCTCCGATAGGTTCATAAGAGTAGTGGTAGATGGACAAAAATCGGAAGCCTGCAATATAAATGCTGGAGTCCATCAGGGGTAAATCCTAGGCCCAACTCTCTTCCTGATCTACATCAATGACCTCCCTAAACACATACTTAAATCATTCATTGACATCTATGCTGATGACACGACCATCTACGGCAACACATCAAAGGCTGTAAATGACAAAGTTGTCTCTGATTCTCTCTCCTCTGATCTCGAGAGCGTGGTTCAGTGGGGGAAAATGTGGCTGGTTACCTTTAATGCATCCAAAACCAAACTCCTATCCTTACATAATAAACGCTCTGATCCCCAGCTGGCATAATTGTGACGGACGGCTCTCGTCTGGGTGAGGCCCCGTGTTTTGACAAGCTTCTGATCTGAAATGGAACACGTACATCAAGTCTGTTGCCAAGGTCGCTGGAAAGATGGTGGGACCCTTCTACCGCTCCAGAAGATATCTCACTACTGATGCAATTCTCTATCTATATGAAAGCCAAGTACGTCCAAGGATGGAATACTGTTGTCATGCAGGAGCTGCTAAAATAAGCCTATCCTGCCTTGACAGAGTACAAAATAGACTTTGTGGCTTAGTGGGGGATGCCCTTTTCTCTACCCTGCAACCTCTCTCCCACAGAAGAGACGTTGCGAGCCTATCCTTGTTTTATCGTTATTTCTATGGCAGGTGCTCGTCTGAACTCCAATCTCTGGTCCCCCCTCGCCAATCATTCACGAAAAACACCCGTCTAGCTGAATCCACTGTGAAAAATTTCCCCCACTCTATATCTGTGCCTAAATCAAAACGTGGATTACATGAACAAAGCTTCTTTCTTAGAATTGCACGCCTGTGGAACTCTGTTCCGTTTGCCTGCTTCCCACCGGACTACAACTTGGATGTCTTCAAGTCCAATGTTAACAAATTCCTAATGAACCGCCCCCTTAAGTAAACTCTTCATCAAATCTCCACACTAACGTAATGTACTTGCAATAACCCTTATCCATGAGTTGCTTCCGGGCCTTGATAAGTGGTGATCACTGTGTAAAAAAAAGATACTTGGAGTATTCTTAATTGAATCTTTTTTACAAATGGGGATATAACATATGAAAAATATTTAGAATCCAGTTTCCGTTGCTGTTATTTCAAACCATAGCAGAAAGTTTTAGCCTCCCTGTTATGGAAGAGTGAATGATGTATGGGGGGGGTGCGAGAAGAGTTGGAAAAAAGAGGAAAGGAATAAGGGGAAAGGTGGGAGGTGGTTCTTGGTATGTCGGTAATTTTTAGTTTTGGAGTTTAAGGACCTTGTGAGGGAAGTTCATTTCTGGTGTGGCTGAGGGCACAGGGATATGTGGAGGGGGAAGGGGGATATGTGGGGGTAGGAGGAGCGAGGTTACTTTAAAATTCGAGTCTTAATGGAAAAGTTTTTGGCGTCTCGTTGGTGAGATGATTTCTAGATAAGTATGTCTTGACTTGTCAGATGTTCGATTATGTTCTGAGGCGGGGGGGGCTATGATTCGGGTTTTTTTATTTGGTTTTTATTTGTTGTTAATTGTTTGGAGAGGGTCAGCTAGTGGTCGCGCGCGCGAGCACACACAAGCTCACGTACACACATAAGTACTTAAAGAAACGTTCATATGTACACATATATCTCCGCCGTGGCGTGCCAATATATGCACATATGTGCGCATGCATGCATAGACACCCGCGCCACACCCACGGACGTCAAATTTTCCTTAAGGTGCTGAATTGGATATATATATTTATATATATATATATATAAATATATGTGTGTGTGTGTTTGTGTGTGTGTGTGTGCGTGTGTGTGTGTGTGTGTGTGTGTGTGTGTGTGTGTTGCCTTGGGGCATTCTTTAACGGACTAAACGTGATTTTGAAGGCTTACAGTGCAGGAATGTGCAGTCGTTATCGGCAGATATATAAATAAATAATAAATAATTCAACGGATTTTTTTTTTATTCATCTGATAGATTTTTTTTATCAACCGTGGATGGTATTTATGCCGTAGCTCCTTTCAAGTGAATCACTAATCATCAGTAGAGAAACGTATATCTACTCTCAAGGCTGTCAAGGATAATTGACAGCCTAGAGAGTGGATATACGTTTCTCCACTGATAATGAGTGATGCACTCGAAAGGACCTATGGAATATGTATCATTCCCAGTAAAAAAAACAAAAAAAAAAAAAAACAAACAGGTAAATATTTTTTAATTATTTATTGTTTATTATTTTATCTGCTAACAACGACTATACATTCCTGCATTGTAAGCCTTCTCTCTGATAGGTTCATGAGAGTAGTGGTTGATGGGCATAAATCAGAAGCTCTCGGTATTAATGCTTGAGTCCCTCAGGGGACCATCTTGGGCCCAACTCTCTTCCTGATGTAGATCAATGAGCTTACAAATCCCATCATTACATTATTCATAGACATTTATGCTGACGACACTACATCCTATGGTAGCACATTAAAAACAGTGAACGATAAAGTTCTCTCTGATTCTCTTTCCTATGATCTGCAGCATGTGGTACAATGGAGAAAAGGGTGGCTGGTTACTTTAAATGCATCTTAAACCAAGCTTCTATCTCTACACCGTCTACGCTCTGATGCCAATCTGGCATCGGTTGAAATGAATGGCCTTCGTCTTGGGGAGGCTTCATTTTTTGACAAGCTTTTGGGCTTGACCTTTACTCCTGACCTGAAATGAAACTTAAGTGTATTTCAAGATGGAGTTCGTAATCGATCGTACCTTCACGTTGATTCAAGAAAAAAAGGCCAATCAATTCCAATCACTATTTAACGGAACGAAATACAAAGAGAATAATTATAAATCGATACATATTGATGTATTAATCGTGGTGTTCCTCGCATCAAACATATTACAGTGATTTAATGTCGTTATCAACAAATATATTCCAGAATATCGTTTCGAAATAATTTACTTATACTTTTATAGCAAAATACATAAACATGATGTTCTAATCAATTTTTCTCTCATGTGTATTTTTTCATATCTAAGAGGAAACAAATACATTACTGATCAAAAATGTATGACCACTCGAAAATCTTCAACAATCAACTATTTTTTAAGGGCAGCTTTTACACTCTGACCACTTTCAAATATTACAACCTAAAACGTTATGAAAAAAAGCTGAATTCTAAATAATTTATTCAGAATTTTTTTTTATATTAAGTGAGGCATTGTACACTTGATCAAAATTTATAAGGTCAGAAACTTTCTTGCCTCTTTTTAATATGTTGTAATGTATTTACTGTATATAAACTGTGGTCGATTTATTCAATCTAAATAATGTATCAATGTTTTTTATAAAGATGTTTGGTTAAAAATATTGTTCGTAGGTGAGAGCTTAGATAATGGATATACGTTTCTCAAATTAGAATTTGTTCGTAAGTGTATATTTTGTAAACAAATCATTCATAAACGATAGCGAGTTACAAACTTGAAAAACCATGAATAAAAGTAAACTTGGAATTTATGATGATAAGGAGTATACTCTACAATATGCAAAGTTTTCAATTCGCGGTCTCCACAGCGAATTCACTTGCTTTTTTCAAATAATAAATGCTGATAATGAGTAGTTTACACAGACGTTTGGAATGTATGTGTTTCCGTGTGGCGGAGTGGAATTATGGTAAACACCCAGTCAACTTTAGTTTGAGAATGGATCGCATTTTGGTTGGCATTTTTAATTATGAATTTTGTCTTCTTTATTTCCACAAAAAAAATTATTTTTCTAATTCAATTTTTCATTATTCAAACAAGATTAAGCAAATAAAAACGCTAACGAATATTTCTAGCCATTTTGAAATTGGAAATGAAAAAGTAATTATATATGACAAAGGATTTTGATTTGCACTTTTTATTGTGGTTAGAATTTAGTTTTCGGATTGGCTAATTCAGTGGATCCACGTCATGCATATTCAAGCGGTTAACGTGCGTTTTCGGTACAGCCCTACCGAAAATTTAAGATTTGCAAATGCACTTGCACCCAATATGTTTACGCATATAAAATATTTACTGTGCATAGCATGAGAAATCCATTGATAGTCAGGAAAATTTTAGTGGTTTTTATTGTTTTTTAATCATTATTCAAGCCCAAGCAAATTTGTGTATAGTCAAATATGTATTACATTTTGAAATCACAAGTGAACCATCGATAAGCTTTTTTTTATAATAACTGTTTATGTATTAATATCCGAGGCAAACACAGTAGAACCCCGGAATACAGCATTAAAAATTAGTAACAAGCTATTTTAGCTCCACGATGAATGCCATGGAAAAGTAACTTCTGATTAATGCTTGTTGTTAAAATATGCAAAGAAAGACATGATTTGCGGCGATTTTAAATAGTCTCTCATTCGTATCGTAAATTGAACTACTAGTTAAATAAGAAAGAAAAGAAAATTTTGAAGTACGAACGGCTTGAACAGGGGTCATTCGATCTGTAGTCGAGTGCTCTACCACTAAGATATATGACAATATGAAAGATGACAATAAATATGCCATTTTAAAAAAGACATAATTTGCTAATATTTTATTATGTACCTTAACCGGTGTAACGTAAAATATTTCTTTGTAATTTTTATTCCTATAAGAAAGAAAGATTATAGTTAAGATTACAATTTTTTTCGATGTTCGATACTTAATAGATCAATTTATGTACAAAACATCTAAGAACGTTGCCAAACAAAAAAAATCACTTTTGTGTGAAATTTGTAAAAGATAGGACTAACCGTTTTATAACCTCCGAGAAACTCACACACAAACACAAATTGACTTTTATATATTAGTAGATAGGTAGATAAATAGATAGATAGATAGACAGATAGAGGTTTGATAAAGTGTTCTATGATAAAAGTTGGAACAAAAGGTTGCACCAGTCACGCATACGTTTACACAGTGCAGACTTTAACAACGAGTAAGCTCCTATTTTATCCCCAGATTGGTTATTTCTACTGACAAGGTCTTCTTTTCGAAAATATGTTATATAGCGTTGTCATTGTGTACAGGCATGTTTGTTCGAAAAAAAAACTGTGATTTAATAAGCATATCTTTCAACTTAATTCGAATTTTTTTATTCCATTTTCACTCCAAACAATGGACAGTGCCACTTTGATGTTGGGGGTTAATATCGGGGACATAACTTGCAGGGATACTATTTAGGGAGTTAAGCAACAGGACGTGTGTTCACATTAAACTTTAACGTCTGCGTGTCAGTACAATTGGGAAAGCAGGGGCCCAGGAGAGAGTTCTAACCTCTGGTAGTTTTGGAGAAGAAACTATTAGAGTATAAGGCTTTCTTACATCTAGCGATCTCTACTGTGTAGGGGTGGGATTTTGCTGCTTGTCGGGTTTGTCGGGTATATTTACGTCGACAGGGTACAAGAGTGTCTATTTCGTCAAAGCATCCACCATTAAAATACTTGTAGAACAAGCAAAGGGATGCAACATTTCATCGATAGGACAAAGGTTGGAGCCTAGATGACAGTTTGGGACCGATCAGGTTGGCGACTCTTATTTGAACCCTGTCTAGGAGATAGAGGCTAGTAGCAGATGCACCAGCCCAAATGTGACAAGAATACTCTATAGATGGGCGAATGGCGGCCTTATATCTGTAGAAGATACTTTTAGATGTACGTAACTTTCTAGCAAGGTATAGAGAGCCCAACATTCCTCTCGGCGGATCTGGCAATGCTCTACATATATTTCTACCAAATCATGTTCCCTGCGCACGTTAGACAAAGGTGTTTTTAAAGAAGTACTTTCAGATAATTTATTTTTAGCCATAACTATTTAAGGTTTTTTTTTTTTAATTATTGAAGGAAACAAGCTTAATAATGCCAATATTAAATGTTACCATTCGTTTTTATCCCCACTTCACTACAGATTGAAGGTCTGCATGTAATATTTCTGCCATTTCCTTTGATATTTGTTTTCCCCTTCGTGCATGGTAAAGAGCGTGGTGTCATAAGCAAATATACCCATCAGAGACAATTTTATCAAGGAGGTTATTATGAATATAAGGAATAATATAGGTCAGAGGATAGACCCCTGAGGTACATCCGCATTTATATCATACTAGCATGGGTGCCCGGCATTTCCCGGGCGTTTGGAGGTGTGCGTTGAGTAAAAAACAGTTGTAGTAGGCTGGCAGGCTTGAACACGTACCGCAAAAGATGAAAAGACGATTCAACACAGCCATAATTGAAAAATGCAGGGAGTGTTATGAATACCTTAGAGACATAAGAACAATTTTCAAATGAACAAACAAAAACAGGCCAAATATCAAGGTCTTATGTATGATATGAAAAGAAACTGGAATCTTAGAGAAACATACATCATACCAGTTACTATAGGTGCCATAGGGCTTATGAAAAAGAACCTGAAGTCTTACCCAACTAATATTCCTGGTGAACCAAATGCAAAAGAGATCCAAACAATTGCAATTAAGGGAAACAACCAGGATATTAAAAGAGCTCTCGGTTGGTTTCAATAAAAATCAGGACAATGTAGGAAGCTAGTTTGACTGCCTCATACCTAGCATTACAATCTTCAAAGGAGGAAACTTAAAAAAGGAATGTCTGCAGAGAACTTGAATGCCTACTGGACGTTATCCTCAAGTACCTAAGGTTCCTATGGTCAGGGTTTTTCAGCACAACTTGGCATGATAGTACATTTCCCTAGAAGTAAACCCTAAGTAAATATTCAAAATCACAATGTATTCACTGCCCAAGTTAGATGTTCTCGCCATGGCTAACTTATGAGGAATAGGGCACCTTCTCCAAGTGATTTTCAATCAAATTGCACCAAAATAGTAGATACTCCACCAGAGGAGTTGAATTTTTGTCCTGGTTTTCAGTAAGATAAAACAAAATGAAAGATATATTACACCATACGAAAATGGTTAATTGGGGAGGCGAAAATTATGTTCTCAATTTCTTTACTAACTCAATGTTTGAGACATAAAGAACTTTAATGGAACATTCGAATATCTATGTATCTCATAGAGAGTTCAAGTATTAGCCCCAGATAGTTGGTCCCTTGATTATTGAGAACTTCGACTGTAGTAAAATAAACAAAAAAGGGTCTCATGTATGATATGAAAAGAAACTGTAACCTGAGGGAGAGATCAATCATACAAGTTATAATAGGTACGACAGTGCTAACAAAGAAAACCTGAAGTCCTACATATCTAACATTTTTGGTTAACCAAGTGCAAAAGAGATTCGGACAATTGCAGTTAAGGGAACAACGAGGATGTTAAAAAGAGCTCTCGGTTGGTTTCAATAAAAAGCACTTGGTTTGGCGGCCCCATACCCAACGTTACAATATTTAAAGGAAGAAATTCTTTAAAAAAAGTGAACTAAAATGTGTGTATATATATATATATATATATATATATATATATATATATATATATACATTTTTATTTTTATGCATGTGTATTTATATGTATTAGTCTTTATCTATATAATGTTACGTACTTTTTATTTCTTTACATCTCACTCAAGCTCTATTTATTGCCTCCAATAATTTGATTCTCCAAGCCGACCACGAAGATTCGCTCTCCAAACAGATATCTTACTCATACACACCGCGACAATGCCTATTTTGTAATTACTTAACCGATTATTTTCTAATGTAAGACTTCTCTAACCTCTCGCAATCTACCACATTTTTCAAGTTTAATCACTTTTCCATCGGCCGTTATCATAGAAGAATCTTTAAATAATGTCGCATTATAACCATAAAACATAATTCTTTTTACGGTTGTAACCATAATTTTCAACACAAAAATATCTTTTAAGCAAGATGAATATATCCATATGATTTTAATTACATATGCATACGGATACACATCCAACCATTATATTTACCCATAACTGAATTGAGGAATTTAAGAAATTATTCAGACCAACTGTTTGAATAATGTTTATCCCTAAATACCCTCTCATACGTGGACTTCAAGCTAAATAACATTTTTGTATATGATGTTAAAAGGAAGCGAAAGACCGGAGGCTCGACGTTTCGCCCGAATTATGCAGGCTTTTACAAGAGCCCCCAAACGTGGAGTCTCCAGTCTTCCGCTCCCTTTTCACATCATAACGTCGGATTGTATCCATTTTAATATTCATTTATATATATATATATATATATGTGTGTGTGTGTGTGTGTGTGCGTGTGTAAATATATATATATATATATATATATGTATGTATATATATATATATATATATATATATATAAGAACAAGTAGTTAATAAAACCTGTTAAACAACACTTTGAAAAAGAGTTAAAAACATTTAATTTTAAAAAAGAAACACTAAATAAGTTGATAGCCCTTAATCCGCGGAGTATATATCAGGGTGGGCCAAAATAAGGGTCCTATCTTTAAATTTGAATAACTTCCACAAAATAAAAGTTAAACTCACCAAACTTTATGTGTGTGTAGACTGACCCTTCCGAGATTTTTTGAAATAAACAAAACAAATTTTGGCCGAAAAACACTTCTTAAAACTTACAAAAACTAAAGTATTGTTTTTTACACTGTTTTGAGTTTTTTAAGCAAAAATAATGTTTTCTAAATGGGCGCTGTTGGCAGCTTCACACTCTTCGGCTCTTTTTAAAATATTTTCCATAACAGTTTGCAACATCTGAGGACTTATGGCTCTTATTTCTGCTTCAATATTTGCTTTCAGTTCCTCAATATTGTTTGGTTTATTGGCATAAACCTTTTCTTTGAGGTCACCTCATAAGAAGTCAGAAGCTGTAAGGTCGGGTGATCGTGCAGGCCATTGAATTTCGCAAATGCGAGAGATAATCTGATTTCCAAATATACCCTGTAAAAGTGTAAGGGTATCTCTCGCAGTGTGTACTGTGGCTCCATCCTGTTGGAACCACATCTTGTCAGGTTTGGCGGCAACCCACGGTTGCAAGATTTTTTGCAGCATTTCTCGGTAGCGGTCACCCGATTTCCGGCATCGTCTTCAAAGAAATAGGGGCCAATTATCTCTTCAGCAGTAACGCCACACTACACCTTGCACTTGAGTGGATGTAATGTGTGCTGCTGAATTATCCTTGAATTTTGTTTATTGATGAGCCCATCAAGATGAAAATGGGCTTAATCCGACATTATTAGTTTTTTGAGAAAATCGGGATCATCATTGGCCAAATCCTGGAGTCGCATAGCGTACTCAAGTCTTTTTTCATTATCTCGAGGTTGAAGTTCTTGAACTAGCTGCACTTTATATGGAAAATATCCTCTTTCTCTTAGCATTCTCCGAAGTGAGGTTCAAGAAATGCCAAGTTCTTTTGATCTCCTCCTTGTGGATGTACATGCATCCTCCTCCAAACATATATATATATATATTGCCCTCCTAGCAACAGCCGAATAGCGCAAATGTTAGAATCGCCGAATGCCATTCACGCAGTCGGGTTTCGATCCTGCTTTGATGTAGTTGCTGGCCTAACCGTACCGATGAGCGGTGAAACAGCGAAACAGTACTATATGTGGATGACTTTATATATTTGCATACATATATATATATATATATATATATATATATATATATATATATATATATATATATTAAACCATTACTTATTTCGGATTTGAAGCTGTCAAACTATGTGCTTTACTAGCAAGATTATAAAAAGTCGATATAAAAGTCATTTTTTCAAACTGTTTTTCTTCTGAGACAGTCATTGTAACTTCATGAATGAAAACGCTTTTATTAAATATTCCCTTGTTATGAACACAATATTTTCCATTTACAAAGTATAAACTTTTTTCATATATTCTTCTATAATGAACTGATATGGACTTCGATTTCTTGTAATAATAATTTTACACCAAGAATTCTTCACAAGTTTTGGTTTCGCTTTCGATTATAGCAGATGGAATTCAAGTTATATATATATATATATATATATATATATATATATATATATATATATATATATAATTTTGTCTTTATCCTAAATATATTAAGTGTGTGGGTTATTTATTTTGTGTATCATGCTAACATCAAAAGCAACGACTTCCAAATATTTGTTCAAAAAAGTTCAATTGCCTTGAATGCTACTCATGAATTACAGCCAAATCGTATCTAAATCATTTACAGAGTAAGGTTGACTTCGGTATTAGTCTATGGATCAAATCGAGAAAAACGTCTGACACACGGACTGACACGAAACAGTTTTTTTTAATAGACAATATTATCTGGGATTTTTAAACAGTTCTGTAACGCTTAAAAATTGTTTAAAAATTCTCGTTTCGTGAAATAAGCAATATTCTGAAATGCCTATTTAATTTATAATGAGGATTGCTTTTTTTGTGGAATAATAAACAAAGAGTAGTTTCAACACAACTTTCAAAATTAAAAAAAAACATTATGTATCCATAGCATTTATACATATATTCTTATCATAAAAGGTTAATAATTTTTCCGTATTTGTTTTATATTCCGTGTGAGCGAGCGAGGAAGGCAGCGAATAGAGCCAGCAATCCAAAACGACAAAGAAGGAGAGAAGAGTAGTTCAGAGCTCATGAAAGACAAGCCCAACGAAAGGGAAACAGATAACACATGCGATAAACAAGGAATCAAATGAGCGAAGAGAAGATAAATGCATATAATAATCGTAGCAGAGAATTAATGTAGAGAAGAACGACTCGAATGAATGAAGAATAAAGGGAATTGTATAACACTCTAGCAAGAGAACGGTTTCGAACAAGATATGCAATAGATTAAGAAGAAAGACAAGAACAACGAAGCATGAACAGACAACTGGGTAGAGTTAGAAAAAGTGACATGACTGAAGAACGACTGATAAACCTTGAAAATAGGAGAACTAGAAATAACATAGGAAGAAATAATGCAGATGATGTTCAATTTATAAATCATGATAGATTCTATATTGGGTAAATGAATGTTATTTGTGAACACTTTCAGGCTCTCCCATTTCAGGGAGAGTCTCTGAATTGCTGTCATAATGGAAAAGTTTCACGTGAGCCTGTCCAAGAATATCCGGTCATTCTAAGGATACTGTTTGAAGGAAATGATAGGGATTCAAACAACTTTAGAAATAGAATTAGGAATAATAATTCCTCCTTTGCCTTTCCTTCCTTATACGTTGCAGTTAACCTACCCGCAGGACGTGATCCACATTGTTTTGCGAAAGGACAAATATATATTTATGCAACATGAATTAGGATGGCATGTAAACGTTCCTCGTGTAGAAAATAGGCAAAATAAAGTTCATAAAAAGGTCACTATTCAGTTATTTCATACATATCATCTAGTTATTGGAGGTGGCTTCAGTCCAATACACAATGTTAGAAAACTAATTCAGGAATATATAGTTGATGCTTATGTTAAAGTAGAAGGTTGTCGTTTGAAAGTCATCACAGAAAATAAAGCACAGCTAAGAGTTGCAATGTATTCATGTTTAATGGATCATCTTGCAAGAAATAATGAAAATGAAACTCCTTTCAATAACGTAATAACGTAAGCATAGGAACGAGTTTAGAAGTATAGGGGCTTTATGATCATAGTATTCTAGCTACAATCATTATTGTATCTAATCCTCATAAACGAGTTTTAATCCGAAGAATTAAACTTAATCCTAAACGCAAACATGTTCTGGCCGCCTATCATGTTCAATGACTATTAATAAAGAACGAGGACAGACTTTCGATGAGGTTAGCATCTACTTACAACCTTGCTTTACTCATGGAAGACTTTATGTACCACTTCTCAAGAAGTCTATGAACGGTGTGAGAGAAAAATGTGTCCTCAGAATAATTCTGCTCATGGTTAGAGAAAATGAACTACCTTCACTAGAATGTAAAGATGTTTTGTAAATTGTTTTACGTATTTCTTATTTTTTAAGTAAATATACAAGTCAAGGCTTCTCACATTTTTTTTAACCATGTAAAATTAAAGAACAAGATAAATAAAATTAAAAATATCATTGCGTGTAATTTGCACGAGTCTGACTAGAACTTTAATTACAACATTACTTTTTGCCAATTCATGCTTTACATTTAAGACACATGAATATATATAAGTAATTTCGTATATATATATATATATATATATATATATATATATATATATATATATATTAATGAAAACAAAGGGACGTAGTGTTTACCTGATATACGCTATGGTAAACTTCAAATTAATATAAATACCAGTATTTATATATAGAAAATATAATCACGACCGAATTAAAAAAGCTCACTACGTAATAGACAGTAGAGCTTATTATAAGAGAAAGAAAATTAAAATTGTAAGTTGAACTTTAAAATCAAAATTTATTGTTCGACTGAATTCCAAAATTTTGTAAATTGTTTTTTGGAGTATTCAGTAGAACAATAAATTCAACTTACAGTTTTAATTGTATATATATATATATATATATATATATATATATATATATATATATATATATATATATATATATATATATATATATATAAGAAATTAATTGTTTGGGGCTTTGCTTTCGTATCTGGAATTTTAACGCACTAACAGAAAAGCCGTTGTACACGTAAACCGTCTAATGCGTTCTAAGCCCTATTAAGGCACTTTCTAAATCCCATAAAGGTTTTGCTTGTTTTTGTTTTACGGAATATCAACCATGTTCAGGTTATTTAATGCCAAATTCAGGTATTTTGAAGAAAAAATCTTAATAGAATATTTTTTTCGAGCCAGTTTCTATTTAACCCATAGATAGGACCCTAACAGGTACTACCACTTCGGGCCAGAGTGTACCCGGGAGTAATGGCAATTAAAGGTAGGCTCCACACTCCACAAAGCCGCAAGCTGGGGACACACCATCAGATATGGTTTAAGGTTATATCCAAGACCGCCCATAAAGGAAGAACAAAAAAAAAGTCGAATAAACCCTATCACATATATTTAATCATTATTTCAATCCAAACCCATAAGGTCACGAGCTCAATCAAATTTATTTATACAGACATGGATTTTCTGGTTTGCTGACACTTGAACAGGTAACATAAATTGTCCATGTGAAAAAACAGTCAGTGTGTAGCTGTAATTCATAATTGTAACTTATTTCCGAAAAACGATAAACATAACATGAGAAAATCTTGGAATCAAGCCCTCTTGCTATTTTTGTGATAATTTTTCACCGTAGCAGCAAGTTTAGTCGCCTCTCCATAAACACAGGCTTTGGATATATATATATATATATATATATATATATATATATATATATATATATATATATATATATATATATACTAGATGTTCCCTGCCACGTGTTGCTATGGTAACGGGAATTTTATCATGACGTCCAAGGAAGGTCATCCCATTGCACAGCAAGAAGGAGAAAAAAAGGATACTACGATAAACATTTTTTTTAATAAATGGAAAGGTAAATAGGGAAAGAAAAATATAGTCAGTTTTATGTTCACCAATAACAGTGTCTCCCAAATTAGTCCCTCTGATTATTGTAAGGGATATTAGGGGTAAGAATATAGGTATGATCAAGGCTTACTGCGTGTCAAAGAACTTAAATAATACACGTCAATACTTAATCTTTTTAAAAGAGGGTGTATGTAAATTACCTCCCTTGCGCCATTAACTTAAATGTTCTCATTCGAGAAAATTTTAATCCTCTTGGTTCTGTAATTCTAGAAAATAATCTAAATCTTCTGTGGGGTAATGTATTTCTATAGAAGATTTCTTGGTTACTTTTGACGAGAATTCTGAAGCCTCACTGGAGTTAGTATTCTTTTTTTTACAAGACCAATTCTAGGCCTTAAAATAGTTCTTTTTTCCTGGGTGAAGACGTCGTTGTAATTTCGTTTACAACTGATTTTTAAACAGTATTTTCTGATTCACTCTGTGTCGTTTTCCTTGACGAATCTCGATTCAAGAAGAAGAAACCAAATCACTGGGTTCTCTTGTTCAAACTTGCGATTTTTAACATCTTTTCTCTTGACGCGGGATAGCGAGCCGACTTTCTCGTGTTCAAAAGTTCCAACAAAATGGTGCACACATCTCCTTTTATCAATCGAAGGGCACGCATTACACATGTGATATAGGAAGCAGTAGCAGCACAAGATACACCCAGAAAAGGGGGTAAGAAGTGGAGGGAGAGAGAAGGAAAGACAGGTGAAAAAAAAAATTTCTATAATGGCTTAAATTGACGACATGGAAAAAATTCCAAAATGATAAAATGCATGTTTCTTATAGGTTTAATTTTCCATGTCGTATTGGTGCACAGTTTTTGTTTCTCCATTTTCATAGTTAATATAGAGATTTTCTTGTTTGCCGACTCTTGAACACGTAACATAAGTAGTCTATGTGAAAAAACTGTCAGGGTATATCTGTAAGCCACACATTTGTATAGATTGTTCCCTGAGCTTTGTTGATTGTTATTGCAAACGACAATAAAATTGGAAAAAGCAATCTCATTAAGTGTATTGGTGTAGCCAATTGAAACGTAGGAATGCGTGGAATAAAGATATATTAGACTTGTGAAACGTCCTGTTAAGATTGTTGTTTCTATGATATTGTTGTTTATTATTTTTTTTACTGCAAACCATGTGCCATTGCAAAGCTTGGATTGGTTTATATTTCAGAACATGATAGTTAGTACACCAATTTTCAATTATAGTACATACGGTGGCATCACTGAAAATCTAGCTGTTTGATAATCAACCACTTTATCTGCTTCCACAACAGCGTCGATGGATTTGTATGTGACTTCCTCAATTGGAATTTAACGTTGAATAATAGCGTTTAGTTCATGGATGTCTTCGTATTGACCTGCAAGAATAGCTCGTTCACTCAGTCAAGTGGAATTCGTATAATTAATTCGAATATCTTGAAAAAACTTTTTTACTAAATCTTCTTTTGATGTAAGACAAATACAGAAGTTGAGAACCAAAGAATTTCGCCCTTTACGAGAATCAGTCAGCACGTTTCCGTACCCAATTTCCCACAAGTGATGCAAAAATTTATGTGCGGATTGAGCACTCTTCAATTGGACACGCATATTTTAGTTAAGTTAAATGTCTTCAAATGGCACCAAAAAGTAGAGTATTTGAGACAAGCATTTATTTCATCTGCTGGTGTTGATTGAGGAATTACAGGTAACATCTGTCTGCACTCTCCTGCAAGCAATATTATTGAATTCCCAATTGGTCTTAAATTGCCACGCAAATCTTGCAAGGATCGACCAAGAGCCTAAAGTGATATTTGCGTGCCATTGTGCATTCATCCAAAACAATAAGTTTGCATTTCTGCAATATTTTCGCCATACTGGATGTTTTGGAGATGTTGAACATGGGAGTTTTGAAAAATTTAATATTTAATAATAGTTTCAATGTGGAATAAGTGGGTCTTCTAGTTGTGTCATGGTCGCAAGTATTTCGCATGTAGCAAGGGTTAAGGCTATGGCATTATATCATCGAATGGCTACCAAATCAATTTTATTAGAAAGGTCTTCTCGGTTACCCCTGGAGCTGTTCAAGGTAGCAGTAATTTCCAAATAACTTCTATTCTCACATTAAGTAAATTAGGTGACTGAAAAAGGATATATCCAGGTTGACAATGCCTCATCCACTGAATAAAATATGGAGACTAAAATAAGACGATGGGTTAGAGATGGGTAGATAGAGAGAAAGATAGAGAAATAGAGATAGACATGAGAATTGAGATCGAAACAGAGAAAGAGAAAAAGATAGAGAGAGATAGAGGGATTGGGAGATAGGCAGAGAGAGGGGAGATAGAAACAGAGAGGGAGCGAGACAGAATAAAGGAGAGAAGGGGAGGAAAAGATAGAGGGAGTTAAAGAGAAAGAGGCTCAAAGAGAGATAGAAAGGGTGGTATAGAGAGAAAGAGATTGAGAGAGAGAGGGTAATATGGTTTTATATATATATATATATATATATATATATATATATATATATATATATATATATATATATATAAATTCCAGGCGTTCAGTTGAATATTTGTTTTCGTCTAATTTCTACGTCCATTTATTTGTAAAATCATGTGTGAAGTTTTCCATCATTATCATTATCTACAGCAGAAATGTGTGTCTTGTAAACAAACATTTTAATTTTTTTTTTAAACGTCCAGGCGTTTTAATACTGATCTGGGTGATTTTATTTTCGTCTGATTCCTACGTTCGTTCCTTTGTAAAGTTGCACAAACCCTTCAACGAGTGACGATCTCTCCTATAAATTGTTTGTTTTGGATTGTGTTTCTGTTTTTATTCGGGTTAAACTCATTGAATTGTACCCATCACCTTCATCCTGGTCATTGAGGATATATGACTTTTGGAACGCTCCTTCATGTTTTTTACATGCATGTGTATGTGTTCCTGAGTGTATATATATGTAAGTATGTGCTTATATGTGTGCCTCTTATGTGTAGGCTTGCATGTGTGTGTACATGCGTATGTATGCTGGCGTGCATTCTATGTGTATGCATTTATGTCTGCATGCATGTGTATATTTCCATGTGTATGTGGGGTGGAGAGGGCTCCCGTAAGCCGTGGTGAAGCCAAATCGAAGAGAAGCAAATCTCTGATTTAAAAATCCATAAAACGGGAGACCATTACCCGCATTAAGCTGGTCTGCAGTTTAATCTGTTTCTGGCTACCTTGCTCTTGCTTGTTGCTGGTTATCAACATTTTGAACCGAGAGAGCGATGTAGCTATCGTACAAATTTGTAACATATTGGTATAGATACCCCCTAAGGCATATGTCTATAAAAATAGTCATGTGGCGATGGAAAGGTTGTGACGCGTGTAGGCCTGAAATGCTGGATACATGCAATAATTGATCTGCCATCATTATATATATATATCTGTATGCGTATGTATGTATTTATGTATGTATAGGTGTATGTATATTTATGCGTATCTATGTGTGTATATATATATGTGTGTGTGTATATATGTTTATGTGTGATAGTATGTATATATATATATGTTTGTGTGTATGGATGTATATGTATGTGTATATATGGATGTGTATGTATGTGTATAAATGCATATATATGTATGCATATGTATATGTAGTTAAATGTATGTATATGTGCATATATGTGTACGTATTTGTATGTTTATATGTATGTATATGTGTGTTTGTATCTGTATATGTGCGTATACTTGTATATGTATATGTGTATGTATGCATGTATATATATATATATATATATATATATATATATATATATATATATATGCCGAATCACTTCGAGTAGATATTTTTGTTTTTGTATTTTGTTTTGTTTTGATATTTCAGGAAGGAGCACCACTCTCGGAAAGATGTATTTTAGTGGAAGGAGGTTTTAAGCATAGTCGTGGTCACATCAACCGATCGAATTGTTTGTTTCTTTCTTTTCTCTATTCTAATTGCCATCGGAATTCTCGTCTGATGCTCGACCCGCGTGAAACTCAATGTGTGGCGTTGTGATTGGCTGATCACCATGTTACCTCAAGCATCAACTAAACACGAGCTGCGAACCTCGCGTTCCGGAAAAATCCGAGCCGAAAGCTGGGTTACGTCTCGTTCGTTAAATGCATGAGTACCAAATAATTTTATTTTTAGTTATGCTTTATTTCTTAAATTTAACAATTTCTGATTTACTCTTAACGATTGTTGAAAGAAGTTTGTTTTATACGCACGCGTAGTCAGAGTCGTTATTTTCGTCATTTCAAAATAGTCAACCGAAAAGAAGCGATGTCAAAATGATTTTTTATATGGTAATATGTTTTAATTTTAAATATATAAAAACACACATGACCTGGGCCTGTAGATTTCTAGTCTGGTTTTAAGCTGAAAAAAAAACAAGATTTCCATTTTATATATATATATATATATATATATATATAAAGCTGTATGTATATAGGTACGAGTGGCGTGCAATAAGTAATGCCTCTTATCCACTTCCCATAGTAGTAAAGCAACGAAACTTGGCAGAGTTATTCGTCTTTCTTACATAGGAACCACCCAGAGTTATGCATTTCCCCCATCGTTTGATGCAGCTCTGGAGACCGTTTTTGTAGAACACCCCAGGTTGCTCCTCCAACCACGGCGTGACTTCACAAATCAAGGCTGCATCATCTGGGAAACGATTTACTTCAAAGCAACTTCATGGCTATGAAGAGGTGAAAGTCAGAGGATGCGAGATCAGGAGAGTAGGGAGGATGGGGAAGGATTTCATAACCACACGCCCGTGCTTCTGATCTGGCGACATGCGAGTTGTGGACCGGAGCGTTGTCCTGCAGGAGGAGGGTACCTTTGCTGATCTTGCCCCGCCTCTTGATTTTGATAGCTTACCTTAATTTCCTCGAAAGTGAAGCATAATAGGCTCCTGTAATTGTGGTACCCTTTGTCAGGAAATCTGTCATCATTAATCCGTCCTAGTCTCAGAAGTCTGTGAGCATGACCATGCCAGCGGAGGGCTGACCCCTTGCCTTCTTTGGAGGTGGTGAGTCCAAGTGCTTCCACTGCATTGACTGGGAATTGGTATCTGGATTATAGTGATGGACCCAGGTTTCATCTTGTGTAATCAGTCTTTTGAACAACTTTGACTCATCTTGGCACATCTCCAAATTCATTTTCGAGCACTCGACGCGTTCTCGCTTCTGGAATGGTGTGAGCAATCTGGGAATTCATCTGGCAGACAGGTTTTGCATATACAAATGGTCATGAATGATAGTTTCCACAGACCTGTACTAATCTTAACATTTTGGGCTATTTTCCGAATAGTAATGCGCTTATCTTCCAAAATAGCAGGCTCAATTCTACGGACAGATGCCTTATCAATGGCAGAAAGAGGGCGACCAGGTCTGAGAGCTGTTTCCATAGACTTCCGGCCATGTTTGAATTCACGATGCCAGCGTTTTACAAGTTCATATCATGTGGCATTATCTCCGTAAGTTTCTTTCATGTCATCAAAAGTATCCTGTGGTGTGCGTCCTTTCAAATACAAAAACCGGATCACTTTTCGACATTCAACAGGCTCCATTTCACACCTGACTCAATTCAAACACCTGTAAAACAGAAACAAGAATGAGTTCAGAGCTGCAATTTGCCACATAATCCGCAGAGATATAAATCATTGGGCCTGTAATTTCAGCTAGATCAGACAACTGGAAGTGGGTTAGAAGCATTATTTATTGCACGCTCCTCGTATATACATATATATGTATCTATATACATATAAATATATATATATATAGATATATATATTTGTGTGTGTATGGGCGTGGGGGTGTACAGTGGCAACTCTAGATGTGCATAACTCTGCTTACGAAATATGCAGGTAGCAAAATATTATGTGATAATTCTGGACTTAAGTGTAAATTTGTCAAGATGGAGTTAAATAGTTGATCGAGTCTTTACCTTGATAAAAATTAAAACAGCCAGTCAGTTTAAAGTACGAATTCAGGGAAAGGAAAACAAATAGAATAATAATAAATCGATAAATATTTATTATTTATTATAGAATAATTATTAATCACTAAATGACGTGTAACTCCTGGTGTTTCAAGAAACAAACCTGTTTAAATGATTAAATGTCCTTATACACAAATGAATTACGTTTCCACAGAAAATCGTTGCAAAGTAATTTAATTGGAAATGTTCAGCAAGTTTTATGAACATCTTATTATAATCCAGCTTATTTCCATCTTAAGAAGAACGTACGTACACTCCTGATCGAAAATTTGAGACCACTTTAAACTATTTTTAAAAGTAAAAGGATCGATTATTTGTTACCAACTTTTGAACTCTAACCAATTAAGA
Organism: Euprymna scolopes; assembly: GCF_053919585.1. NCBI lineage: Eukaryota > Metazoa > Mollusca > Cephalopoda > Sepiida > Sepiolidae > Euprymna > Euprymna scolopes. The sequence continues at coordinate 15,293,050 of NC_136496.1, read as the reverse complement.
TTACTATTACTATAACCTAAAAGTTTTTTTTAACTATGCTGCATTCCGGACATTTTATTCTGAAATTTACATTTTCATCAAATGTGTCATTTTACACTTGTTTGAAAGTATAAGACTAGATGCTTTCTTGTCTATTTTATATGTTGTAATGCTGTAAGTTTTAGTCGATTAATCTAAATAAGGTATCTATGTTTTGCATATAGTTCTTTTGTAAATTAATTTATTGGTAGGTATATGTTTTGTAAAACAAATTATTAATGAACTAGCGGAGGTACCCGGCGTTTCCCGAGTGTTTGTTTCCGGGACGGGGGGGGAGTTTTAAAAAATGTTATGGTAGGTAAGTAGGAAGGATCAAACCCGGAGTCATGAGTAAAAGTAGGAAAATAAAGTGTGAAAAAAAAAAAACATCTGCAACGTTAACAGTTCGGCCACTAAGAAAAGTCCATTCCAGTTGTTTAGGAAAAAAAAACGACTACGGTAGGTCGGCGCGAACGTGAAAATATAATGTGAATTGTCCAGCACGCTAACCACTACGCCACAGAGCACTGCAGCTTAGTTTAGTGATTTTAAATAACTTCATATGAAAGAACTACGAAGCCAAACCGGTGTTCTCTTCTCAACTGTTCCTTGTGAACGATCCCCAAACGGTGTTAAGTGGTGGCAGGGGGAGGAGGAATTTATTAGAGAAAATATTTTACCACTTCCATTGATCTTAACCGATTTTGGCCGTGACTTCTCAGCAGAAAAAGTATAGAAATCTAAGATTATCGAGGAATTTGAGAAATAATAAGCCTATAACACACCTCAGATATTGTTCTGCTGTTTGTGCATATTATATTTGCATGAAATATCTTGATTTTTAATCCTATTAAGGTCAAAATCATACAGGAAAAATGAGTTCATTTTATTTATATAGAGAAGACAATACCGAGTTATAACTTGAAAAATCATGGATAAAAGTAAACTTTGAATTTATGATAATAAAGAGGTGAATATAATATGTAAAATTTGCAATTCATCGTCTCCACATCAAATCCACTTGTTTTTTCTTTTTATTTTTTTTTCAAATAATAAATGCGTATATTGATTACTTTAGAGTACACAGACTTTAGAAAGTATGTGTTTTTAGCAGGCTTGAATTATTTTAAATACCTAGTCTTATTTAATCTTAAAATGTATCGTATTTTGGTTAGCATTTTTGGTTACCCGACAAAAGGTCAGTGGACTTATAAATTCAACTATCTCTAGGATTTTTTTTTAATTTTGCACAAACATTAAACATGATATGAGTAAAAAAGTAACGGAAAAGATTTTCCGAGAAAACTCCGATTGCTTCCCTAGGACTGCCTTTCGGTTTAAAATGACTAAAATTGACACTTTTGAGCTTATTAAAAACACTGTTGACTTGGAATCTTATAAAACTTTCGGGGAAGTTTTAACTAATTGATTTCTATATAATTTTGTTTGTCTATACTTCGCGGTAACTCTAGGATGTGACGCAGAGACTTTTTAGGGCTAATGAAAACGCTCCATTTTGGGGACTATTTTATTGTAATTGTCCGAAATTTGCTGTGTATGTCTTTTTAGACGTTTTGCATGGTGCTGAACTCAAATTTAAACGAAATCAAGTGTTAGTTCTAGGATGAAGCCCCTTGATATCTTAATACTAACCAATGTAAAAAATAAATTAAAAAACATTAAAGACAATCGGCGTAATACAAACGTGTACTTTCTGTCTTATACACGGTATAAGACAACAAGTACATTCATGGTTCAACAATGTCTTGTGTGGATGTCATTTATTTCGAAAGGTACCAGGAAATAAAACAATTCTTCTCCGAATCTGACGCAAATAACAGCAAATACCACCTGTCAACGTCGTATATTGTTTCTATGTATTACTTTTCTTTTGTCCTATTAATAATTACTTGTAATATACTGACATCGTGATATCGAGTTCGCGTTGTGCAAAACATATTAAAAATACGCAATGACAGGAGATGAAAATAGAATATGAATAAAAGATAATCTAAACGAAATTAAATGTGATGTTTTTAAAGTTTATCGAAATGTATTTTCTTAATGTATCCACCATTTCGAACGACAATTATTTGACACATAGTTTCTGCTGAATTTTACAAATGAACTAGTGTTTATTTTATAAATGGAATAGTGGTTATTTTTAAAAATCAACGCTGCAAACGGATGAAAGTTTAAAATAATCAGATCTTGTATAATTTACAAAAATGAGCATGTGCGTGTTAGGACAGATCTCAACCTATATATTACATTTGGTATATATGATATTCAGTCATGTGGAAAGCCTTTAAATGCGTTTTCATTCGATAAAATAGGTTTCTAAGGTGATAAAAATAAAACAAATTGGCACGAGAAGGTCGTCGGATTTCTTTTCTAGTTGCTAAGTGCTTCACGAATGTGTGAATAGAGTACATATCAAATTACTTATGTTAAAAATTAGTACAATTTCATATAAGTAAACTTTTGTAAAAACATGAGACTCGTATGCAAACGTCTAAGCTTTTGTATGAATTAAACTATATTAATGCGCATTTTAAAACCGGGCTATGCCATGCGGCCTGCTAGTTATAGACAATTAGAGAAAATTGTGTATCGCAAGTTGAAAACTGGATCATAATGATACAGCAAAATACGATTATACGAAATTATCAAAAGCATGCTTAATATGTGTGACAGACGAATATCAAAAGCAGCCCTGAGACAGAGTAGTAGCAATAATACTAGCAACAGGAGCAGCCGTTTTAGCAATATGCAAATAACCAATGATAGGCGCTCTGACCTGTTTTCTGTAGAGATAGAAAATGAGCTGCGTAGTGGAGAAAGCTGACGATAAAGACACTACGACGGTATCAGACAATGTGCGGGGCTGAATGGTTTAACATATATATATATATATATATATATATATATATATATATATATATACTTGTTTATTGTTATATAAACATGTTTACATCCCGCTGCTACAAACAGCCATTTGTTTCAATCAAACAACAGATATCATCAGGCAGCGACTTGACTATTCAAATGTTCAATGAATTGAAACAAATGGCTGTTTATAGCAGCGAGATGTAAACATGTTTATATAACAATAAACAAGTATTATCAGCTCTTTTTATTGAGCACTATCTAACAACCTCGTTGAATTCACTAGTCTATTACTTTTGAATAAAAAACCCAAGTATATATCTATATATATATATATATATATATATATATATATAATATGACAACAAGAGTATGAAATGAAGACAAAAAACTATATATAGGTAGATATAAAGTGGATCATTAATTGAATAATGGAATACAGGCAAAATTTGGGGGCAAATCGAATTTTGGTTAGCATTTTTGGTCAACCGACAAAAGGTAGATGGACCTGTAAATTCAACTATGCCTAGGAATTTTTAAAAATTTTGCACAAACGTTAAACATGATATGAGTAAAAAAAAAGTAACGGAAAGGATTTTCCGAAAAAACTCCCGTTGCTTCCCTAGTAGTGCCTTTCGATTTAAAATGACTAAAATTGACACTTTTGAGCTTATTAAAAATCATTGTTGACTTTGAATTTTATCAAACTTTCGGAAAAATTGTAACTAACTGATTTCTATATAATTTTGTTTGTCTATACTTCGCAGTAACTCTTGGATGTGACACAGAGACGTATGTCTTTTTAGCAGTTTTGACTCTTGCAGATATGTTTAATAAGTAAAGCCATTACTTTCTCTTTTCCTATATTTTTTCTTATTGTTTAGACCATGTTTACGATCCAGTAGCCTCGAGTTGTTAGTGTTTAGAAGAAGTGTTTTAGAAATAAAACATTTCTTCCAAACACTAACAACCATTTCTGTAAGGTCTGACGAGGCTGCTGGATCGTAAACATGGTCCAACATCCGAAACATATGTAACCAAACAGATAAAATGGTAATAAAAAAATAAAACACATATTTGCTCTGCAATAGTATTGATCACTCTTTTCAGGTTTTAACTGATTACGAGTTTTACCAAATATATATATATATATATATATATATATATATATATATATATATAACCACTTCATTTACTCAAATAAAGTTAATATACGAAAGTATAGGTTTATGCGTAAACTTTAAGTATTTACTTCAAAAGAAAAAGAGGAAAACATCTGCCTTAAACCACTAACCTAGTTCTAAAACAGATCCTTTGTTCGATAAAATGCATGCCCATTGGCTGATAGGAAGGGGCGCGGTGGATACTAGAAAGCTGATCGGCTAACTAAAATCCTCAATATATATAAAAACGAGAAACAACCACAGAATTCGCGCATAAGCCTGACGAATCCTAAGGTGGATGAAACGCCGAATATTCAGTGTAGCTTAATCGCAATATATATTTTATAAATTACTGTATATATATATATATATATATATATATATATATATATATATGCATATATATATATATAAAGACAGAAAAAATATATATATATTACAATAGAAAAATGCGAGAATGAAAAATAATATGGTTAAGCTTAAACATGGAAAAGTAAGGGATTAGTTGTTAAAACTGGAAAAGTGATTGCCGAAATATTCTAGTAAAAATTGTTAATAAATTTATTACTTAAAATATTGCAGCATTAAGATTTCATTATATAATGTTATAAATTGAATTTATTTAAAAAATGTCTTAATGCTGCAATATTTTAAGTTATAAATTTATTATATTTTTTACTAAAATATCTTTCCTTTCCTTTTCCAGTTTTTACAACTAGTCCTTACTTCTCCATGTTTAAGATAAACCGTATTACTTTTCATGCCCGCGTTTTTCTATTGTAATCCATGATTTTCCCAGGATTCCAATAAATTCAATGATTCTTTGTTTAATTTCAGTTTTATTTTTCCCCCATGAACATATGTAATAACAATTTATGGCACTCGTCTTTCAATAAAATTCCCATGCTTTCATGCTTTTAATTCTCTTTGTTTCACTTGTTATTTCTGTTTCCGCGTCAACAGTGAATTAATAGCAACAGTATTCACTGAAGCGCCGTGGTTGCTATGGAAATCAGTCATAAAAAGCGTTGCCCACCTGCTTATAGATTTTTTACGATTTTAAACGATATCATAAAAGCTGGTAACGGTAGCAATGTATCAACGTGACAGACATATAAACTGATTAAATATTAAAAATTAAAAATAAACTATAATAAATTCTATAAATATAAAACAATTCTTTTCAATTTTTATCAATTTGGACCTAGTTTTTAATTATTTAAACTGATTAAAAGCACATAATGTAACGGTGCGTAAGAATCACAATGATTTGAGGCCCAAAGCGCCGCTCTGTGACTTTTAGTTTCGAAGGAGAGAGAGCGTATAAAAATATGCAGAATAACAGACAGAGATATCACCTTTTATATATTAGACGTTTGGGGGGGCATTGCCTGGTTGTAAAAATACGCTTAAATATGATATTATAATTTGTCCAAGTTTCGTATATATTATTATTAGGGCTTTCACAACAGAATATTTTTATCATTGTTTGGACTCCCGAATATATATCTGACAGTTAGACACAGTTAATCAACCAAGCACTAAGTCATTCTATATAAAAGCGTATAAGATATGAACGATTAAAAACAATGAAAAGAATATCCTGTTGTGCTAGCCCTTATATTTATAGTCGTAATTTCAAATTTTATAAAAAAAGCATTTGAGTGCCATCAGTAGAATCGAAACCGAAGCTGTAGCATTCAGAGCTGGTGACATTACCATTTTACCAATGTGACACACATCTGACCTGATTTAAAATTAAAAATTGTAGATAAAATAAGATTTATTTTTATTTTTATTTTTATTTATTTTTTTTTTTATTTTTTTTATTTTTTTAATGGAGAGTAGAAAACGCATTGTGGATGCGTTATCGGCAGCTCCTGTTACTCTCGCTTCTTCTTATTTGTCCCTCAGTCCTCATTTTTAAATGAGTGATTTTTCTGACAAAGGGAGAAGAAAAAGCTGTTTTCTAGGTTGGCAGTATTTTTGCTCGAACAGTTGGCAGAGTTGGTGGAAATTTTCTGTTTCTATGTCTATCCTTGTAGCCATGTCACTAGTAAGGGTGCTGGAGGTAAACGTTTTGTCTGGGCTGACGTTATCCGCCTGATAGTCAGGGACCCGAACCTTGGATTAACCACTAAGGAGGCTGTCCTATCAGCAGGTGCAAAGTACTGGGGCTGCTGTATTGCCATTTGGTGAATGGAATCTGGACCATGCAGTAGCTTCTGGTGGGGCCTCTCGATGCCATACTAGTGGGTAATTGTTACGGCTTTACCTTATCATGTGGTACAAAAAAAAAAAAAAAAAAATTCTTCGTTTCTTTTTCTCTCTTAGTTTCCCCTCTCTGTCCTGCTCTAAGTAAATCTGTCGACCTAGTCCACAAATTCAATAATTTCATCATGACAAGTTTCAAGAAAAAATACACGATTAAACCCGGTTCTCCAACTTCCAACGTAGACCCCTACTACCATGTCTCCTTCTCCAACATCAGGGGTCTACGTTCTAACCTTCCAGAGGTTGAAACCCAATTACAGGAGACTAAACCAGACCTTTTATTTTTAAGTGAAACTGGCATTGGACAGGCTATTTCCCTTGATGAGTTTGCAATTACAGGATACTCTAACTTAACTTCTAAATCTGACCCCCAAGATCGCCATGGGCATGGAATATGTGCCTATATTAAAGATAGCTTTCCATGTGGGAGGGACATCTCCAGGGAAGATCCTAACTTACCTTATATGTGCTTCCGGGTTGCTTTAGCTCACACTACTGCATTTATATTTACTCTCTATCGCCCCCACAACAGCGGAGTTACTATCTTTCAAAGCATATCTGAGAAAATTGACCAAGTCCTTTCTACTTATCCTTCAGCTAACATTCACGTATGTGGAGACTTTAATGTTCACAACGTCGAATGGTTGACCCACTCAAACAAGACCGATGATGAGGGGAGGTTCTGTCATGATTTCTCCATTGCCTATGACCTCACTCAGATTGTTCAGGAACCTACCCGTGTGCCCGATTATGACGGCCAGTATGCGAGCCTACTAGACCTTTTTCTCACAACTTGCCCTGAACTATGTTCAGTTTCTGTTCTGTCGCCTCTTGGATCTTCCGACCACTCTGTTGTATCAATTAAGATAAAAATGAATTGTAATAAGTCCCCAGACGTACCTCTTCATCGTACAGTATATCGATACACTAAGGCTGACTGGGATAGCTTCCGTACATTTATATCTGATCTACCTCTGCATTCCATGTTTAAAAAGGATGTGTCCTCTATAGTATTAGACCTAACTGAATGGTTAATTGTAGGTATTGACCATTTCATACCCTCTAAAAAGTTTCAGCAAAAACCTAACAGCCAGCCATGGTTCTCTCTAGAATGTGCTGCTGCCATTGCGCACAGAAATCACTTTTTCCACTGCTTCAAACGTAATAGATGTATGGAAACTAAAGCCGTTTTCAGGACTGCCAGCAACCATTGTAAGAAAGTAATAAGGAACGCAAGAGAGTTGTATGCTCAATCTGTTAAGTCCAAAGTAGCTGAGCAGCGGCTTGGTTCCCACCAGTTTTGGCAAATAGCAAACAGAATCCTGAACAGAAGCGTGTGCTCCATCCCAACTATTATCAATGGATCTGAGGTAATCTCGTCAGCATCAGACAAAGCCAAACTCTTTGTCAAGAACTTTGCAGCTAATTCTACCCTTTGCGACCAAGACCGCCAACCCCCAATATTTCCTCTTGTATCAGAAAACACGCTATGTGATATACGTATATCTGTACGTGATGTTGCCAAACTAATCAAAAACCTTAATTCCAGTAAAGCAACTGGCCCTGATGGTATTCCAATTATAGTACTCAAAAAACTTCAACCTGAACTAGCGCCCATACTTACAAAACTGTTTAAACGTTGTCTTAAGGAGAATAGTTTCCCATCTCCCTGGAAAATCTCATCAGTATGCCCTGTGTTTAAGAATTCAGGTGATCGCTCATCCCCCTCTCAGTACAGGCCAATAAGTCTCCTGTGCGTCATGAGTAAGTTGCTAGAATCTGTATTAAATACAGAAGTAATCAAACATCTCAACAAAAATAACCTTCTTAGTGACACTCAATATGGTTTCCGTTCTGCTAGATCTACAGCAGATGTCCTTACAGTTATATCGCATAGGATTAGCAAATCTCTCGACGGTGGCAATCTTTCTAGGGCAATTGCTCTTGACATATCTAAAGCCTTTGATAGGGTATGGCATAAAGGTTTACTTCATAAGATCGCTAGCTATGGTATAGCTGGAAAAGTCTTCTCAATTATTAAATCATTTCTTTCTGATAGATTCATAAGAGTAGTAGTTGAGGGGCAAAAATCAGAAGCTCACAATATTAATGCCGGTGTCCCTCAGGGATCCATCCTGGGCCCAACTCTTTTCCTGATCTACATTAATGATCTTCCAAATCATATCCTTACATCATTTGTAGACATTTATGCTGACGACACTACCATTTATGGTACCACATCTAAGACAGTAAACGAGCAAGTTCTCTCCAATTCTCTCTCCTCTGATCTTGAGCACGTAGTTCAATGGGGAAAGGAGTGGCTGGTTACTTTTAATGCATCTAAAACCAAGCTTCTCTCTTTACATCATCAACATTCTAATCCACATTTGTCATCAATTGAAATGAATGGCTCTCGTCTTCAGGAGGCCTCAAGTTTTGACAAGCTTCTGGGCTTGACCATTACTCCTGATCTTAAATGGAACACGTATATCAAATCTGTTGCCAAGGCCGCTGGAAAAATGGTGGGATCTTTCTATCGATCCAGTAGATATCTCACTGCTGATGCTATTCTCTATCTATATAAGAGCCAGGTACGTCCAAGGATGGAATACTGTTGCCACATCTGGGCAGGAGCTGCTAGAAAGAACTTGTCCTGCCTTGATAGAGTTCAAAATAGACTTCGTAGCCTCGTAGGAGATGTCCTTTTCTCCTCCTTGCAACCTCTATCTCACAGAAGAGATGTTGCGAGTTTGTCTCTGATGTATCGTTATTTTCATGGAAAGTGTTCAACTGAGCTTCAATCTATGGTCCCCCCTCGCCAAACTTTCACAAGAAACACTCGTCTAGCTGTAAACACTATCAATAATTTCCCCCACTCTTTATCTGTGCCTAAACCTAAACGTAGATTCCATGAACAAAGCTTCTTTCTTAGAACTGCACGCCTGTGGAATTGTCTTCCGTTTTCCTGCTTTCCGGCTGACTACAATATGGTTTTGTTCAAGTCTAAAGTAAATAAGTTCTTGATGAGCCGTTCCATATAAGTTATTAAATTTACCAAATTTTCATTACTAATGATTACTATATTGACCAACTTCTACTGTACACTCTTTAACCCTTATCCTTGAGTGGCCTCTGGGCCTTGATAATGTGGTGATGCCTTTGTAAAAAAAAAAAAAAAAAGAGTGTAGAAGATGTATAACGATTTTTATTTTCTACACATTTTTCATTCATTTAAAACTGTTTTAACCGGTTAAAACGCATAAGACGGTCCGTAAAAATCAAATCATTTGAGGGACCTAGCACCGCTCTACGTCTATTAGTTTCGGAGGAGATACAGTTAAAAAAATATATAGACAAACAGTCATACTTATAGGGTAGGTCGAGTTTCAACTTTTTGGGTAAAATGTAAAATGTCGGAGCAGAGGAAGTTGCACACCCATATGGAGAGGACTAATAAAAAAATTAGGTTTCTAACATCATCCGTTAGATGAGCATTTGATTTTAAGTATTGTCTTATATGAGACACGGAAAAGTTCTTATTTTTTGATGATTTATATGAAATTATTTAGTATTTTACATTTTAATCATAATAAGTAGTGTGTTTATTTATGTAACTAAACTATATAATGACTGATATGCTAAATATTCAAAAATTTTAAATTGTTTCGCCCAGAATATTTTTCAAATGCCGCATTTTACTTTATTGTATTATAACAATAATAGATAACAAAAATAATCAATTCTGTTTTACTGTCAATGTAAAAAAAAGAAATGTTTTAATTGTTTGGAGGAAAAATTTTTTATAAACTAAAACAAATCGTTTACCTTCTTCTACTTGTTTACCTTCCTCTGTTTGTATAAAACACAAAATTGCCAAGTACGAAATAAAGAAACTTTTCTAACATAATGTTCAAATTCTCCCTCCAATACCCCTTTCGAAGCAAGAAAATAGCCTCATTTCATGGCATAAAACTTTAGCAATTATATGTCTGTGTCTTGCTTCAAGTCCACAGACTGATTGGCAGACTTCAGATGTTAATTTTAAGGCCCTTTCGGCAATTTGTGAATGTGCAGGCAAATCAGGTAACTTTAGCTTTCTGACGCTCATCATTAATTCCTGAAGTTCATTATCTGATAATTCTTCAGTAAATGCTGGTTCTGACACTCCACTTGGAGAAAGGTTTATCAAATGTGACCAATATAAAACGTCAAAATTTATTATTGATTTTTTTACGCTTTTTCGCTGGTTCCCCACCCCTGAAAAAGAAAAGAGAAATTAAATTATTTTAATGGCTTGAACAAATGAACAAAACTTTTATTTATTTATTTTATTAAAATGCTAATTTAAAATGGACGTATAAATCGACGTAAACAATTTGATCAGTTTTATATAAATAAATGTTTATTTACTTATATTGTTAAAATGCTTCTTATAGCCTTTCTCTCTCTTCCATTTTGTCTGATTTTAACATTGAAAAACGAAATATTTTCAGGCAAAATTACAAAAACATTAAATCGAAGATTCCTTAAAGCAATTTCCTGAATTTCTGGAATCTGTCATACAACTTTCAATTGGAAGGTCACACGAACAAGATGAAATGTCAAATAATTTGTCAAGATTTTTGACAAGAACATTTTTGGCAAATTTGGATAAATATTTTCTATTTATTTCTCTAATTTTTTTAAGCAGGTGTCCTACAATTAGTGTACAATCTACAGTTCAGTTAATAGGCAAACCGGAATTTACTGCCTGCCGAATATCTATAATGTCATTTGCCATTAATTTTGGAAGAACAAATGTATTTAAAGTTGGGTGAGAATTCTTCATATAATAACTATATTTCATAATTTGGCAGAGAGTAGGGAGTTCTATTGTATTTAATGGAGAAGGTGGGCCCGCAAATTTTGTAGAATCAGTCCTGCGTGTATAAATAGTTCGTTTAGAAAAATATCTTCAAAAATATATTTCACGACATTGTTAGAAATTAAACAAAGGAAATGAGGAATTAAAAATGAAATTCGGGGAAAAAAGATAACTATATAACAAAGAAAGAATAATTATTGTTTTACATACCGAATAGTATTAAAAAAAACAAGTCAAATGATCTTAAGAGATATAGCCTTGCAAAGGAAAATGTTTTTTTTAAATACAGAATTATTAAATACTACAAATATTTAAAACATAACTTTTGTTTTCCTTAACAGTTAAAGTTTGTTAAGACATAAAATGCAAAATGTAATTGTTTTATATTTAAATTAATCCGGTCAACGCAGTAAACACACGTGAGTCTCTGAGTAAACGTGAACATGAAACCGATTATCTGACGGTGTACAAGGAAAAATTACCGAGTTAAAATAAAGCCCTGGGTTATTGTTTTTTTTTAATTTATTTTAAATGAAATATTTTTCAGGATTACTTTTTTTATCGATTCTCATTTAGTTTTCTGAAAAAATACATAGATATTACAAACAAAAGAAACAAATATTGCTTGCATTATCTTCATGTAATTCTTTCATTTATCATCGGCATCTGGCGACATAGCAACGGAATATTTCATTTCTTAAATCTTCAAATTTAATGCTAAAAAAACGATAGAGGTTTGGGAAAATATTTTGTGTGCTTATTCCCAACGTTATTTGACAACTTTCTCTGCAGAGATTACATAGTTGTTATATCAAAATCGACCTACCCTACAATAGCCGTTTCTATATTAGAACTGTAGAGAGGGGGGATTTGCCGTAAAATACGCTTGAATATGATATCTTAATTTGTCCAGATTTCGAATATATTATTATTATTATTATTATTATTATTATTATTATTATTATATATTTATTGTTATTATTATTATTTTATTATATATTTATTGTTGTTATTATTATATATATAATATTTCGTATATGTTTCATATATACTATTTCGTATAATTAAGATTTCGTATATATTATTACTAAGTATATATATATCCTACCATCAAATGTTAACCTCGTGAAGTGTGAAAAATCTGAAGAATCTACTTGCCAACTTTGTAAAGAAAAACAAACTGTGGAGCATGTCCTGGGCTCATGCAAAACAGATCTGTCACGAGAAAAACCAACACGGCGACACAACGAAATGCTGAAAGAATTAGCTGAAGCTGTCCAGTTCATCGCCAACAGGAGTAAAGCTAAACGCCTAGAACTAGCAGCGAAGTTCTTCGCAGCAGGAGGCAAAGACTTCTGCCATAAAATCAAAAATCATGCCCAAACGCTGCTAGCAGAATCTTCCGAATGTAGCCGATGATTTGATGTGTGATGCAGATCTTTCTACAAGCACTATAGCGAGACTTGAAAGCCAAACACAACACCCGCTGTAAAGCAGAAGGTGTCAGAAAAAAGAGGAACAAGTGGAAGTAGACAAATGCCAAGTTCTTTCAAGGGTTTTTTGCAGTTAACTAGGTCGTTATTTGAACAGCTAAGATCAGGAACTCTGACTGTAGTTAAAAAAACATTAGATCAGCATCTTAGGGAGACATACTCAGACCCCAAAACCAAACCATCAAATAACATCCCTAGCCATAGGAAGGAAAAAAAAGTTCAAAAATATTCAGGAAAGCAGGAGCAAAATAATCATCAAGGCCAAACGGAATACTATTTTTCCTTTGCGAGAAATGACCAATGGTTCTAGCATAGCTCCATAGACTTCTGGTGTCGGCTTCGAAGAAAAAAAAGATTAGCGCCCACTGGATGAAAGCGGGTGGTGTTTACATTCCAAGAGAACAATGCTCGAGCTTTATCAACCATTTTAGACCCATCTCACTGCTCAATGTTGAGGGGAAAATATTCTTCTTCATACTAGCTGATAGGCTAACCAATTAACTTTAGAAAAAATACTACTTAGATGTGGTTGTGCAAAAGTGAGGTATTCCAGGGGTTCCCGGATATTTAGAGCATGCCACTATGATTTGGGATGTAACCCAGAAAGCCCAGCAGAAAAGAAAAAACCTGATGTCATATAGCTTGATTTGGCAAATGCTTATAGATCTAACCCACACGAAATGAACCATATGTCCCTTCAAACATATCATGTGCCAACCAATATTTGTCAAATGCTGAAGATGTACTTTGATAAGTTTCTGATGAGATTTTTTACAAAGCAATACACAATCAAATGGATCAAACTCGACGTTGGTATCGCAATGGACTGTTCCATCCTCCAAATACTTTTTGTGCATGGAAGTCATACTAAAACCAGCAGACTTTGGCAATAGGTACCTGACACCTCCTCTGAGGGCTTTCGTGGATGACACAACTGTCATCACTACAAATGAGATAAGCACTGTCAAAGTCTTGAGTAGACTGGGCAAGGCTGTTGCAAATGCTTGAATGAAGTTCAAACTAAAAAGAAATTAGAAGCCTGTCCCTCCGTAAAAACAAAAGGGCAGAGGCAGTAACTTTCAATGTAAATGACCAGCCTCTCCCGATGTCTTGAAGGTGGTACGATAGCTTTATAATCGACACAAACAGGAAAATGGCAGAAAAAATGACTCGAAACTATCGAGAAGCGTGGTGTCAGCAGTTTATGTTCATTTCAAAGCCCCCGTGGCCACCGCTGTCATATATATGACATATGCGCAAGAATAGTGGAAGCAATCGAAGCAAACGTACACAAGGAAATGGTTTGGGGTTCCATCATGTCTTACAGACATCGCATTTTACTACCAACACGCAAAGTCCACCCTCGAAGAGTATAAAGCAAGAAAAAGCTAGACTACTCTGCATGATGGAAGACTTAAATGACCAATTTATGAAATCTGTCAAACCAGAACTGAAGACAGGATGGAAATGGAAGGTCAAGAAAGCTGTCGAATCAGCAAAAGAACGCTTAGCAGTTAGAGAGACAGAACGGGACACACCCAGAACAATACACAGGGTCTGGGATCATCTAAAGTGGAATGGTGATTCAAGACTAAAGGAAAAGCAAAAAAAAAGGGCATGGCTATTAAAGAGCTTAGGAAAAAGAAGAACAAACAAGAATCCAGAAAGCAGTGCAACAAAGTAAACAATGTCAGCCAAATAAGTCTTATTAGGAATTACTTTTGACAGAAGGCCCCGCTCAGAATAAGTTTCATCATCAAATCTGTGTACGTCCTCCTACCACCCAATGTTAACCTCGTGAAGCAGGGAAAATCGGAAGACCCTATTTGTACAGTCTGTAAAAAAAACTGTGGAGCATGTACTGAGCTCATGCAAAACATCTCTGTCACAGGGAAGATTCACGTTGCAACACAACCAAGTTCTGACGGAATTAGTTGAATCTGCCCAGTTTATCGCAACCAGGAGTAAGGCTAAACGCCCAGAACCAGCGGCAAAGTTCTACGTTGCAGGAGGCAATGTCATCTGGCCAAAAAGCAGCTTCATGCTCAAGCCTTGCAAGCAAATCATCTGAGTGATGTTGATGATTTAGTATGAATGCTGCAGAATTTAAGCAGAATCTAGAAATTATCAGCAAACGTGGATTAAGACCAGATTTAGTGCTCCATCCTCAAGCAGCAAAAAGAGATACTTTTGATCGAACTTACAAATGAGACCGGGATTGATGAGGCCCATGTCTACAAGTCTGAAAAATATGCTGCTCTAGCCAGGGACCTGAAAGTGCTGTATTCAGCGCCAGCGTATTCACAGTTGAAGTATGAGTAAAGGAATCTTTAGGCCTGTCTGCCTACAATCTCATGGAACAGCTGCCTATCTCAGAAAAGAGCCGAACATAGCACTGGAACCTATGAGTGAGGCAGCGGAGATAAGCCCCAGCTGGACTTGGTCGAGGAGAAATAAAAAATAAACTACATACATCTTAATTTCCCTAATTACACATTGCCTACGACACTGAAGCGTATGCGTAAATAAAAAGAAGTAAAAAATACATGGCAGCAGACAGTCATCCGGGAGTCGTGACCTGGATGTGATCCCCCCTAGAGTGTAAGGAGTTAAGGGCCGAAACACTTGAAGAGTTTTTATCCTCTGAGTTCTCTCTCTCTCTCTCTCTGCTATTTAGCCTTCCATCCGAGTTTCTTTCCGCTTGAGTCGCGATTTCAAATGTACAAAAAAAAGTATTTGGATGAAATCTGTAAGTATCGAAACCGAAACTGTAGCATTCATTTATATTTCGAAATTATACATGAGTAATCTATGTGAGAGAAAAAATTAGAGCAAGCAGTGTATCAAAAAGTTTTATAAAGAACTTTTGCAATGATGCAAAAATCGGACTTATAAAAAATCAATAATATGCGACTTTTGATCGAAACTCTTGAGAATAGTGAAGTCGTGCCAACGTCATTTTAATAAAACGTCACTCATGCTGTTTTTGTGCGTCAGTTGTTTAAGAAATCACTAGAAGATAAAGCAAACCTTATTCGAAACTGAAGCAAATCTCAGTAAATCTTGTTTGTCAACGGCGTATAATTTGTATTTCTTTATTTTTTTACTTTTTTTATCGATAATAACATTTCAGTTTTTGACAGCTTCACATTTCAATGTTGTCTGACCCTTTTCGAAATGTGTTTTCTTCAGATAACAAACATTTAACAAAAACATTTTTTATTACATTTTTACCCCAAACAAGGCACATTGCCACTTTGGTGTAGAGGGCTACTGTCAGGGGCAGCAACTACTGGGGCACTTTGTTGGCAGCAAGATGTCGGTTCACGTTACACTTGAACTTCTGCATGTCAGTACAGTTGGGAAAGGAGGAACCTGGAATGGAATTCCAGAGACTAGCGGTTCTGGGGAAGAAACTACTGGAGTAGAAATATCTTTTACATCTAGGGATCTCTACTGGGGGTAGGATTTAGCTGCCTGTCGGGTTTGTCGAGGGTGTCTACGTCGTGGGGGCACGAGTGTTTTCAGTTCGTCAGAGCATTCACCATTAAAATACTTGTAGAACAGGCAGAGGGATACAACGTTTCGTCCATGGGATAGAGGCTGAAGCTTAAATGCCAGTTCAGGGCCTATCAGATTGGCGACTTTCTTTTGAACCTTTTCTAGGAGCGAGAGACTAGCAGCAGATGCACCAGCTCAAATGTGACAGCAATACTCCATACATGGGCGAATGGTTGCCTTATAGATGTACAGAATACTTTCAGGTGTCAGTAGTTTTCTAGCACGGTAGAGAGAGCCTACATTCTTCGCAGCGGCCCTGGCAATGTTTTCAATGTAATTGTTCCAACTCATGTTTCCTATGCAGTTTGAAAGATGTACTCTCAGATAGGGAGTCACTGGCCATTGCTATTGGTGGCAGAGATGTTTCTTGTAATTATTGAAGGAAACCACTTTAGTCTTTGCAGCATTGAATGTGACCATCCATTTTTGTCCCCATTCCACTACAGATTGGAGGTCATCCTCTAGTGTTTTTACCATTTCTTTAGATATGTGTCCATTTGTTTTCCTGTCATGCCTGTTATAGAGTGTAGTGTCATCAGCATATACACCCATCTCAGAGGCAGTTTTGTGTCTTATAACATGTCAAATTAGAGCATAACATCTAAAATTAGATCAGGCCAGATTATGTCAAACTTTTCTCAGTTTGTTTATTTGTTTACAGCGTTGATTTTACAAATCAACGCGATTTTGTATTTAAAATTAAGAAGTATGACGTGCTGAATTGTTTGTTGCTCGAAATGTTTGGTGCATTAAGAAAACACATTTCGAAAAGATTCAGGCAGCATTGAATGTTGTTACACTTGGACGTATTTGAATATATTTTTGTTTCATGTCATTGCGTTTACTATATATTTTACAGAACGCGCACTCGATTTGAAGATGTTAAAAGCTGAAAATAATCAATAATACAAAGCTCACCTGTCTGTGTAAATGTATGTAAGTATGCTATTATTTTTGCCTAAAACTTTCGACAGATGACGCGGATTTTAACTAGATTAGTATCATTTTGAAGCCTGATGTCTCGGACGCAAAATATCCAAAAATTGATCAAAAACATTAATCTATTCACCCTCAACTGGGCAGTTTTCTACAAGGAGGGGTCGATATTTTGCGAGCCACTTCTGCAAGTCATAGTATCGGTTGGATTGACTTTCCCTAATTTCAGCGTTCAAAACTTCCGGTTGCGTCATGGAGTAGCGTAAGAGTCAGATTTTCTTTCAATTTCTCTTCCGCCTTCACGTCAGGGGTTCGAACCTAGCTGCCTACTATCACTTTTTGTTTTTGCTCACCACACATCTCCAAAGACCCGGGCAACGCCGGGCAACGCCGGGCACCCAGGCTAGTTATTAATAAAACAAAAGTAAAAAATAAGTAAACACAAATTATACTCCGTTGACAGACAAGATTTCCTGATATTTGCGTCAGTCTAGGATAAGGATTTCTTTGTATTTTCAAGTGCGTTCTGAAACAATTGACGCACATCAATCTTAAATCAAGTAAAATAAGGTATTTTTTTTCTTTTAATCATTTTTTTACACAGTGATCACCACTTATCAAGGCCCGGAAGCCACTCAGGGATAAGGGTTATTGCAAGTACATTACGTTAGTTTGGAGATTTGATGAAGTGTTTACTTAAGGGGGCGGTTCATTAGGAATTTGTTAACGTTGGACTCGAAGACATCTAAGCTGTAGTTCAGTGGGGAGCAGGCAGACGGAACAGTTCCAAAGGCCTGCAGTTCTAAGAAAGAAGCTTTGTTCATGAAATCCACGTTTTGATTTAGGCACAGATATAGAGTGGGGGAAATTTCAGCTAGACGGGTGTTTTTCGTGAAAGATTGGCGAGGGGGAACCTTCAATATTATAGTAGCACTGCTGGGTTTAATATAACATCCAACTTCACTATACGTATCATGTCGAACCCAAGAACTTTTATCTTAGTCCTTTCATTCGATACATAATTTGCTATATAACACTTCGTTTAATCTACAGCATTTAAATTGTGCCCATCAGAAAACATGACCAGACATATATCTTAAAAACTTTTTTTGTTATTATTGGTACCAAGGGTTGTAATTGTATTGCTTCCAGTTTCAATCCTCAGAAATTGAGATGTAAGACTTTATTTAACAGGCAATTATTATTTTTTTTAAATGAGTACAAAAATAATTTTTATTTTTGGTTTATAGTGTTTAAATTATTAAGAATTTATTTAACAAACCAGTTTAAATAGTGAGGAAAAAGTAAGTTAAATAAATTCACAATGCGAAACATTCTCGACATCATTTAATTCGACCACACATTAAAAAAAAAACATTTTTCTAAAACATTATTTCTAAACATCTATGTCGTGAAAACTACTAAACATTAACCATTTATTGTAAAAAAATAAAAAAACAATCAAATAAATTTTTGAGATAGCGAATGCAAACTCTGACAAATGTATCAATATACGAAAAGCTAGGCTGTACTTAAACACAATGTATCAAACCGACAGAAATCGGCTGTTAATTTATCTGCGCTGGTTATCAATATATGAAATGTGCTTGCAAAAACAATAACTTTTCTGTCGTTAAGACTTCAATAAATACCACAGGTTATTGCTTATGAGTGATTGCTAGTGATGACCTGTGTTATAACCCTACTTCAGTTAATAAATAACAATGAGGAATACCAGAAATGACACGACAAGAAAAACCCTTGCACTGAGAACAATGCAAGCAACTTCAACTTTTTCATACAGACATACAGATATATAGAAAATTCATAAACTAAGAAATATTACTTTAAAAAAAACAACGTTTTGAGGTATGAAAATGCAACAATGAAATTATCCAAGCATGTAAAAGCTATCCCATTATTGTAAAGAGGAAATAAAGAAATTTCCAAAATTTCGATTTCTCTGCCCTAACAAACAGTAGGTAAAAATCAAAGAGCTTCTCTATATCTCATTCCCTATCACAGACGGTTGCGTTTCCGACACATTTCCCAAGCTAGCAAGATTAACATGCCTCCCTTTTAGATCTATTTCTTACTGCAGTTCCCGACGATTATAAAACGAATGCCCACACCCCATTCGGAGATGTTGATCACGCTGTGATAATGGTAGGAATCGCCCTAAATTCTAGACCCAAAACTGAACAGCCAATGCTGAAAACAACGATGTATTACAAAAAGGCTGACAAGGAAGCCAGAAGGGATCTCATCAGATGTGCCCTATCGGGAAATATCCTTTCTCTTCTAGCTGAACAGTGCGCAAATGAGACCACTGAATGGTCCGAAACTGCAATTGAGGCACATGTTCCCGCACAAAAATTCGATAGCAGGTCCCACTCTCTCCAGTGGTTTACTTCTACTTGTGAAGCTATTATTGCTCAAAGGTGGCATGCGTACCGCAAATTTAACCGACATAAGTTAAGTTCAAACAGACAGGAGTTTATTGTAAGAGAGAAATAGCGACAGCTAAGATAGAATACACTGAAACCACCAGAAAACGCATCGAAACACGACAATTAGGAACCGGTGATGTTTGATAAATCTACAACAGTGTAGTAAATAATAGACAGTCAATGATTCCTCAACTATTAAACAATCATCATTGGGGTAAAATGTCATAGATCCCTTCACCATTTCACGAGCCCAATCTTTTCTGTCCTTGATATTAACAGGAATAAGCGAAGGTTTCTTTGTCGCAGCTCTACAGTAGTATCCCAGCTTGTGAAGATACATGACAGCTGTTCTGGGACTGACACCGATTTTGGTTTCAATATAAGATGCTTTTCACCGAGAACCCTCTTTAAAATGTATTTTCACAAGACGCAATGTTTTTTGAAAGAGCCCGGGGCAACTTGGATTAGGTTTTGTACACGCTTTCTGTATCTTGTGAATTGTACCCATTTACAATGCCTCCCCGCGGAAAAGAGTTAGACACCAGGGTCTTTTTAACGTGGAGAAAGATGCCAAAATAAAAATTGTTTCAGTCAGGAAGGATTTCTCCTCCATTGAAAATGAACAAGAAATGGAAGTGCCGTATCTGAAGACAGATACTACACTTTGAGGTATTTATTTGCTCCCCCACTGAGTAAATTAGGTACAAGGCCGATTTTTAAAGTGAGGAGTGAAGGGGAAATGGGGACCAACTCCCCGGGGAATAGGGGAGCTGGATAGTTACAATTGGTATGAAGGGTTGCCCCTTCATTGACCAAGATCTTATATGTGGGTTTGCTTGCAGTATCTGTCGGACAGATACTACACTTGGAGGTATTTATTTGCTCCCCCAGTGAGCAAATTAGGCACAAGGCCGATTTTTAATGTGGGGAGTGAAGGGGAAATGGGGACCAACTTCCCGGGGAGTAGGGGAGCTGGATAGTGACAATTGGTACGAAGGGTTGCCCCTACATTGACCAAGGTCTTATATGTGGGGCTGCCCCCACATATGGTCTTTGCTTGCAGTATCTGCCGGAGATGATACTACACTTTGATTTGGGCCAAAAGGCCAAGTAGTCAAAAAATTCTACGATCACTCTATCAATCGTAGAAAAGTACATTGAAGATTTCCTGCTAGTTTGCGTTGAGTAAGACCAGCTTTATGCTGACCTACGATTCGTATTTGTAGAAATACTGATTGGTTTGATGCTCCTATAGTTCGTGGCATACTTCAATGTTATTAGATGATATTTTAATTAGTTACTCTAAGTTATATAAGCATTTTTCTTATCTCTTAATATGAATAAATATATATTAATCAAAGGAAAAATATTTATTTAAGTGATTATACTTTTCTGTCCTATCTGTCTGTCTATCTCTCTCTCTCTCTCTCTCTCTCTCTATATATATATATATATATATATATATATATATATATATATATAATATGAAGTAGCGTCCGAAACTAAGGGACAACATTTTAAACCCTAATATTTGTTAGAAATAACAACTGTGAAAAGCTGAAATTTGGACAACTGGTAGTCATTATCATCAACAATAACATACTGAAATTTGAAACATTTGCAAAAGATACAAAAAGAATTATAACAATTATTTTTTATTTATTTTCAAAATAGGAACGTCCAAAAGTAAGGGAGAAAATTGAAAAAAATAACAATATAAACGGCCAAAAAACAATACATGTACAATCAATATTTAGTAAATGAGCCCTTGCTTTCAATGACAGCTGCATATCTCCGACCAAAAGAACGAATCAGTTCTTGACAATCCTCGATACTTATTTTTGCTTCGCCCACAACCGCCCCCCGTGTTAGTAGAATTTCTTTCCATAACTTTAACTCCTAAGGGCTTTCAAATATTTTCTATTGGATTTAAGTCAGGACTTTGCGGTGACCAATCCATAATTTCGAAATCTTGCTCGCTAAGGTAACTCATTACCATCTTTGCCTTGTGACATGGGTTATTATCTTGTATAAAGGTAGCTCTGATTTTGAACAATGTTTCTATAGATCTGTGCGTTTATACGAGTTTGTAACCGCACAAGAGGCGTTTTACCTTGGCTAGAAAACATTCGAAATGCCAAGACGCTTCCGCCTCCAAATTGACAGTTTTCTTAGTACACTTTGTACTTAATCTTTCACCAATAGGTTGTAGTCAGGCGGGAAACAGGCAAACGAAACAGTGTTCCACAGACGTGCACTTCTAAGAAAGAAGCTTTGTTCATGGAATCTACGTTTTGATTTGGCACAGATAAAGAGTGGGGAAAATTTTTGACAGTGGTTTCAGCTAGACGGGTGTTTATCATGAAATATTGGCGAGGGGAGGCCAGAGATTGGAGCTCTGACGAGAACTTGCAATGGCAGTAACGATAAAACAAAGGCTGGCAACGTCTCTCCCGTGGTAGAGAAGTTGCAGGGAAAAGAATATCCCCCACTAAGCCACGAAGCCTTTTTTGTACCCTGTCAAGGCAGGATAGGCTGTTTTTAGCAGCTCCTGCGCAGATGTGGCAACAGTACTTCATTCTTGGATGTACTTGGCTTTAATATTGAGAGACACTTGCATCAGCAGTGAGATATCTTCTGGAGCGGTAGAAGGGTCCTAACATTTTTCCAGCGACCTTAACAACTGACTTGATGTACGTGTTCCATTTCATCTCAGGAGTAAAGGTAAAGCCCAGAAGCTTATCAAAACATGGAGCCTCCCCAGGACGAGAGCCATCCATTTCAATGGATGTCAGATGGGGATCAGAGCGTTGATGATGTAAAGATAGGAGCTTGGTTTTAGATGCATTAAAGCTAACCAGCCACCTCTTCCACGCACTTGAGACCAGAGGTGAGAAAATAAGAGAGATCTTTTTCATTTACAGCCTTTGATATGTTGTCATAGATGGTCGTGTCATCAGCATAGATGTCAACGAATGATTTAAGTATTTTGGGGGGAGATCATTGATGTAGATCAGGAAGAGGATTGAGCCCATTATGGACCCCTGACGGCCTCCAGCATTAATACTGAGGACCTCTGATTTTTGCCCATCAACCACTAGTCTTATGAGCCGTTCAGAGAGAAATGATTTTATAATTGAAAAAACATTTCCACTTATACCGTAACTGGAAATCTTGTGAAGTAGGCCCTTATGTCATACCTTATCGAAGGTATTTGATATGCCGAAGGCAATAGCCCAAGAAAGGAAGCCTTTGTTAAGGGATTCACTAAACCATATTGAATGTCACTAAGAAGGTTATTTCTGCTGAGGTGGTTGACTATTTCTCTATTTAATATGGATTCCAGCAACTTACTCATGACACACAGGAGACTTATTGGTCTGTACTGAAAGGAAGGCGACTTATCACCTGGATTCATAAATACAGTGCATACTGATGAGTTTTTTTTCAGGATGTTGGGAAGCATTTCTCTTTAAGGCAACGCTTAAACATTTTTGTAAGTATGAGGGAAAGTTCTGGTTGAAGCTTTTTTTAGCACTATAATTAGAAAGCCATCAGGGCCAAAAAAGGGATTAAACAGCCCTATTGCTTGCAATTGTGTAGAAACATTTGTTTCGTGTAGAAACAGTTGTCCTGACACATGAGGTACTATTCATAACTATTCCAATTCATGTGGATGACTTAAAACTGTCCTTTAATAATATACACTGCATTATTCGATCCTCTCTTGCCGAAGTTCTGCGGGGTCTTCCGGTTTTAAAAGCGCGTACTATTTTGCCAGTATCATGGTGGGATTTAACAACCCCGCCTACAACACTCTTGAAACTTTTTCCTTTCTCTGAAATCTCTTTAATGATGTGTTTTTCCATATGTAGCTTCACAATAGCTTGTCTCACAGAGTAATCAAGTTTTTAGCTTTTCGCCATGGTTCCCGCTGATGCAACGTTTACAAATGACTTATTCTTTAGAGAAAATCAGAAAATTTTAATATAGCACACTGTTTATGTTGTTTTGTCCCTTACTTTTTGGTGTTCCTATTTTGAAAATAAATAAATAATTGTTATAATTCTTTTTCTATCCTTTGCAAATAATTCCAATTTTAGTATGTTATTATGGATGATAATGACTGCCAGTTGTCAACAGTTCTGCTATGCATAGTTATGTTAGGTTTTAAAAGGTTGTCCCTTAGCTTTGGACGCTACTGTGTATATACGTATATATATATATATATATATATATATATATATATATATTGTTTGTGTGTGTTTATATATAAATATGTCCATAAATAATAGAATAAGGTAAATAATAAATAAACCAATATGTACAGTAAATATATATATATTTACAGGCACGTGTCTTATTACTTAACTAACAATATGCTTTCGAAGTGTAAGAGACGAGTTAAAAAGACAGAGCAAACGTTTCCCAAATAAGACATTCATTAATAGTATAAAAACATTTAAGACCTTACTGGTTTTTTATTGCAACTTCAATATCATTGTAAACAAATGGTTGCTGCTCTGATAAGCTGCTAGGGAAAGTAATGAGCAAATCAATAGAGATCTCAGGAAAATTTTCGAAAAACGTTTAAAAAAGTATCGCAAAAATGGGAATCAGAGGAATGACTGCAAAGATACGACGAATAACGATAGTGTAAGAAGTTGAAATACAAAGCAAAATTAATATTATTATCGGGGGGGGGATACCCGGCGTTACTCGAGTGTTTGGAGGTGTGTGTGGTCGGCGGGGATGGGGGTGTTAATGAAAACCTAAGAATAAGCCAAGTAAAAAAAGAAAACACAAAAACGAACGTTAAAACTTTAGCGGGGAATACCCGGGCGGTGGGGGAGGGCAATTAAAACATCGAAAAAAAAACACAAAGAAAACTAACGTAAGGCAAACGAAAGATGTTAAATGTAAAAATCGAAAAAGAAAAAACAAAAAGAAAACAGAAAAACGACGTTAAAACTAAACCCCCCCCCAAAAAAAAAAAACGTGAAAACGGCTTAAATAACCCTGTTTCGATATTAAAATTTAAAACAATCGGTGGGTACCCGGGTGTTTTTGGGTGTTTTTGGGTGTGTGTGGTCGATCGGGGGTGGGAGTGTTAATGAATACCTAAAAATAAGCGAAGTAAAAAAAAAAAGAAAACAGAAAAACGAACGCGGGGGGGGGCGTAATCAAAACATAAGAATAAAACTAAAAAATAACGTAAGGCAAACGAACGAAGTTAAATGTAAAAATCAAAAAAACAAAAACAAAAAAGAAAACAGAAACACGAACGTTAAAACCTCTGAAAAATAAAAACCAAAAAAAAAAAGAGAATAAACGAAGTAAAAAAAGAAAACAGAAAAGAGAGCGTTAAAACTTACCTGGAAAATAAAGCGGGGTACCCGGCGTTGCCCGAATGTTTGTAGGTGTGTGTGGTTGTTAATGAAAACCTAAGAATAAGCGAAGTAAAAAAAGAAAACTTAAAAACGACCGTTAAAACTGAAGCGGGGGGTACCCGGGGGGAGATAATGAAAACATTGGAAAAACAAACACAAAAAACTAATGTAAGGCAAACGAACGATGCTAAATGTAAAAATCGAAAAAACAGAAAAGAAAACAGAAAAACGAACGTTAAAACTAAAAAAAGCACGTGAAAAATGGCTTACATAAGCCTGTTTCGATATTAAAATTTTAAAAATCGGTGGGTACCCGGGTGTTTTTAGGGTGTATGGTCAGGGGTGAGGGTGTTAATGAAAACCTAAGAATAAGCGAAGTACAAAAAACAATAGAAAAACGAACGTTGTGTGAAAATGGCTTAAATAACACTGGTTCAATATTTAAATTTAAAAATTCGAAAAAAAAGACATCTCACACCACGATTCGAACCCAAGTCGATTAGATAATGAACCAACGCCCTAACCAACTGAGCTAGCACGACGAACATGAAATTTAGTCAGTTCTTCAACTATTTAAACTAAATCAGGTGATGACGTCATCTGACGCATGCGTGGAACCGGTCGTCATCATGAGAGGACGGTTTTTGTTGATCCTCCTCCCTGTAGAAAATTGTTGATTTCAGGGTGAAAAGTTTAACGTTTTTGACCAATTATTCGATATTTTACGGACGAAGCATGAAACTTCAATATGATGCCAAGATTGTTCATTTTTGTTCTGTCTGTCAGAAGTTTTAGCGGACACACAAACACACATACATACAAGCATACATACATACATACACACATTTTCGCTTTTATATTTATAGAAGACTAGGAGGGGGTACCCGGCGTTGTCCGGGTGTTTTTAGGTGTGTGTATGGGGGGGGATAAGTAATAACCCTGAAACGATGTTAAAAAAATCGGAAAAACCAAATCCAAAAAAAAACAGCGAAAAAAAAAACCTCTGTGTGTATAGGGGGGGGAGTAAACTAAAGAATAAGTGAAGTAAAAACAATAAAGAAACGTTGCCTGCGTGTCTAAAGATATAAAAGAAAAAAAATAGTTTGGGTCGTGAGGCTGGATTGAACCCGGCACGCGGAGGTGAAACTAACTCCAACCACTTAACTGTCTAGGCTAAGAGTAAGAGGAATTGATTATAGTGTTAAAATATGGGTTATAAAGCGAGTGAAAGAGGTTTGATTGACAGATAGCCACTAAATGAAGTCATTGCGGGAGCGTTACGAGATGACGTAGCAGTATTTTATTTTTCATTAAATTACGTATTTCGTTTCCTGTCTAGCCATCTCTCTCTGTCTGTCTCTCTCTCTCTGCTTGCGTTTGTGTATGTGTGTGTCTCTCTCCCCCTCCCTCCCTCCCTCTCTCTCTTTCTCTCTCTCTCACTTCGTCTTCCTTACTCTAAAGTCTGGAAAATGGCGTCTGGCTGTTTTTTTTTTGTAAAAACTTCGATCGTAATATTTTTTGTAAGCGTATTTTTTTTACTTCACATTTTTGGCTTGTTATTTTTCGTTTTACTATCGCAGCTAACTATTTTTAACGTGCTAATTACTTTGGTAACGTTGCTATAGCGTAGAAGTTCATAGTTTAGCTTGTGTAAGGGTTAATTTTTTTTAACGATAACATTTTTTTTTTAATTCAGACTGATATTAGAGCTGGCTTACGTCAAGATCACGTTACATGACTCAGCGGGTTTTAAATACAAGTTTACCCAAAGTAAACGGCTACATGTATACTTTATGTAGAAGAGTTGGCGCCCGTATTTTTGGGGGCAGTTATAAATCGATTTAAAAATATGTAATGTTTAACATTAAAATGTTACTTTTTTGGCCCCCCCCCCCTGCAGAAAATCGATCAGTTGGCGCACTTTTGATTATTCTTTTGGTCTAATTTTTCTATATTTGTCGTCCGGAGGGTGGGGCTTTAATATGGTACCAAGTTTGTGAATTTTTATTCCGTCGGTCAAAAGTTTTTTAGCAGACACACAAACATACATACATACATTTTCGCTTTTATATATATATATATATATATATATATATATATATATATATATATATATATATATATATATATATAGATGGGAATTCATTCCCGTTTGCTTGTACCTATTTGTGAATTATTCCATGGATTTTAGCTTTTTGGATTACTTTGGATCATCCCCCAATTACGCGATTTCCTTGGATTTTACTTGTGCGAATTGAAATTTAACTAACTTTCTTGGATTCTGCGTTTTGGGATTTTACCGTCATTAGATACTTTACTTTCACCAGACAATCTATTCACATGAAACCACTTTTTATTTACCCTATTCCCTCTGCTTCGTTTTTTCGTTATCAAGTAAGATATATGACTTACTTGTGGTTGCATTAAATACTTTTGCAAACGAAATCCTATCTCTCATTTTGCTAAATCCTACCCTCTGATGAGAAGGAAAGTATTTCTTCGAAACTCAGCGGATTAAGGACAATCCAGTTACTTAGTGTTTCCTT
Organism: Euprymna scolopes; assembly: GCF_053919585.1. NCBI lineage: Eukaryota > Metazoa > Mollusca > Cephalopoda > Sepiida > Sepiolidae > Euprymna > Euprymna scolopes. The sequence continues at coordinate 15,265,466 of NC_136496.1, read as the reverse complement.
TTTCAAATTTAATATGTTTTAAACTCTTTTTCAAATTGTTTTTTAACATGTTTTATTAAGTACTTGTTCTTATATATATATATATATATATATATATATATATATATATATATATATATATATATATATATACTAGCGGGGGTACCCGGCGTTGCCCGAGTGTTTGTTTCCGGGACGGGGGGGAGTTTTAAAAAATGTTCTGGTAGGTAAGTAGGAAGGATCAAACCCGGAGTCATGAGTAAAAGTAGGAAAATAAAGTGTGAAAAAAACAAAAAACATCTGCAACGTTAACAGTTCGGCCACCAAGAAAAGTCCATTCCAGTTGTTTAGGGAAAAAAAAGACGACTACGGTAGGTCGGCGCGAACGTGAAAATATAATGTGAATTGTCCAGCACGCTAACCACTACGCCACAGAGCACTGCAGCTTAGTTTAGTGATTTTAAATAACTTCACATGAAAGAACTACGAAGCCAAACCGGTGTTCTCTTCTCAACTGTTCCTTGTGAACGATCCCCAAACGGTGTTAAGTGGTGGCAGGGGGAGGAGGAATTTATTAGAGAGAAAATATTTTACGACTTCCATTGATCTTAACCGATTTTGACCGTGACTTCTCAGCAGAAAAAGTATAGAAATCTAAGATTATCGAGGAAATAATAAGCCTATAACACACCTCAGATATTGTTCTGCCGTTTGTGCATATTATATTTGCATGAAATATCTTGATTTTTAATCCTATTAATGTCAAAATCAGACGAAAAAAATGAGTTCATTTTATTTATATAGAGATTAACTCCTCCGCAGCGTGCACTACACGTTCGATCATGACCAGAGCTGGCATGATGATGGTCCTTCACCTAAGGATGGTGCCCACTATTTTCCAAGCTAAATGTCAAAGGTCATAGATTATGTCTATATACTTCCCTACTGTGTACAGGAAAGTTCCGTGCGAGGTTTGGATATCTTTATGATACTTTTTATAAAACAGATACTAAACCTATAAAACAGATATAACCTATTTGATTTAAAGTTTATGATTGGATTTCAGTAGTTTCAGGAATTAGTTAAAAACAATTAAGTATCTTACGCAATAATTGCTCTTACAGCATTCACTTACTGCAAAGGTGGCCGCGAAGCAGATACTCGAACGTACAGGAGAGAACCACGCGGGGGGCGAGTATCTTGGCAAGTTTTACAAAAAGATTGCTTTGATCAGCAGATGTTTTAGAGCCTGTAATGCAACATATCGCACTTTTACAAGAAAATGTGTCATATTTTTTATGTATATCGATAAATCGTATAACGAGATAGATATGCGAACCGATGTATAATATTTAAAACACCTGTTGTCTGGAAAGTTCGGGAAAAAGTGATGTACGAAAAGCATGTAACTTTTGCCATGAAAGAAAATTCAATGGAAAAAAAAAACAAACAAACAAAATGCTTCATCCTCAAGTTGAAAATTTCAGCTGGTAAAACCAGAGGACATCAGACAGGAAAACGTAAGGGATGATTAATGGTTTATTAAAACTCTAATTTGTTTGACTATGTGAAAGGAATTTTTGAAAAAAACGAAAAGCCAAACAATTTCATATACATGCTGTAAATTACCTATGCTTGGGATAAAACATGAACAATACCAATCCTAGGGTAGATAAAACAAATAATACATAGAGATGAAAGATTCCTCTCCCCTAAGAATAAAACATATGTTCAATATCTGCTTTTGTATTTTCATTGTTTATACGGTCCCGAGCAACGCCGGGTAGCCCTGCTAGTTTTATATAAAAAAGGAAATGAAGGTGTTGAATGAAGTTGATTTAACAAAAAGAAAAGTATCAGATATGTTTATGAAATAAGAAAAAATAAAATAATGAAGGCATGTAATCGCAGAGACAGAGACAAGTGATGTGTACATAAAATTGGGAGTTCGTCTCAAGTTTGTCAGCTTTCCAAATCGATATCTGTAATCAAACTTTGACCACCGGACTAACAACAAATCGGCATGTAGAAAACTAAAATCGAAGCTGATCCAGAAACGTTTTTCTTAAATTAAAAAAATAAAACTATCTCTTTAAATACTAACACACACACACACAGACACACACACACACTAGACTACTTTACATGATAATTAATAATTAATAAGCCTTGATATTAATATAAAATATTAAAAATCATATTTGAAAATTCTGAAGATGATATCGAGTAACAACACAAATTTCGAATTTTTGCGAACCTGCTTTATATACTCTTAAAGTCGACATGTACGTTTAAAATTAAAGCACACGCCTGACGAATAAAAGACGTTTCGAAATATAGCATCACGGGCACACCCGCTGACTGGTAGGAGTTGGGTAAAAAATGCGTTCGTGTTTACACATTAAATAATGCTTCAAGCAAACTACATTAACATATTACACTATATGTATATATATATATATTATATATATATATATATATATATATGAGAGTAAATGGTTGTTAGCTTGAAACATTGCTGATAAAGGAATATATGGAAGCCAAAAGCAATGCAGAAAGAACCGGAATCATGGAAGTAAAGAAAAGAAAATCAAACAAATAGACGGGTATGTTCGAGTAGAAGAGTGTCTAACTGTTTATTCATCTATCATTCCTCGCCTCGTTGTATAATAATTTTGCAACCAAGTTGTTGGCATCTCCGGTTTATATAAAGCCAGTAGAAAATAACCCCCCTTTTCAAAACGAAAACAAAATCAAAACGAAAACAAAATCCAATAGAATATATACATATATATATATATATATATATATATATATATATATATATATAATTATTCTCCCTGACACATTCAGAATATATATAATATATATATATATATATATATATATATATTCTGAATGTGTGAGGGAGAATAATTATATATATATTAATATATTCTAGAATACCCGTAACCCGTTGTGTCAGTATATGTTATAGCTAACTATAGAATAGTTAGTATACAGAATTAACGTATGAAATTGAAAGTATACAGAATTGATGTATAAACGCGCAAATATTTAATCCACATTCGTGCGAAAATAAAAATAGTGACAAGTGAAAACAATCCGCAATTTCGCGCGTGGTCAATAAATTGAATGCACACGCGACCAGGGGAACAATATAGAATACATTGATAATAAATGTTTTAACACCATCGCTCTTAGATTAAATGAAAAATTCTTTATATAAGAGATATGTAACCAAATAAATAAATTGAAAAATACGAAACAAAAAATTCAAGGACAAAGAGGATGCATTGTACAGCTCCACCCTAGATGGCTGTGTGTGTGCGCACACGTGTGTGTGTGTGCGCGCGCGTGCGTAAACTGTCTTAAAATATCAGAAAGTAATAACGGTATTTTACGATGAGACCTTTTCAAAGCAAATGTTTAAAAAGTAATAGTACCCCACATAAACGTTTTGAAGTGTTTCTACGACCTAATTATTTCCTCTTTGTGCTCTATCCCCGCCACCAAACTTGAAAACATTGCTTACGTATATGCAATCTGACCACTACATATATATATATATATAGCCTTTGAGACTTTATACAACCGGTCGCCACATTCGATTGAACATTACTTGGGGTGACTAAAAGTCGTAAATTATTCGCCTGCCAGTCGATAAAATTTATTTAAATAAAGAAACGGGAAAAACTCATTTATTTTACGACCCTCAAATATGCGGTTACTTAGAATGACCTATGTCTCATCATTTATTAATTCTTTCATCTCTAGCTGTGAGACCGTTAGAATATCGTACTGAAAAAAGAGTGGTCACGCTAAAGGCAAACAAGAATCAAATTTACACATTCGGCGTGTAGTCAAAATGTCGCCTTCATTTAGCTCTCTGATTTTTAAATTTATTTGGAAAAAAAAATTTTCGACGCTACAACTACATACACTTCATGCTTAAAAAAGTAAAGACAAACAGTTGAAAGAGGAAATAACGCATCGTTCCGTCAAGCATGCACCGAAAATTAAATTATACAACACGTAACTAATCAGTTTTAGCTTCAGTTTTGTTTCTTCGTAAACAAACATTATTTATTCCAGGGACGATAGAAATGTATCAGGATATAAACAAATCTGAACATGAATTATAAAAATGTAAACAAATAAAAATATCAAGATGGCTGATTATTAGTAAAATATTATACATGATATAATATTTCGACTTGCCTTGTAAAAAATAAAAATATAGAATAAATGTATAAAAAAACCTTTATTGTTTCATTAACAAAGCTATTTAATTACTAGGTTAATCTATATAAATTTCGCTGAATTGTTCAATGATATATGATGCTAAATGTCAATTTTATTATGATCTCGCTTTCTGATTCTTTTGAGCTGTTGGGATGATTGTGTGTTTCAGAATATTTTTCAATTAGAGACTTCATATTGAAATCTTTTAATGAAAAAATGAATCTCTAATATTTGTTTTGCATTTTAAAATATATTATTTCAAAGGTGTGATTTTACATTATGTTTTCTTTGTGTATAAAGTTAGATATATTCGTTTTCTAACGGAACCAATAAACACAGTCTTGAATTATTTATATCTCAATTGTCATTTTGATACTACGTATCAGCATCCGAAGAAATGATTCTTCTTTCTATGAAACAATAATATGAATTGTGTTTTGTTGAATATTTAGAAATGTTTGTAGTAATAAAATAGTTGATTTACAAGAGTTTAACAAATATTTTCTTGTTAGATTATACACAAGGTAATTTCTTGAATTGTTGTAAAATTATTTACTATTATTGATTGAAACAAAGACATAAAGTCGGACGAGTAAAAAATATTATGGGGCGAGTAAATTTTCCCTCACACTCGACCGCCAGTAATTTTTTTTTTAAATCTCAAAGGCTATATATATATATATATATATATATATATATATATATATATATATATATATATATATATATATATATTAAGGGGATTAGAACAGCAGTCTAAAGAGCAGAGTTTATTTTAATGTATTAGTAAGTTAATTAATACAATTAAAATAAAATAAAAAACAGTGCTCGTTGTAATGTAGATATATAATAAGCTTGATAGGCATATATATCCTGAGCTATTAAAATATTAAGATGATTGATAATTTATAATTAAAATTAAAAATAAAAATCTGTTTCATAAGGAAGAACAAACAAAATCCATAAATTGTACAATCGTTTCGGAAACGATGTTTTTATTGAGACAGACACTAATTCTTGGACTGTGATTTTATCATTTGATTTTATGAAACAAAGCCTCCCGATGAGGGAAAAATAGTGGGTGGGGGTTTAAAGACACCAGAAATAAAACTAGCATTTTTTTTAAGTAAGGCAGACATATACTTTAATGGTCTGTAAAATCTAAAAATTGTTTTAGTCAATGATATAATTTGATTTTGTGAAAAATTAATTTTAAAATGGGTAAAGTTAGATTTTTTTACTTTAGCGACATCAAATCAAGCACCAATAACTATAGGATGATCTTGTTTTGTTAATTTGTGCGTGAAAGGTGATAACGTACGAACGTATGAAATGGCTTAGTGTATGCAGATTTATATAAAGTTATGGAATACGTATATGTTTACACGATTCACCTTTAAACTAATTAGTAAACTAATATAACAAATAGATGACAAAAGTCTATTTTCCAAATTTCAGGATGTTGACTACTTTACAATTTCCTTGGCCTTCGGGCCAAGATCAAAGTGTAGTATCTGTTCCGGCAGATGCTGCAAGCTATGACTAGCTATGACTAGCAAAGACCAGATGTGGGGGCAACCCCACATGCCTGACCTTTAACCAGTTTATGAATGGTTGAAAATATATATATAATTTTACATATCCATACACACAGGCATTGATCAAATAAATCTAAACCTCATGTCTGATTTATTTAAATCGCTTTATTAGCCTGCATTATTATGTTTATATACACATTAAACAATGCTTCAAATAAACTTCTTTAACCTCATATATATACATGTATATATATATATATGTGTATATATATCTAGATATATGTATATATATATGTATATGTGTATATATATATATAAGTATATAGTTATTTCGATAACTCAATTATCTCATATTTATCTTAATATTATCAATATATAAATGAAACAAAATGAATAAAGTATGTGAAATGTTTTTGACTCCTGATGAGGGGTATGAGACTAATGATTTCGACGATCGTTTTTATAACCACAAGTTATGGTGAGCAACCAATGAAAAGCTTCCAAAGTAACTATAAAAATTGTAAAATTCTGGATCCAATCAGTTCGCCGCCATCTTTGCTACTAGTAATTACACTCAGTATCTGATCTGAACTGCACTGCTTCTTCGCCGACATTTTTGTTGCTGGCAATTACACTCAGGATCGTACTGCACTGCTTCTTCACCGCCATCTTTGTTACACATAATGTCTCAACACTTAACAAAGTACATAAACACTGTTTGATATCTTCATGATTATTAACTTTTCTTTCGCTAACTCTGATACTTTTTAGCAAAATTCGATCAGGTTGAATGGTGGCGATTACCACCATATTATTTAGTCCTAAATATATCTAAAGCTTTTGAGAGCGTCTGCCATGATGATCGTCCTAGGAAAATCAGATGATATCGTACCACATTTATTGTGACTCTTTGGTAGTTCTTTTTCGCAGATGAAACCGATTAAAAAGTTTTCACATGCCTGAATAGATACCCTATTTACGACTTTGCAAGTCTGCAGACTAAAGATTAGTTGGGTATATAGGTTGAGAAACGTCCTCATTCACACATTCTTTTATAGATATATAGACATTTAAAGATATTAAATCGAAATACATTTTAGATTTTTTAGGATGTTAGGCAAGGTAAAAAAATATTATAATTTAATCAGTATTAGAAATTTCTTTTAAGTAAGAAAGCTCTTAAAAAAGCGATACGCCTGATTTTCTAATACAAAAGAATATACATCCAATAGTTTTGTATATCCTTTCGGAATATGTATTTATACATGGGGGTCATCGCTTAGCAAAGGTTGAAGTGTTAAAGAATGTAAGGTGCTCGGTGAGACAAACAACGTAATGGTCGATAATGGCGAGAATTCGGTAGAACTTAATTAGTTAAACAGACGGCACTATAAAAACATGCATACATTGTATTTGAAAACGACCATATTGTAATAAGCTGGATTGCATCCCCGCGGCATCCTCACACAAACAGTACCTATCCGTCTATTACACTTGAGTTTAAATTAACATTATCATTGTATTCTTATCGGTCATTCTAAGACGCCAGTTTTAGAGACATTTTTGTTCATCTGTAATGCTTCAGTTTAGAAAACTACATTCTTTGTCTGTCAGGTTTTTGTTCAGAATGTCAGTTTCTGACGTGTTTCACGGCTGCTAATATAAATAACAAAGAAAGCAAGGAAAACCTAAATATACAAACATCACCTTACCATTATCAAATCGATTACTAATAGAATGATCAAGGTAGTTATGCGGATTGGACATATGTTTGACTGGTACAGACAAGCGGGGTTATTCCCCATAATGTCGGGTAACGATTAACTGCGCAAATTTCTAATGCACTGCTATAAATTGTGGCATTTTCAGTTGTGTCAAATTATTAACCAGTGAAATATATGGCAGGTATTTTCAATTTCCGATAGAAGAGAATAAATCATACGATATTCTAATGAGGTGACGCTAGGTCAAGCCAGCGAGGTTCAGTTTAGGTTTATACGTGGACATCTCTGCCAAAGAGACAGACACATTCTCTCTGATAAATTTGTAATGATTACAGTCAAAACAAGTAAAACTACATTTCACGGCGGTAATATCATGACGCATTAAGCATTTATATTTATTAATAATAATAATCTCCTTGTATGCAAAGAAAAGCAACAGTTCAGGATGTCAAGACGCATTTCATAGAATGTTTAGAATTATAGATGGACATCTCTTCCGAAGCGATATATATATATATATATATATATATATATATATATATATATATATATATATGTTTTTTTTTTGTTAGCGATACATTCTTGAATGAATTCAAGTATTTATAAGAAAGTGTATTTTTACCTAAATGCTTGTTGGGGATAATTTTCCCATTGACCAATCTGGTACCCTCTTTTAAAGGGGAACGGCATATATATTATTTTTATTATTTTTAAAATATAATTATCCACTGACACGTGTTTTGTCGTCCACGGCTCATCAGAGTGGCTGAATCTAGCGAGATTCGAAATCGGCACCTCGTGATAAGAAGCTTAAACCTCTATCACGGTGATATATATATAGATAGATAGATAGATAGATAGATAGATAGATATATAGATATATAGATATAGATATATACTTATTTTTTTTTCACTATAATAATAAATTACCTACAGACAGTAGTTTTTCATCCTTTCGGGAAATTTCAGCGTAGAGTGTCACGATTAACACCAGTCGACAGATTCGAACTCGGCAACACGAGCCATCTCTGGCTCGATTAGCAAATACCGTATCAATTCGGCTACCATTAACCGCGTGAAATAACGCTGAATTTAAACATTTTAATTTTAAATGTTCTTTAGGTCTGTCAAACAGTGATCTAATCGTTATACGATGATATAGGCATAAGGGATAAATTGACCGACTTAATTCAACTGAAAGTACTCAACGATAAGAAACGAGTTTCTTAAAGGGGGTGTCATAATTATTTTTTTACTATATTTTTTACTATTATTTTTTACTGTAATAATTAAATACCTACAGACACTAGTGTCTCATCCTTTTCTGGAATCTTCAGTGCAGAGTGTCACGATAAACACCAGTCGACAGATTCGAACTCGGCAACACGTGCCACCTGTGGCTCGATTAGTAAAGACCATATCAATTCAGCTCTCATTAACCGCGTGAAATAACGTTGAATTTAAATATTTTAATTTTAAATGTTCTTTACGTCAGATAGACAGTGATCTAATCGTTATATAATGATCTATGCATATATATATATATATATATATATATATATATATATATATATAATTGTTTGGAGGTACAGAATTTATATATAGTTTTAAATAAAATAGGCGAGAGTTTCTCAAGAGCTCTTTCGCCTATCATCTCATCGGGAGCAAATCGATAGCGTAAAAAATAATATTATGTCGAAAGTTTAAAGAGTTCTAATGCGGAACTCTTGAATGTGCCAAAAGTACGGGGACAACTAAGATTAAGGTTATAACGTTTACAAACGATTAAAATATTGGAACAACGAGGGGGAAAAAGCGGGAGACAAGATTCAAAGTTCCCCAAAGAGAAACTATCCGTTTGCTGTTTCCTTTTGCCGACACAAAGAAGGTTTACGCACCGCAATAGAGACAGACTCCAAAATCTTTAAATGGTTTCTGGAGTCCGCTCTATGTAGCACCTCGAACCATTCTATTTTATATATATCCGCACAGCACGGGTCGTCGACCAAATGCTGCCCAATAGCAGAGTACAAGGCTGCAGAAGGAGGGGGACTACCAGACCCCATCCTCCCTTGTCTGATCTTCGATGGAACATGCTGGGTTATACGAGTCAAAATATGCAAGGATGTTCGCTCAACATAAGCAGCATCGCACTGGCATTTGAACTGATACACAATATTGCTATTTTGGACGTAAGGCAAACTATCCTTGCGAAAAGAAGGAAAAGCAGGTCTCGTAGTATATACCAAACGCAAGGACACAGAATAAAAGCAGTCGTAAATACTTCTGCGAATCTGTTTGGAAAGTCTGTTACTCTTTTCTCCAATCCACGGTAATTTTAAATAAATCAAAAGTCCATACTTTTTAGGGGATTTAAAATCCGCAACCGTTTTGAAAATACAGTCATCAAAAAGGTCAACAGGATAACCATTATTGATGAATATCTCCCTGATCATATTGAGTTCGGCGTCTAATCTGTTAGGCGAACAAATCATGAGGGCTCTATGTACCAAAGTATTAATTAAGCCGCCCGTACGTGATTTTGGTACAAAAGACAACCAGTTCACATATAGGCCAGTAAATGTCGGCTTCCTATAAATTGTAGTGAGGAAGCCCCTCCCCTTCAACGTTCGACAAGAACATCCAAGAAGGGAAGCGAATTGTCCTTCTCACTTGAATATGGTGAACTTTAGAGCCCCATGCAAAGAATTTAACCTATCAAAAATATTGACGCTTCACCTTGCGATGGAAAAATAGCAAAAGTGTCGTCAATATATCTGAAATATGTAGTGGGTTTTGGTATAAAGTTGAACAGAACAGATTCATAGTATCCGACAAAAATATCCGCTAAAGTTGGGGCCAACGGACTCCCCATTGAAACCCCGTCGACATGACAGTACATAATATCACAAAAACTAAACTCCACAGATTATTTACACATTAAAACAAGTTCAATAAGAATCTCTTTAGAAAACGGTGGGCAGTCAGGCGACCATCATAGAGCGCGTCGGTACATATACGTATAGTCTCATTCAACGGTATGTTAGTAAAGAGACTAGAGACATCAAATGAGCACATAAAAGATGTCTCTGCATTTGAATCAACCCCACGTAAACAATTAACAAACCGAAAAGAATCAGGAATGCTGTGCGTGGTATATAATTCGCGCACAGATTGCAGAATTTCCACAAGTCACTGAGCCAAAGAATGTTGTGCCGAACCAACCACTGATAAAATAGGTCTCAGTGGAACACCTTGCTTGTGAATTTGGGGGAGACCATACATTCTGGGATGTTGTGACCCAGAGGGTCTAATCCTTTCATAGACGTCCTTGCAAAAAACATGCTTTTAAAATAATGCAAGTAGACGCTTTTGCATTTTGACCTCGTTCTTGCAAGTTTTATCCGTCAACTCGACAGGGCCGAGTTTACGGAATTTCGAAACATCGTTGAGAATGACTGCCATTTTCTCAACGTAGTCCGATTCGTCCAAAATCACCACTCCTGCACCTTTGTCTGGTTTGCACATATAAATATCGGCATTAGACTTTAACGCTTTCATAGCGCGCGAAATTTTTGTGTCAGGGGATGTGCAATCACCAACCTCACCTCTCCTTAGTCAACATTGTAAAATACCAGTGGCAAATGAGATGTATTTTCATGACGACTGGAAACAAATGCCAAGATAATCGGATATATATATATATATATATATATATATATATGTGTGTGTGTGTGTGTGTGTGTGTAGTAAAATTGGTAATTAGTAAAAACCTGAAGAGAGTGTTCAATACTATTGCAGAGCAAATATATGTTTTATTATTTTATTACCGTTTTCTCTGTTCAGTTACATATATTTCGAATGCTGGACAATGTTTACGATCCAGCAGCCTTGTCAGACCTTACAGAAACACACACACACACACACACACACACACACATATATATATAATATGCATATGTGTGTGTTCCACTTTCTGACGTAAGTAATATTTTGATTTTCTTATTTTCACTTTAATCTGTATCGCCTGAATATCGTTTCTAATTCGAATTTTTTTAGTTATATATGGATTCAAATGGAATTTCATACGGATAAAGTTTATCTGATCATTGTAAGTATACAGAAGCGAATAAATATGGCTTCTGTTTTTTTTAATACATGCGTATAATATTAAAGAAAAAATGCACATACACACATACACACACACACACATATATATATATATATATTGTAGTGTGATAATATATACATCCAAGCATATATATATATTTATATATATATTTATATATTTATATATATATACGTGTATATATATTTGAACATATAAATATATGAATATCTATCTGTCGCTGAACTAGTAATATTACAGCCATGTTATAAAATTATATAAAACCAATAAAAAAAACTTGGATAATAGTTTAAACTTACTCATTTAAAAGTTAAGAATTAGACAGTGAACAGGTGAGCGCAAGTGTTAAATATTTAAGAGTAGATTTTAGTATGTATTTGCCTCTAAGAATTTTAGCTGAATTCTATACAACATTCTTCATAATATCCAAAAGAATCATTGCCATACTAAAAGTTGTTTCTTATTTCCCATGTAATATTTTATCTTGTCAGTGTTAAAATATTATATTTAATCGAAAATGCTTCCACAGAAGTAGCTTTCAAAGATGTAAAGGACACGGATTTTTGCTTTATCTGGTTGGGATATCCTTACGTAGAAATTGCCAGGAAGATTGAATGGTCAAAGAAGGGAATTCAGATAACGATTAAATGATACAAGAAAACAAATTCCTTACAAAACAGAAAGGGGGGAAAAAGGTCGCAAAAAGTCTACAACGGCCAGGAACGAAAGATCTTTGAAAAGAGCATCTTTTGCAAACATGAGAAAAGTTATTCAGAGTTTGCTGCTGAACTTAGGGAGGATGTAAACAAAAACATAGCAGTTCGAACAATGAGGAGAAGGTTATTCGAAGCGGGATTAAAACGGTTGCAAAGCAAGAAAAAAGCTGTACTATTCTTAGGCCAAGAGGAATAAAAAAGAATGGAATTAGCAATAAAACATAAAAATTGATTACGTCAAAATTGTTTGGTCTGACGAAAATAACCTTGAGGAGAGTAAACAGATTCTATTTCTTGAATGGAACAATTTAAATGTTTTATCTGAATACATAGTCATAATATCTTCTCTTCTTTTTTTTCACCAGATTTTTACCACCGTAGGGAAGAAAATATTTCTTTCTGATTGTTTGGTTTTCAACTGTCAAATTTGAAGGAAGGAGCGTAATGGTTTTGAGCTGCATGGCTTATTGAAATACGCGATTGTTTTCCACATGTGAGAGCAGAATACATTCTACAATTAATGCTAACATGTTGGAGCAGGTTTACTAAATATCTTTGACTAAAATATTTACAATAAAATTCTAAGTGACTCTAGACTATGGCTAAACTGCACACACGCAATTTATGTCTGGAATGCCCCAGATACGTATCTTAATCTGATTGGCAGGGTGGACTATCCACCCCGACCCGACCCGGGATATATAAAGCCAATGCCGCTCGAAATTAGACAGATCGGAGACAGATTGGAGAGAAGTTTGCGCCAACCTCGAGAGGAACCAGCTCCCAACGCCTAACCCCCCTCTCTATTCGCCTGAGTGCCATCTACGAAGAAGAGAGAATTGAGACTTTAAAAAACGTGCTAAGAACTGAATTTACAAACGTGATAAGAACTGAATTTTAAAAATGTGCAAAGAACTTAACGTGTACATATCTGTAAAAAGTTTGTAATTTTTGTGAAATTATTTTTTAGTAGAATAGAACCCAATTGTCTGTTTTTCTTTCTGGTGAATGCAGTTTCGTTTTCCGTTTCAAGAGTATTCTACACCGGGGCGTTCGAGATCGAATGTGGTCGTCTCTCGGAGAGTTAGCCATCACGAGCCAAAGTTTCGAAGGAGACCGGAGGTCAGTTGCTTGACCTCACCACGAGGGACGTGTCACACTGTGCCATACGTCAAAAGTTTATAGGGATTGGTTTGGAAAAAAGGAGTACAGTGGTGAAGTGCCCCCCACATCTGCAGACCGAAATCACATTAAAACCTAGGGAAAAAAGATAAGAATGCAAAATATTCATAAAAAATAATTGGATTCCAAAGTACATTAATAGTGACTTCCTGCAACTAAGCCAATAATATGCAAAACAAATAAAAGCTGTTATGGGGGCAAAAAGAGGGCATGAAAAATATTAAAATAGGTTTATCAATGTCTACTATGTGTAACATTCAAGTATATAAGTTTGAACTATAATGTCGAGTTTTCATTAGTGCAACATAATTTTTACCAGGGCTATGTATGTATGTATATATATATATATATATATATATATATATATATATATATATATATATATATATATATAATTCAGTGTAAAGTTATTTAACAATCAGTTCGTATGGAAACCTGTGATCATAAGATTTACAAAATATTACTGACATCTAAATTTTTATATCTTTTTCTTCAAATTCTTTTGCTATATGACTTCTGATAAATCAATTATTTTTTACATTGATTTTCCATTTCTCACTGACTGTAGCAAATAGGGTACATACTTCTCTAAATATTACTAATATTTTCTCCTTTAAAGATATGGTAGACATCGAAACCCTATATATTAAGGAGATAAAATTTCTAAAGTATTCTTTGTCTTTGATATGAAACTCAAACATTTCACTTCCAAAAAAATTTTTTTTAAATTCATTGAATCACTATAATTTAATATATATATATATATATATATATATATATATATATATATATATATATATATATATATTTATACAGGGTGTCCACAAAGTCTGACTACATTATGTAGCCAAACTTTGTGGGCACCGTGTAGACTATGTAGCCAGACTTTATGGGCACCCTGTATATATATATATATATATATATATATGTATAAAAATTATAAAAATACCAGCGGTGGTTGCGGTTATGTTTTGAGAAAAATAGAAAAACCGAATGAAATTCTTAAAATAATCAACGTTTCGTCCCTATTTAACAGGACATCTTCAGGATATTGAAGTAAAAATGTAAGAAAAGTAAATTCTAGAGGCTAAATGGTAGGAGCCTTTTCTTTGCGTAATAACAGTTACTCCAGACAGAAATTTGGACTCCCTATGGGTAACCCTTTTAGTGGTGTACTAGCCTGCTTATTCTTAGAATTCTTAGAAACCAACTGTTTTAAACACAGACTTCCTAACAACTCCACATATTTTAGATACATAGATGACAATCTTATTTTTCTCCCTAAAAACACACAAATAGAACAAATTAGAAATAAATTATATTCAGTGAAACCATCTATAAAATTTACACATGAATCCGAACAAGACCACTCCCTAGCTTTTCTAGTCATACTCCCTATCAGATCAGAAACCGATCTGAGTTTCAAAGTACATAAAAAGACTACACACAAAAACGATTATATTCATTACTACTCGCACCACAATGATAAAATAAAGACTGGCATGATTATTGGTTTTTTTCTTGCGTGCCTTTAGAATACGCAGTCCCCAATATCTTAATGATGAATTTCAATATATTACGAATGTTTTAAGAAAACTACAGTATCCATCCTATTTCATTTCTTACGCAGAGAAAAAAGCTACGAAAATACACTATAACATAAACAGACAGAAAAATAAAACAAATACCTCACTTTTTAACAGACATCTTTTCATTCCCACCCACACCAAAAATACAAAAATCTACAACACTCTTAATAGACTTGGTTTTCACTTGATACAATCAACTTCCACAACAATAAAACAGACTTTAAAAACTACCAAGCACTCTCCCAAAACCCCTCGCACCCGACGCCGGTATATATTCCATCCCACGTAACAACTGTTAACAAGCGTACATAGGTGAAACACAGCGAAAATTGAAATTAAGACTTTACGAACACAGAAGAGATATAAGGAATGGTAACGCCCTAAATTCACTCTTTTGCCATTGTGCAGAACACGATCACTTATTTAATTTAGATCAAGCGAAAATTATTAAATACGTGATAGATAGAGCTAAAAGAAGACTTTTAGAATCAGCACTAATATTAAATACTAATACTATTACGCAAAGAAAAGGCTTCTACCATTTAGCCCCTAGTATAGGGAAAATAATAATCAAAGAACAAAATATCAAAACAGATCCTGGCTAACCGTTTTTCCTTAAATATTTCAACAAAATGAATAGGTTTACAGGAGGGGGAAAAATGTACATATTTATTTTAACGCATTTTTAAAAGTGTATATATAGACATCGAACAACCCAACCTTCCCATACGCACACATATGTTTGTCCTTCCCGACATGGGTAGGATTCAAAAACTGTTCTCTTTTTCGTATGATCTATGACTTTTTCTTTTCTTGCATTTTTACTTCAATATCCTGAAGATGTCCTGTGAAATAAGGACGAAACGTTGATTATTTTAAGAATTTCATTCGGTTTTTCTATTTTTCTCAAAACACATAGATATATAAAATTATTACTATGATATTTTTTTAATACTTATGGACATTAATGTTTCATCCTTTCAGGAATCTGTCAATGCAGGGAGTTATGATTACAGCTGGTTGGGAGATTCGAACCTGGCCACAAAACCATCTGACTCTATTAGCAAGGACCAAGTCTGGCTACATATGCTACACGGTGCCCACAAAGTCTGGCTACATAATGTAGTCAGTCTTTGTGGATACCCTGTATATATATATATATATATATATATATATATATATATATATATATATATATATATATATTTCTGTTTTAAAAATAACAGCGTCAGCAAACTCCGCCATCTTGACAAAAAAATTCAAGTATATTTTTCATGTTATGCAAAAGAAAACACAACGAGACTAATACGTTTCTTTAAATTGTTCTTTATGGCATTTTTGTTTTATACTCGTGCATCTCAAAATAAAAAATACTGTAAAACGTGTGGAGGAAGGAATCACTTCAAAAGCAAAATATGCTATGTGCGGGACGACACAAGTCAGCATAAAGGAAAAATATTGTAAGCCTGAAATAAAGACCATTGATTCTAAAAAAAAGAGTCCATGTATGGTAAAAAAGGATATATATTGAAGTAATTACAGTATTTTTACATCGTGGTCGCCTTTTTTACCCTTTTTATTTTGTCAACATTTTTCTCTTCGATACTAGTATTATTCTGTTTTAAATTTAACAGTTTCTGGCATTCCTCAGTAACTTTCTATAAGGTTATTTCTATGTCTTGGTTCATAATGAATAATATCCTAGAACGAATCCCTTTATCATTCGAGGATGTTTACCTTTGCACAAATATTAAGCATTTAAACATGTCCTCTTTTAGGTTTTTCAACTTAAATAACTTGTATTGGGCATTTACTCTCCCAGCATAGTCGATAAAGTCTTCATCATCTTGTTTCAAATCTTTCACGAAAAACACCCGTGTAGGTGAATCCACTTTGAAAAATTTCCCCCACTCTTTATCTGTGCCTAAATCAAAACGTGGATTCAATGAACAAAGCTTCTTTCTTAGAACTGCACGTCTGTGGAACTCTGTTCCGTCTGCCTGCTTTCCACCCGACTACAACCTGTATGTCTTCAAGTCCAACGTTAACAAATTCCTAATGAACCGCCCCCTTAAGTAAACACTTCATCAAATCTTCACACTAACGTACTGTACTTGCAATAACCCTTATCCCTTAATGGCTTACAGGACTTGATAAGTGGTGACCACCATATAAAAAAATAAATGAATAAAAAAGTAAGAATCAATAGCCGGAAAGTAAACTGTTTTATTTATACTGGAAGTGACATATCCTTCATTGATGAAACAACATGGAAGAAAATTGGTTCTGCAAAACACAAAGAAAATTGCCAGTGGAATGTCTGGAAATAGATTAAAATTTAAGGTAATTTTATACTAATGTAACCCTGAATGAAAAGGCGTTAAAAACTGAAATGTATGTGATACCTGGAAAAAATTCCAATCTAGTCGGCATAGATTTGATTATACTTTTCAATTTATGGGAGAAATCAACTCATTTTGCAAAATAGTAAATGTGACAGGATTTGAAAGTCTCAAACTGCCAGGAAGATTTGTTGGGGATTTGAAGAAGGGTTTTAAAAATATATTTTCGGAAGGTATGTGTTGCTGCACTAAAACGGAAGTGAAATTTGAACTGAAAGATGAAGCGAAACCGGTGTTTAAACCCAAAAGAAGGGGTCCGTATTCGGCATTAGAAATAATCGAGAAAGAATTAAATAGACTCGAAGAAATCGGAGTAATAAGAAAAGTGGACTACTCTGAATGGGCATCGCCCACAGTTTATGTGAAAAAGAAAAATTTAAAAAAATCAGGGTATGTGGAAATTTTTCGACGGGACTGAATGATTCCTTAAAGGACCATAACTATCCACTCCCTACCCCCGAGGAATATTTTTTAAGTTAAATGGAGGAAACATTTTCACAAAAATTGACTTGTCAGAAGCATATTTGCAGGTCAAAGTCTATGAAGATTGTTCTAAATACCTGACAATGAATACTCATAAAGGATTATTTTCTCTAAAACGATTGCCGTTTGGGTTGAAAGTAGCACCAAATTTATTCCAACATATTATGGATACCATGCTAGCAGGTTTGGATTTTGCAAGTGCTTATTTAGACGACATTTTGATAAGAAGCAAAAATGTTGAAGAACATAAAAACCATATTCGGAAGGTATTCGAGAAAATAGAAGACTGTGGATTTAAAGTGGCTCTCGAAAAATGTAAGTTTGGTACGTATAAGATTGAATATTTTGGACAAATAATTCATTGGAAAATAGAAGACCTAACTCAAATAGGACAGAAGCAATTTGAGACATGCCTAGACCAGACAATGTAATGAAGTTATTCATTCTTGGGTCTCGCAAACTACTATCATTCTTATATCCCAAATATGCACGAACCAAGGGCACCATTAAATGAATTATTGAAGAAGAATAAAAATGGCTCTGGAAAAAAGAATGTGAGAAAGCATTCCAACAAATTAAAAGATGTTTGTTATCGGATCTAGCGTTAGCACATTACGATCCGAAAAAGGATCTAATTGTAGCGGCAGATGCAAGCGAATACGGTTTAGGAGCGGTGCTTCTACACAGAATGGAAGATGGATCTACTAAATCAATTTCTCACGCCTTGAGGGTTTTATTACCCGCTGAAAGAAAGTAAAATCAGATCGAAAAAGACGGTCTGGCGATTGTGTATGGCGTGAGAAAGTTTCATAGATTCATTCATGGAAGATCTTTCGTCTTGGAAACGGACCATAAACATTACTATCGATTTTTGGTTCGACAAAAGGGCTTCCTACTAATACAGCAAATAGATTACAGAGATGGAGTATTATTTTGCTCAATTACGATTTCAAAATGAAACATCTAGCATCTAGTAAAATTTCACATGCAGATGGTTTATCGAGATTGATCTTCAGTAAAACTGAATTTGAAGAAAAGTATATAGCAGCAATAAAAGAAGAAAATGAACTAACAGATATATTAATAAATATTGTTAGGAAACTTCCTGTTACACTCGAGGAAATAAAGAAAGCAGCGAAAACATAAAAAATATATTAATAAGATAAAAATACAAGTAAAACAAGACGAAAAGAATAGAAAAGGATTTAAAATGTTTCCATTTTCTATGTGTGATGAAACTGCGATGCACGCAGACAGAGTGGTAATACCGCAAGTATTACAAAAGAAAATCCTAAATGAATTCCACATGGGACATCCTGGAATCTCCAGAATGAAGGCCATAATGAGAGGATTCACATGCCGGCCTGGAATGGATCAGGACATTGAGAAAATGGTGAAATTATGTAAAGGTTGCCAACAAGCCGCAAGATCTCCCCCCATACGGACGCAACCTCGGCCTAAAACAGATGTACCCTGGACACGCATCCATATCGATTACGCAGGACCTGTGAATGAATATTATTACCTAGTAATCGTAGATAGTATGTGAAAATGGCCAGAAATTTTTAAATACAAACACCCTACAGCAGCAAACACAATAAAAGCGCTGGACGAGGCATTTAGTCGGTTCGGAGTTCCGAAAACAATTGTTAGTGATAATGGCACTATGTTCACAGGTCAAGAATTCAAGCACTACTGTGAGGCACTGGCCATTGAACATATTACAACATCAACTTTTAACCCTCAATCAAACGGACAAGCGGAAAAATTTGTCGATACTTTTAAACGAGCTGTAAAAAAGAATAATAACATCGACACGGAAGAAAAAACATTCAAAAATTCTTAGCAATATATAGAATAATACCAAATCCAAATCCAAATGCTAAATTATCCCCAGCTGAAATTATGATTGCCAGGAAGGTACGTTCGGTGTTCACCCAGTTAATCCCAAGAGAAAAAGTAAAAAAAAAGTATCAAGGATAATGTAAGGTATAAGACTTACAATGACGGGGATAAAGTTTTCTTCAAAACTTATCGGGCAGGGAAGAGTTTTTGGGAAGAAGGCATAATCTCAAGAAGAATTGGGAGAATGTTTAACATTATAAAATGGCAGACTTTTTTCACAAAAACATATTAACCAACTGAGACCCCGATAGAAACAGCCAGAAACCAAGAGTAACCAATGGAGCTGCTATATGGCACTTTCCATATACAACCTCCAAACAAGGAAGTACCAGTAACTCAGAAATCCAGTCACTCTCCGAAAGCACAAAATCGGCAAACACAAATGGTGAGGAGAAGTGAAAGGAAAAGGAAAAGGACCGAATTTTTTTGACAAAGTCTTAAAAGGAAAAATGATAGAAGCAAAATTCTATGGAAGAGTTTAGCTTGGAAGGAAGGTGATGTAATTGATTAACCTAATATCCCTTCGTAGATGAAATGAACTATACCCTCTCACGTGACTGAGAGAGAAGGGAAAAAGACAGGAAAAGAATAAGAAAATATGTTGAGTAACTCTTATGTCACCTGTATTCCCTAGTAAATAAACCCCTTTATCTTTCACCCATAACCCCGTGTTTTTTGCTGTATTCTTATTTAAAGTAAGGATATAATATGTTCATTAAATGTTCTCAGTACGTTGGCAACCGTCACGTTTATATTAATTTCTGCAACAAATGTGTTTGCTGAATGTTTTTTGATGCCACTTTTTAATTTTCAATTTGTTATCTTGAGTAGCCATTTTTTAATTTTCAATTTGTTATCGTGAGTAGCTTTTCTCAGAATTGTTAAGCTTAATGCGCGTTGTGAAATGTATTCTTGGTTTAAATATGTTCTCAAAAGATATCGCAATTCAAATAAAAGCTATTGAATATTATCTAGATCTCTTTATTTCTTTATTAAGAATGATATGACAAGCATTTAACTCTTAAAACTTAGCACATTGCGGAAATCGTCGACTTTTCGTAATCTATTCTTCTCTCATATATATATACGCAGGCAAATTAAGTCGTTTTACTATTCAATCTTCTCCGTTGAAATACATTTTACATTCTCGCAAGAGCATTATGTCATGGATTTGTTTGTGATAACCGCCATTTTTATCATCTGTAATTTAATGAAAGTGTGTGATTGACGGATTATAATTACTTCAACTGGAAGTCTCGATCGATTTATCTTTTTGTTTCCAAACTTATCGAGATTCAAAGGTTTTTTAATTTTATTTTAAACGCTTCTGATTCGAGTAAAGAAGCGCTAGACTTGTATTATTGAATCTTCTTATATATTTACCAAAAAAATTACCTTCTTTCCATCGGAAACTACGGGATCATATTAGATTTAAAAAAATATTTATGTGTTAGGCTCTTTTCCTTAAATATAAACATGTTTTTTTTTCAGGTAGCATTTACTTAACCCTCGGGATACGATGGTGTTTTACACACATTGCCTTCGATGGGTGTAGATTTTGTCACATCATATAAAATCAAGTCTAGGGTCTTCGAAAAATATGCTTTATTAAAAACCAATACAAACATTCAAACGTGGCTTTCAAGATACCATTATTGCAGGTGTTTGTAATAGTAAAATTAGGTGTTTAACAAATTAACAGCCAGCATAGCCTTAGTGTTTAGTAGGCTGACTTTTTCAATACTTTAACATCGTTGCAAATCACGTGTTTCGACAATATGTTTCGCATTCATTATCATCGTATTTTTCTACTCATATTTTATGCTTCCTTCTCTTTCTTAGTTTTCTTATTCTTACTGTTTTTATCGTTTTAATATTTTTCATTGTCTTATTTTGTTGTTATTATTTTTTTACTATTTATATTTACACGTATATATATATATGCAGAAGCTAGAAGATACATTAGGCTTTGGCAATTAAAGTGATGCAACTTTAACGTTCAATAATTAAAGAGATATGGTAGATATATCCGTTCCCGATAGATGTAAAAAGCTGAATATGCAGATAGAAGTCACCGGAAGATCTTTATATATTTCCCTGAGATAAAAGTTATGTAGTATTACTATTAATGTTACCAATGTCGCGGTCGTTGGAAGCAGGTAACTGGGAAATGGAATCGACAATATCGCGTCTACGGAGTCCGGTCAAGCAAGACAATTTAATCTACATCTGGAGAAGGAGAATTATGCCGCTTGGAGTTAAATTTCAGCAAAAGTTGTGAGCGAGGGAAAATGGGGGCCATCACCATGAGCTGCCAGATCTTATCAAGATGATAAATCACGAATACTTGAGTAGTAAAATTAGAAAGAAATGGAAGATATTACTGCTGCTTTTCACCGTACTAGCAAACGGAAGTAGACCTTGTGAATGTCGGATGTTGGGAGCCTTATTTAAAACCCTTTCACCTTGCTGTTGAAATTCAAAGATAAGTTTGTAACAGAAATAAAATGAGTGTTTTTTATGTAATTTATTGGTTGAGATTATGTGTTAATTATTACAGGGGGTGTTTGAATGGTGTGAGAAAGTTAATCTGTGTCTACAGTTAAATAATGTTCTTTTAATAAAAGTTTACTTATTAATGGCGCTATGTTATAGAAACCTCCACATTGTTTAATAGTGCTTGAAATTGCGATAAGCGCAGATTCAAGAAGTCTCCGGCGTGGTTTATTTGAAATAAATTTAACTACTTTTGCTTGTTTAAAGTCAAAGGTGTAGTTATGTTGCAATGAATGAGAGAATAATGCACATAGCAATTCTCTAAGTGCATTATTCTCTCATTCATTGCAACATAACCACACCTTTGACTTTAAACAAGCAAAAGTAGTTAAATTTATTTATAATCTCAATCAATAAATTACATAAAAAACACTCATTTTATTTCTGTTACAAACTTATATTTGAATTTCAACAGATATATATTTTTCCAAATAAGAATATTAACTTGCGTTCATAGTTTTAAAATTACATTAACGACTATATGACGTCACTAAAATTTATTCTCTTTAACAGCGCCAGACCTCCCCCTCCTTTTTGAATTTCCAACGTCTTTTTTTCCGTTTCTCTGAAATAGAACTGCGTCACACTGTGCACGTGAAACATTTTCAAATATTTTGTACTGGTATTTTTTGTTTCTTAATCTCATTCATCCAGAGGAAGTCTCGAAATAAAGACGAAACGTTGATGAACACATAATACGGTTTGTTCCTTTTTTTATTTTCTTACTCTCTCTCTCTCTCATATATATATATATATATATATATATATATATATATATATCATTGTATCACAACTCATCAGTGCGGCTTAATATCTTAAATAAGCGCCGGGTGAAAATATATTTACAAAGTGCTCAACCCAAGGTTAGGGAGTTTTGTTAATTGTCATCCACATGTAGTACAGTTTCGTTGTAGCACAACTCAACAGTGCGGCTAGAGATACACCTTTCTCCAGTCGTAGATTGAACCTACAACCGTTGTCTTCGCCGTCAGCAGCTCTAACAATTAGACCACGAACCAGTGTCGTAAATATTCCTCCTCGAGTGTGTATTTTATCTACACTCGCCCGTCGCAACAGTTCACTAACCATCAGTTTGTTTACAAACAAATTAATAGTGGGATTCGCTTAATAGCTTAAATAAGCGTCGGGTGAAAATATGTTTACAAAGTGCTCAACCCAAAGAGGGTTTATATATATATATATATATATATATATATCTGCAAGAGATTCTTTATGAAAAGATTAGAGACACAATATGGACTACACACCAAAATACTCTTCATAAAAATCTTTGGAGAGACACCTAGACAATTGTTTTATTTATCCTCTGGAAAACTACATGGTTGAACATTCCAAAATCTACACCCATCATCCAATTTACCCTTGAAAAAAGCCCAAGAGAACTATATTTTCTAGACATTCTAGTAAAAATATAAAACAAAACCATTATAACAGGCTTACTACGAACCCACAGACACTCAACAATACCTCAACTTCAAAACCCGAAAAGCTGTCTTAAATCCATACCCTACTGGCTGACACGTTGGGCGACTATTAGAGCTTTTGCCAAATCGCAGCTAAGGATCGCCTACATTCTGAAAATAATGCGCATTCGAGATGGCGACTACAAGAAGCCTTCAGCGCGAATGTGGGTTGCGGTCATACCACACAATTGTCAAATGCGTCAAACAAACAAATTCTCAACTTGAACACGCGTGTCTACACTTTCACTTACAGAACCTAGCCTAAACTATTAAACTTACATATATATATATATATATATATATATATATATATAACACTACTTCATTTATTCACATAGATTTAATATACAAAAGTATAGATCTATGCGCAAACATTAAGCATTCACTTCAAAAGTGCTCAATACGTAGGTAGAGCTAGTTAGTAATTTATAAAATATATATGGCGATTAAGCTACACTGAATATTCTGCGTTTCATCCAACTATAGGATTCGTCTGACGAATCCTATAGTTGGATGAAACGCAGAATATTCAGTGTAGCTTAATCGCCATATATATTTTATAAATTACTATATATATATATATATATATATATATATATATATATATATATATATATATATATATATATATATAAAGCAAAGACCATATGTGGGGCCAGCTCCACATATATAAGACCTTGGTCAATGTAGGGGCAACCCTTCATACCAATTGTCACTATCCAGCTCCCCTACTCCCCGGGGAGTTGGTTCCCATTTCCCCTTCACTCCTCACATTAAAAATCGGCCTTGGTGGGGAGCAAATAAATACAGCTTTTGCTGGTCTTTTGGCCAAGATCAAAGTGTAGTATCTGTTCTTACTACATGCTGTACTTATGATTGTAAATTTTCCTTGGCCACATAGCTAATATAACGTTTCAAATTCCCTAAACCAAATAATTTTTGTGATATAAAATGGGGGGGGCACTTTTCTGTATTAATGTGATGTAAAATGATCACCCACTTTACAACCAGTCAGTCTCAAAGCCATTCAAGTCATTTTCCAGATCATTCAAGTTGTTTTTGAAGGATTCCAGTTATTTTTTTAAGCATTCAAATCAATCTTAAGGTCATTCAATTCATCCTTAGGTCATTCTAAGTCATTTACTTTTTATTTATTTAAGTCATTTCAGCACATTTTTACGTCATTTTAGTTTATCTTTAAGGATTTCACGTCAATCCCACATTCACGCATTCATTCATTACACGAGAGCACGTGACTAATGGCTATCAGCCTTGTTACCACAAATCTCTATTCTGTCTTGTCTTTATTAATAGCATGAGCGTGCATTTGCTGGCATGTTCCCGGTTGTATTAGAACACAGCTCGTTTTTGCTGATCATGTAATCGACCAATCCAATCGTCCTGATTTAAATAATAACAAATGGCTTCCACTTAAGCAAACATTGCAACTGATCTTTGTAGCCATGGTTACTGTCAGCACTGTATACCTGCCAGTTAAATTGCCTGATCTTAAATTGCTGCAAACATCACTTACGCCAGATTAATCGACATCTCTTTAAAGAAGACGGGACAAGAAATCAATCTCTATGATGCAGAAATAACTTTCAATTATCTACACAGACAAAATATATATCCGTATTATTTAATTATAGCTGTATACTCATACAATATTAGTGATTACTATTATCATTATTATCATTATATTGTAACTGTCCGAAAATTGTCCTTTTGGCATTGGCTTTCTCGATATATTTTTAGAAAGACGTTAAGTATTTACTTGTGTTACTACGGAAAAGGAAAAGTGATTTTTGTGATACGAACTGGATTTGAGCTTGAAACACCCGGGTCATAAGCCCGTGTTCCTATTTAGTGACCTCCCCACGAGGACAGAGTTAGACACGAGGTCGGTTTTTTTATGTGGGGAAAATCCAGCTTCCAAAAAATGGGCACTATGGATAGAAATAAAAATAAAAAATTGTCTATCATGAAGGATACTTCATCCACTGACCACGAAACAAAAAATGATGTGTAGCATCTAATCTGTGATTATTAACCACTGAACAATTGTCACTTTTCGTTTACAGGTAATATCGAACATTCCTCCAGTTTAAAATCGTCGTAATGCTTGTTGACTATACTTGCATAAATAGTGTAGTCGTTTGCCTCTCTTCTAGTAACATTCATACATTTATATCGCCCATGGAAAAGAGACGTTTTTGCAGAAAACAGTTCTGTAAGTAGCGTAACTGTTTCTTGGAAGCTCAACGCACTGGTCTTTTTTTAGGAGAATAAAATTCACGAACTCTGTATGTTTGACTGTTCCTAATTTCCTTAGTAAAAGCCTAACTTTTTTCGCATCTGACCAGGTACTACAATCCGATATAAAAATATCCTCATATCGTCTATAGTACTGGACGAAAGTGACATCGTCTTCTGGATTATAATTGAAATTTTCAATAGCAGCCCACACAGCTGTTTGAGAAAATGCGTTATTATTATTATCGTCCGCTTTAGTTAACTGTTTCGCCTTCAGAATTGTTCTTTGTTCCTCCTGTGTTTTCATCAATATTTCTTCGAAGCGTTTCTGTTGTTGAAGCATTTTTTCTTCAAATGCTTGTTTAAATCTCTCCTCTCCTACTTGCTGTTGACTTTGCTGCTTTTGCAACGCGAGATTTTTCTTTGCCTGGAATTGGTACAATTCCAACAGTGGATCTTTGAATTTCGCACCCATCATACGAATTCAGTTTAAAATTTGCGCTTGTATTAGTAAATATTCCTTAGTAAAAAAAAAATCAACCAAGTTTTCTTTCCCAATTCTTTTGTTTAAAGAACAACAGTTTAGCAGTTCTTTTGTAACTTAATTTTTGTAACGCTATATTTCTAGTCTTACTAGAAACAATCCAGCGAAATAACATTTGTTTAACATTTTTTATTTTATTTGCACGCGTTTTTATGTAGCAAAAATAAAATCCGTCGCTTTAAATATCCGACTCGTCTGGGAAACGTTTAGTTATTTTTTTAACCCTCTTTACCTTTTGCAACAAATTACTTGATTCTTTACGTGTTTGCTAAGCACAAATGACGTACGCGAATAATTATTTTTCACGGTCTGTTTCTTTTTCTCTTGACAAAGTCAAGCGTGTTTTTGGGTTTTTTTTTTTTCAAATCCCAGATGTTATCGAAATAACAATAAGCTTACACGGTATTTGCTAGTTGGTTTTGGGCATTTAACTTTTAAGAAGAAAATTCTTACCGTAGGAAAATGGCTTCTGGTGAAAAAAATTAACCCTTTTTCCCTTTCTAAAACACTTGGTAAGTGTGTTCAATTATTAAATAATTGACAACATTCGCGTTTTTCGCTGTATGATTTGGTAGCAAGTTTTTCCCGTCGCCAAATTACTATTGTAGTAATTAATTCGCTGTTAATCCTTGCTTATCCAAATATCTGTTGAAATGACGAAGGTGTTCTGCCGTAGATAGTTTACAAATCTTTATTTCAATCACTTTTGGTGATTCTCTGCAGAGATGGTCGTTTCAATTCCTTGTCCCCAATCTGTTGTGTCGTGGAACAGCAGTGAAAATAAGAACAATCAAGTCAAGATTCGGTTAAGGAACAAGTGTATTAACAATAATGTACAAAGTTAGGAAAGCGTGTAAATCTGCTGGGCACTCGTCTAGCAGTTAAAGTGAAGTCGCATCTCTCTCACCGGTGTTAGAATTGCTAGCGCTATTTATAGTGTTAATCAGTGTAAATTCTTCTGTTTAAGGAGAGCCGGTATAAAACTTAGTCAAATGGAACTAATAAAAAAGTAAACGAGTTGGAAGCAACCGGGGTTGACCTGTCATAAAATACGCTTAATTTTATTTTTAAAGGAAATCACCACTTATCAAGGCCCGGAGACCACTCGGGGACAAGGGATATTGGATGTACAGTAATCAATGGGGTAGTATCGTAGTAATCACTAGTAATGGAGATCTGGTAAAGTGTATTACTTAACGGGCCAGTTTATCAGGAATTTGTTTATGTTGGACTTGAAGATATAAAAGTTGTAGTCAGGTGGGAAGCAGGCAAAGGGAAGATTGTTCCACATGCGTGCACTTCTAAGAAAGAAACTTTTTTCATGGAACTTACGTTTTGATTTAGGCACAGATAAAGAGTAGGGAAAATTACCGATAGTGGTTTAAGCTAGACGGGTGTTTTTCGTGGAAGATTGGCGAGAGGAGACCAGAGATTAGAGTTCATACGATCACTTTCCATGGAAATAACGATAAAAACCCGATAGGCTCGCAACGTTCGTTCTGTGGGAGATAGGTTGCAAGAAAGAGAAAAGGGCATACCCTACTAGGCTAGGAAGTCTATTTTGTACTCTGTTAAGGCAGGATGGACTTTTTTTACCAGCTCCTGCCCAGACGTGGTAGCAGTACTCCATCCTTGAACGTACTGTGTTTTTATATAGATAGACAATTGCATTAACAGTGAGATATCTACTGAACCGGTAGAAAGATCTCACCATCTTTCCAGCGACCTTGGCAACAGACTTGATGTACGTGTTCCATTTCAGATCAGGAGTAAAAGTCAAACCCAGAAGCTTGGCAAAACATGAGACCTCCTCAAGACGAGTGCCATCCGCTCCAATTGATGCCAGATGAGGATCAGAGCGTTTATGATGTAAAGATAGAAGCTGGGTTTTAGATGCATTAAAAGTAACCAGCCACATATTCCCCCATTTTACCAAGATCAAAGGAAAGGAAACTTAGTCATTTACGGCCTTTGTTGTGTTATCATAGATGTGTTGTCATCAGCATAGATGTCAACGAATGATTTAAGTATGTTTTTTGGGAGACCATTGATGTAGATAAGCAAGAGAGTTGGGTCCATGATGGACCCGTGAGGACTCCAGCATTAATACTGTGGTATTCTGATTTCTGTTCATAAACCACTACTCTTATGATTCTATCAGAGAGAAACGATTTAATAATTGAGAAAACATTTCCAGTTATACTGTAGCGTAAAATCTTTTTAAGTATGTCTTTATGCCATGCCTTATCGAAGGCCTTTGATATGTCGAGTGCAATTGCCCTAAAAGGAAGCCTTTGTCGAGAGATTCACTAATCTTATGAGATATAACCGTTAGCACATCTGCTGAAGATCCAGCAGAACGGAATCCATATTGCATGTCACTAATGAGATTATTTCTGATGAGGTAGTTAACGATTAAATATAATATTTTAACATATCCAGATTTTGTACATAGTGTCATTTATCTATCGATTATTTCATATGATATGTTTAAATGTTTTTGACAATAATGAGGGTATGACAGTAATGATTTCGACGATTACTTTTATAACCACAGCCCTAACAACAAACCAATCCGACAATTAAATGTTACTATAAAAAATGTCGAATTTTGGATTAAGCTCAGTTCGCCGTTGGTCTCTGTCTGGAAACGACTCAATATAAGAACTGCACTGATTATTCTCCGCCGCCTTTGTTACTAGAAATGACTTAACACTGAAGATCGGGACTGCATTGATTCTTCGCCGCCATCTTTGTTACTATGAATTACCTACCCTCAAGATCGGGTTACACTGATTCTTCGCCGCCATATTTGTTACTATAAATTACTTAACACTCAAGATCCGGACTACATTGATTCTTCGCAGATTTGATTTACTGCCGCCATCTTTGTTCAACATAATGTGTCAACACTTAATATGGGTTTGCCCAATATAGAATCGTAGTTTCAAAAGTAAAATAGAATTAACTCGGGTGCCATCAGCCAGAATCGAAACAGAAAGTAAACCATCTGAATGCAAAAAAATAGAGACATACAGACAGACATAGTGAGTTGCTTAAGTGATTCTTATGAATAAGTGTGTGTAAGTGCCACTTCCACTTAATGTATTACACTGGTAAACAACAAAGCTGACTTAAAACGAATTTAATGCGTTGACCATCAGGTAAACTATGTCGCATTTACGGTTTCATTCATATTTACGGTTTCATTCATATTTACTGTTTCATTCATATTTACTGTTTCATTCATATTTACTGTTTCATTCATATTTATGCATGTGCGGAGTATTTTAAACAGGTTAGTTGATTGTAAAATGCCATTTCGAGTGATCTTTTCATTGGAAATTACTATTTTGACTACAAGATATTTTCAAGTCTGATAGCTGTGGATGATTATTTCGAAGAAGTATAAGCTTGAAGTCGTAAAACATCGAAACATTGAAATCTTGCAAAAAGTAATGCTCAGCGGATATGAGGAAAGAAGTTGCGCGCCCGAGAGGAACTACTTCCTTGTAAATAAATAGACACAATCAACAAACTTTTGGTGAACAGAAACAGAATATTCTATCAATCGCTGCACATCACGCTCAGATTAATGAAGCAGTTTACCAAGGCCCTGGACAAGGATGGTGACTGCTTCACTTACTTATGTCAGACTCTTTTACGATTGACTATGGAGATGTTGAAAGCTGGCGTCATAGCATGTCTACATATCTTGCAGCTTATCAGAGATAAAGAGATACAGAGCTCGAAAACTTAATAAACGAAACATGGAAGGCATTTGTTGTGGCATTGAATAACTTTCTTGGAGACAATAAGGTCAGAAACTGCGCGGAACTTAAGACAACCATATTGTAGTCAGCTGGAAATCAGGCAAATGGAAGACAGTTCCACAGGCGTGTAGTTCTACGAAAGAAGCTTTGTTCATGAAATCTACGATTAGATTAAGGCACAGATAAAGAGTGGGGAAATTATTGCTAGTGTTTTCATCTAGACGAGTGTTTCTCGTGAAAGTTTGGCGACGAGGAAACCATGGATTGGAGCTCAGACCAGCACTTGCGATAAAAATAACGATAAGGTAGAGACAGACTCACAACACCTCTTCTGTGAGAAAAAGGTTGCAGGGAAGAGAAGAGGACATCTCCTACGAGGCTACGAAGTCTATTTTGAACTCTATCAAGGCAGGAAAAGTTCTTTCTAGCAGCCCCTGTCCAGATGTGGCAACAGTACTCCATCATTGGACGAAATTTGTTTCAAAAGAACAACGCAAAAACCTGATGGAGAGAAACGAATGGCATTTAATAATTCACAAGTGAAAATACCCTGAATAAGTTGTAGAAATGTAGACAGCTTTAAAAATGTTAAACATTTTACCCATTAAATCATGTATATCATTAGAATATTTTAAAAATAATGTTTCTATTTTTAGATGCTTATTAAAATATTTTAGCTCCTTGAAAAAAAAAAACGTTAATTCCATTCCCCTATTAAAAATATGGTTTTCACATCGTAAACTACTTCGACCATTTCCGGCTTGATAAAAAACGGCCTACTAAAATACACCTTCTTGAGCCGCCTAATGTCATTTTGTGAGCTTTTATCTTGGAGGAGATAGAGTTTGAAAAAATATAGACAGCAAGATAAACATATATAGGGTGTCCCAATAAAATGTATACACTTTTTAAATTTGCTCAACTTGCGACATGAATACGCTATGCCACGTTCCGAAGAGATTTTTAGGAATAAAGAATGGCACTTCCAGCAGGATGTAGTACTTTATCACTGTCATCATGACGTAAGAGCATATCTTGACAGTCACCTTCGAAACAAAAAAAAGGACGAGAGGACGTATCAAGTACTGTCCATGTTCACCGAATTCGAGCCACTCTTGATTTTTCTCTTTTTTGGGCGCGATGTGTGAGCATGTAAAACACAGTGTTCACATCAGAAAACGAGTTACAATGAATGAGTTGAAAGCAACCATTGAAAGAAGATGTGTCAACATACCTATTAAACTGATAAGAACGTCTTCGATTCAATCGGTGAGCGTCGTCAGCTGGTCATAGACCACAATGGCAAATAAATTGAATACTTTCGATAATTAACTATATTTGTTCAAAGGAGTTCGATGCATGACACTTTTTTCTTATAATAAATGATTGATTTATAGTCATTTAACGAATGCATACATATTACTGGGACACTCTGAATAGTAAGTTTTATAAATTATATATATATATATATATATATATATATATATTATTATTACATTTTCACCCCAAACAAGGCAAATTGCCACTTTGGTGTAGGGGGCTACGATCAGGGGCAACAACTACTGGGGTACTATGTAGGGATTTGGGCAGCAAGGTGTCGGTTCACGTTACACTTGAACTTCTGCACGTCAGTACTGTTGGGGAAGCAGGGACCTGGAATGGAATTCCAGAGTCTTGCGGTTCTGGGGAAGAAACTATTGGAGTAAAAAGATCTTTTACATCTAGGGACCTCTACAGTGTGGGGGTGGGATCTAGTAGCCTGTCGGGTTTGTCGAGGGTGCTCGCGTCGTGGGGGCACAAGTGATTGCAGTTCATCAGAGCATTCACCACTAAAATACTTGTAGAAAAGGCAGAGGGATGCAACATTTCGTCGATGGGACAGAGGCTGAAGCTTAGATGCCAGTTCAGGGCCTATCAGGTTTGCGACTCTCTTTTGAACCTTGTCAAGGAGCGAGAGACTAGTAGCAGATGCACCAGCCCAGATGTGGCAGCAATACTCCATACATGGGCGAATGGTGGCCTTATAGAGGTACAGGATACTTTCGGGTGTTAGTAGTTTTCTAGCACGGTAGAGAGAGCCTACCTTTCTTGCAGCGGCCCTGGCAATGCCTTCAATGTAATTGTTCCAACTCATGTTTCCTGTGAACGTTAGGCCAAGGAGTTTGAAAGATGGACTCTCAGATAAAGAGTCGTTGGCCATTGCTATATTAATAATATCAATTCTAAAATTACAAATTCAAAACTACTTTGTGAAAAATAGGTTCTTTAAGCTTGGTATTTAAATCAGAAAAAGTGGTTATATATTAACAAGTGCGAGTATTTAATAACGATAGTTTTAACTTAGAGGTTTATCTGGTCTAGAGCTGTTTGATGTAATTCTTCTTTTTAACCTTAGAGAAATGGTCCTAACGTTGTTGAGTAGTTTAGGGGATAAATAAAAACGAAATTTTCATATCATCTAAATGGCATATATAACTTGTGTATGGGATCGCTTTCCTAGATCCGACATTCAAATTTAAAAAAAATGAAATTGAAAAACTATTAGGAAGAATTCTGCATTTTTTGATTTCAACTTAGGGGAATAGATTAGAATAGGTTTCTTCAATTCAATTTCTTGTGAGACTCAAGAAGATCAAAGCAGAAGTGTAAATATTATTTCGAGTCTGTTTAAATAATAAGCTTCAACTACACTTAAATAAAAAATCTAGGTTAAAATCCCGTCGACATTTAGTTAAGCCTCGATACTGAAACTGTAATTACAAAAGAAACTTCAAGTCCAACATAAACAAGTTTCTGTTAAACCGCCCCCTTAAGTAAGACACTTTATCAGATATCAATTACTAGCGATTACTACGATATTATCTCATTGATTACTGTACACGCAATAACCCTTATCCCCGAGTGGCCTCCGGGCTTTGATAAGTGGTGACTTCCTTGTAAAAAAAAAGAAATCCTAGAATCACAATCTAAAATAAAAAAAAAACAATAAATCTCTTATAAATAATCATTACGTAAATAAATACACTAATCTCAATATATACTAGTGATTGATGCGTACATAGTATTTGTATCCTGAAAATAGATAGATTTCATTGTTTTTGCATAACAACTTAATAGTATTGAGATTTTAATACTGATAAGACAAGGTAACCAGAGAAGGTAGAAAACAATGGCAAAAGACCATAATAAATAATAATAAATTAAAAATGTGATAAATTAACAAGATGGTGTATTTACAATACATAATATATGACATAATCACGTTGACACACCGGTTCCCATCAGATCACAGAAGTTAAGCAACAGTGAGCCGTGCTAATACCAGATGGGTAACCATTTGGGAATTCTACGCGCTGTATGTGCTTTTCGCTTATCTCGGCATTGTTTCCAGTCATCCTGAACCTCCACTTGCTACTGGTATTCAACAATGTCGACTAAGGCGAGGTTTGGTTGGAGATTGCGCAACTCTTGCCACAAAAATTTTACGCGCACGCACCGTTACAGTGGTTATCCATAGTCTGTCAAGACTGAAAGAAAGCTTGTGTATTTACAAAAGTATAGCGTTAGTATCGCACAAGTTTGCGTCACTGAGACTGTTTGAATTCTTAATCGTAAATCTCCTCTATAAAATAATAAATGGTTACTTCCATTGTGTGTTTCTTCTATTTAAATATTTTCGTCTGACTTAAGAAACTCTCTACAATAATAAGATAATTGAAACCATTCATTCAGTCGGAAAGACAATCCGTGGATCCGATACCATATTTGATTTAATTTCGGAAAAAATCTGACTTTTAAAAATGGTGTTATTTCTGCCAAAACCCACGCTTAGCACTGTTTCACCAACATTTCCTATGTATTTGAAAATGTTCTTTAAATACACATAACTTTTAATTGGATTTTATATTCTTAAAATACCCGAAACGCTATTCTAACATGCCTTTAGTACTATTTTCTATGATTCTATAGTAATAATATATGGATCAACAACCATAATCTCTTGACCAGAGATTGAATAGACTAATGAGGTTTGTTGCTGCTTTACTTTTCGTTTTTAGATCTTCAAATATCGTCGACCGCATATCCGTTATTATCTGAATGTTACAGAATATATATATATATATCGTCGTCGGCCAATTTCTCGTATCCGAGAATTTCAGTTTCCTCTTCCCTCAGTGTTTGGATCGCAGATGGCTTCTCAGACCAATCTGACCGTGGAATTTGCGTGGGCAGAGAAGGCAAACAATGCTTGGCATGGGGCATTGTTGTTCAGCACCATTTTTTCTTGCCTGCCTCTTGATCTCCACCAGTCTTCTTCTTTCTGCCTCGTATCCTTTGGTACCGTGTATGATGGATTGGCGCCACAGGCACTGATCCTGAGATGTTTTTTCCCCAGATGAGAAGATAAAATCCGGTGTTTTTTTGGATGGATTTGAGTTGGTCCCTGTATTGCAGTAGAGAGCGGCCGATAGGTCTTTTTCCTGTGGCTGGGTCCGAGTACAGGGTTTGTCGAGGGAGTCTGTTTTCATCCATTCTGAGGATATGCCCCAACCAATGGAGTCTGTGCCTCATGGTGGTGGCCTCAATGCCGCAGCTGTTTGCTCTCTCAAGAACGCTTGTGTTGGTTACATAGTCATACCATTTGATGTTCAGTATAGCTTGAAGTTTTTGTTGGTGGAATTTTTCGAGTTTAATGAGATCACTTAGGTATATAGTTCAGGTCTCACACCCATACAGAATCGTAGGTATAACAATCGCGTGGTATACCATGAGTTTAGTTTTTATTGAAAGATGTTTATTATTAAAGACGCGCTTCGTCAGTTTACCGAAAGCTCCATAGGTAAGGTCAATTCGGCTTCTGTTTCATTCTCATTTGAGCACTTTTCTGATATTATGCTACCGAGATATGGAAAGTGATCTACTTGCTCAAGATGAGTGTCATTTATGTGAATGCTTACGTCCTTTAAGATGGTATTGGGTACTGGTTGTACTAACACTTTTGTCTTACCAATATAAAAAGAGAGTCCGAAGCGATGGTAGGCTGCCGTGAAGTTGTTTACGGATCTTTCGATGTCTTCCTTGTAATGGCTAAGGACCATGTTGTCATCTGCATATTTAAGCTCTGTGATGTGTTGGAATTTCACAAGGCTTTGAGATTTTAGTCTAGCAGGCTTGAAAAGTCCCCCATCATAACGGTACCTAATGTCCAACCCCGGGTTATTTGGGGGAAGTTCGTGCAGCATTGCAACAAGATATAAGGAAAAGAAGGTAGGTGCAAGGACACAACCTTGTTTTAGTCCACAGATAACTGGAAACTTTTTTGTTTCCTTGCCTTGGTGCAATACATATACTGACATGCCTTCATGGATGCATTCTACAAAGTGGATTGGGCAACCAAATAGCTTAAGAACTTTTCACATTGCATCTCTTGGAACGCTATCGAATCCTTTTTGCAGGTCATAAAATATAGGATAGAGGAGTTTCTGTTATTCCCTGCTTTTCACCTGCAGCTGTCTCGCACAGAAAATCATATCTATTGTTCCCGAGAGGCACGGAAATCACACTGAGATTCTGGGAGGACGGATTCCGTGACTTGCAACAAGAAATTCAGTAGTATGCTGGCAAATATTTTTCCCATTATGGACAAAAGGGCAATCCCACGGAAATTGACACATGATTTTCGGTCACCCTTTTTAAAGATGGTTACTATTACGGCGTCTTTCAGATCCTTTGGTGCTTGACTTTCTTCCCACATCTTAAGAATGAGAGTAAATAGTCTTGTTTTCAGATGTTGTCCACCATGGTGGATAAGTTCGAAGGGGATATTATCAGAACCCGGGGCTTTATTTACTTTCATTTGCTCCATTAAAATTAGAAATTCTGTAAATGATGGTGGTGCATTCATCCATAATTGCGCTGGGTACTGTGGGTCCATTTTGAGAAAGTCCACATCTGCAGAATATTCTTTATTGAGTAGAGTGGCAAAATGCTCCTTCCAACAATTCAGAATTGATGGTGGATCGTTGAGAGATGATGGCATTTTCTGCTGCAAGGAGTGTTCCGATGGAGGATCTGATGGAGCGAAAAATTTGTTTTACACCGACATGGAAATTTCTAAGGTCGCGGGCTTCTGCAAAACCCTCCAATTCTAAAGCTTTCAGCTGCCACCATTTGTTTTCTAGTTCCCGTAATTTTGATTGACACCGTTTTTTGCGGTTTCTGTAGATGTTGGTTTTATGCCGGCTTCGAGGCTCTTGTTTATGAGCATGGCGAACGTTTATCTTTTCTTGAATGAGTTGATTAATTTCAGCACAGTTTCATTAAACCAGTCTTGATTTTTCTTTATCTTTAAACCAACTGTGTCTTTGGCTGATTCATTAATGATCTTACTGATTGACAACCATTCTTCTTCCAGCTTGCAAGAATTGGTTTGGTTTATACGACGAAGTTGTTGTTCGATGGTGTGTTGGTATTTTATTTTTACCTCTGTTAGGTGAAGTTTTAAAGGTTATATTTTTTCTGAGATTGCTGTTTTAATTCAAATTTGGGCTTCTCTCTGGTGGTATATTTAGCACGTGTGATGACAAGACGGTGGTCAGTCCAACAGTCATCTACACTTAGTGCTGATTTAGTGATATGGATATCCTTTTTATCTTTCTGGCGGACGATGACGTAGGTGCCAATGCTGAGATCGTGGATGTTTCCACGTGGTCTTAAATCTATTTGAGAGCTGGAATTGAGTGTTGGTAATGAATAGCTCAAATTCTGAGCAAAGTCCTAACAGCAGGCGGCCGTTTGAGTTGCATTTGCCAAGCCAATGCTTTCCAATGAAAGAGTTCCAGAGTTTATGGTATTTCCCCACTCTCGCGTTAAAGTCGCGCAGCAGCATTAATTTGTCACGTGATGGGGCTCTGGTCATAAGCTTGCCAAGCTGCTGGTAGAATTCTCGTTTCACTTCACTGTCGGTGTCTAGGGTTGGTGCATATGCCGAACTGACAGTAATTAAGTTATCAGTAGGTAGTGCGACTCTAAGAGACATAAGTCTCTCATTTACAGCTGTTGGTGTGAGCTGATGATCATG
This sequence comes from Euprymna scolopes, assembly GCF_053919585.1. Lineage (NCBI taxonomy): Eukaryota > Metazoa > Mollusca > Cephalopoda > Sepiida > Sepiolidae > Euprymna > Euprymna scolopes. The sequence goes on along the minus strand of NC_136496.1, from coordinate 15,227,880 downwards.
CACGATATGTGACTTTATAGCAAACCAAATTCCGTGTATTCTTTTTTCATCTTTATCCATTCCCTTCCAAAAGAAGGTGTATCCTAACCCCTTTTCTTCCAGCTTACCTTCCTCTGAGCGTCGGGTCTCGCTAAGTGCAGCAATGTTCACATTAAGAGCCGCGAGTTCCTTTGAGACCAAAGCTGTTCGTCGTGCTGGTCTGTCCGTGTCATCGAGGTCTAGCAGGGTTGTTACGTTCCATGAACCAGAGGTTGGATTTTTGGATTTGGTTTTTGAATATTTCTGGTTTCGACCGCAAAATAGGGTGTCCCACTGGATGCGGTTTTCCAGTCAGGCACAGTTGTGACTTCCGATTTTTATCCCACATTTTCTAGGGCCTTCCATATTCAGGGTAGGCAGCGGTTGTCCTCAATAGGCCTACCCAGTCGTAGACGCAGGACCGAGCCTCCGGATTGTCACAGTTCCAAGAGAGGACGACCATCACGCGTCCACCGCCAGCCTGCAGGTCCAGACTAGGAACTCCGAGTTTCACCAAAACCTGCTCCCTTCGCCCTTGTCCCATCGCCGCTGGTCTTGTCATAGAATAGATGGAAAAAAGAGAGAGAAAATGAAACCAGAGGAAAGAAGGGAAACCATTGTCATATGATATTGTTTAGGGTGGGCATCAACTTGCCAGGAGAAAACCCACACACTGTCGCTTCCAAACCTTCCTTCGCGGCACTTGTAGGGGTGACGTGCGATATCAGGGAAAGGTGGTTGCAACGGAAAAGAAAACAGTGTATATATTTGTTAACCGCCTCATAGCCAGTCCGCCTGGCTATTGGTATATTTTAAAGTCAGAGTTTTCCTTGTCTTAGCCTTATCCCAGCCAAGGGAACCGCAAGGCAGCGGAGCAAGGTTTCTGGTATGTCAGGGCATGTCCCCACGATTAGGGGGGGCATGTCAAAGCACCTGTAGGCCCCCTACTGCTCCGAGATCCCCTGACATTTAGCCAGGTGCTGCAAGGCATCAGTATCCGTGTGTGGCCACGAGGAGCCATGTCAGGGTTCTTAACACTGGAGAGGCTAATTATACTGGCAGAGAAGACTTACACATTCTGCTTCTTATTTACCTAAAGGCTAGCCAGCGGGAGAAGCTGGAAGTGAAAAGCATGCAAGCAAGAACTTAGCATTAACGCTGCTGCACTAGACGCATCACAGTGCCCTATGTTTCTATACATGCACACACACATACATATATATATATATATATATATATATATATAAGATTGACTCATGTCCTGATAGCCTACATCTAAAATTTCAAGTGTTTAGACTCAAAATTGGCGGAGTAGTGTTAGGGAGAGGCAAGGTTCGAATGAACTCGAAATCCGGGCCATCAAAAATGGAACCTGGGAATGTGATGACCTGTTCCTATGACGCAAATCGTTTTATGGGTCAGGCTGTTGAATGGAGCAAAGTTCGAACGAAATTAAACCCTAACCGACAAAAATGAAACACGGGAATGTGATGACGTAATTCGGCCGCAGGTAAAACCAAAAGCAAACACCGAGAGGGTCAGAATATGGGTCGATGGCGTAAATTGGTTAATGGGTTACGAGGTCGAAAATCCATAAAAGAGATATGGTAAACAAAAAACAGGCAGAGAGACGTGGAGAGAGAAACGAGACACAGACGACGAGAAACCTACTGTCACGTTCACAACCACACCTCGCCCACCACCATCTCTTCCACTACACCGCTGCATTGTGTATATATGAATGTTTGTCAAATAAACCAAGTTTGTTTATAACAAGTGTCTCGTTATTTATTGATAAATGAACAGGGTAATTCCAATCAGAGACGCTTACAACAAGCATATGTGTATAAATGTCAAACAAACTCTCTGTCTGTCTCTCTCTCTCTGTCTGTCTCTCTCTCTCTCTCGATATTGCAAAATCTCTTATAGTTAAATTATAGGCTTGGTGCTAATGCAATAGAATGTACCCTGGCTCTAGATGAAACACTAACACTCTAGATGAAACACTAAGACTCTTCCTAAGACGAACAACAACAAAACAGAATAGACGTCATTTTCATACCACCCAGTATATAACAGTAGTTTTGTATAGTCTGCAAAGGTCAATTCTTTCAAATTTAACCTCTTGTAAGCTTAATCTTCGCCCAACAACTCATTAAAAACCTTACTGCATGTCTGAATACTTTTTTATGTAAATTTAACAATGTTCGGGCCCAAATTGTTTGAATATATTTTTAGAGACAGTAAAGGTAATTTTTTTTCATTGGCCCCTTTGCAGCTAAATTTTCTGCCCACAACCGATATAAAAGCTTGCCTTGTCTGAATACACTTTATGTAAACTTCCAAATGTTTAGACCAAAAATTGGCTGAGTAATTTGGTAGAGACGTAAAAGGTCAATTTTTTAACGTTGCCCCCCTAACATTTATTGTTTGAGGCTCAAATCAAATTAAAAGTTGGATCCATGTCCAAGTAGCCTACATCTAAAAATTTTAATGTTTAGACACAAAATTGGCGGAGGAAATTGCTAGAGTTATAAAAGATACAATCGTGGAACGTTGCCCTCTTGACAGCCAAATGTCTGACCGAAAAATGATTAAAAAATATTTTCTCAAATCTCAATACCCCTTATATAAAATCTCGAGTCTGTAGACTGAAAATTGACAGAGTAGTTTTGTAGGGAAATGTATACACGAACACACCAAACAATTCCACTTTTATAAACATATTGATTGTATTTAAGCTTTTTCTGTTTGGATTTACTGAGCTTTTACATATGGTTGTGATTATTATATAGATATTTATATAATATTCATGTTCATTTTTAGTTTACATTTTTCGTTCTGTAAACCAATAGTACACTTTCTGTTCCATATATATATATATATATATATATATATATATATATATACTATCAAACAGGCATTATATTTATCTTTTTGTGATTTATATTTTGTCCAGCTCATCACGTGTGAAGCCATTTCCTGTCAAAGATTCACGTGATCTAATGTCGCACAAAAGATAATTATGTCGTGAATGTCTTATGTATCTTTGTCCTTTAATGTCTGACTTGTGTCCTTTGCGTGCACAAACCCCATCAGTTCTACAGGAAATCTTAAGCTTTACAGCAACATAATCTCTTGCTATGTTAGATTTTTTTGTGCGCTTTAGTCTTTTTTTTTTGTTCCTGCACGCTAAATTTAAAATCAATAAATAATATATATCCTTAATGTTATTTTCTTTAATTTTATGATTTTAACCTCAACCTCTGCACAAAACATTTTTCCACTTGTAACGAACGGCGCTTCTATTTTGGAATCGTGTCTTGCAGAGGACAGAGGGGCGATGAGCGGTAAGAGGCACGTTTCCATTACAGTTAAACGTATGCAGGTTAGTACAGTCATGGAAGCAGGACATAGAGGAGAAAGTCTAAAATGAGCAGTCCGTATGAAGCAATCACTAGAGCTGAAAAATTATGGATATATATCTCCAAAATAAAGAGGTGGAATCTTGTTGATTGTTGGCTTAGTTCGGTGTGTGTACAAGGGACACAACAAGTCTAAAGTAAATAAGTTCTTGATGAGCCGTTCCATATAAGTTATCAAATTTACCAAATTTTCATTACTAATGATTACTATATTGACCAATTTCTACTGTACACTCTTTAACCCTTATCCTTGAGTGGCCTCTTGGCCTTGATAATGTGGTGATGCCTTTGTAAAAAAAAAAAAAAAAGTGCTATCAGAACACATAACATTAACGTACTTGTAAAACAGGCAGCTGTATGCTATACTGAATCGGCGCAACAGTGTATAGAGATTGACCGATATTTCGGGACCTACCTAATTTGAGATTCTTTTTTGGGCCTGTCTGTGTGTGAGAGTCTATTGGTAGATGCATCAGATAAGATGATAGAAACAATACCCTATACAGGAGTGAATTATGCGATGTAAATATATAAGATTCTCTCAGGGTGCCTAATTTTCTAACACATTACAAAGAAACACACATTTTTGCAGCAGCCTTGGCAATGGCTGCAATATAGTTGTTTTAATTATTGTTGCTTGTGGATGTTAGGACAAATTTTTTAAAAGATTAACTCTCATGTAGGGTGTGATTTTTCAGGAAAATCGGTAACTGATGAGTTTATTTTCGGTTGTTGTTGAAGGAAAAAAAAAGCTTAGTTTTACTAAGATCACATGCAATCATTGAAACGTGTCGATATTCCACTACCGACTGAAGGTCATTTATTTTATTTGTTTTAAAATGCAAGCAACCTGTATTTTTTTTTAGTTATTGAACATAAAATATGGTAGATTTTTTTTTTCATATTTGAATAATGAGTTCAGTGCTTCGAATGTGTGTACGCCAGTTTCTAATTTTTCTATGATGCAAATGTGCCTGCGTTTTTATTTATATTGTAAACATTACATCTAATAACACATTTCGCCTAAGATTGAAATCAAAATGTCTAAAAAACATTTTTAAAAAAGCATCAAAATGCAGACAATAGGTTTATATCTTCACTTGCGAGACCTGTGGAAATTCCATAGGGGACTCATTTATATGTAATATATTGATTTTGGTATTCTGGAGATACTCAGTGTAAATGGAGACGCTCTAATATTATTTTAGCTTTTTTTGTAAAAACTGCAAAAGTATTTATCTAAGCTAGCGGTAGAGCTTAAAAAAATATATATGTATCCATATGAACTGGGTACTTGTACTTGTAACGACATTCACCCTGGAGGAGTTGAGTCGGCTTCATGAAGATGCACATCTCGTACAGCTGCGGTCCAAGCCCGGTGATCGGAGGCAAGATCCCGAGTGAGCAATAGCCAGTCACGTCTCCAACGAGACAGGCCATAGATGAGCGGGCCCGAAATAAGCTCGGCGTCGGCTTTGATAGTCTTGAGCCACGTTCTTAGCTGGCCACCGACACGTTTTTTCCAGCCGGATAGAGGACGTGGGGAGATAGCCTCGTGGATAAAGACCCCTGCATCACAGCGAGAGGCATGGCCGAACCATCGAAGGCGTCGGGCCCGCAGTAGGTCAGTAATTGCCTGGAGATTGCAGCAACGCCGGACTTCTTTGTTGGCGACGAAATCCAAGGGACGGACATGGAGAATGCGGCGGAGATTGTAGTGGTCGAAAACTTCTACGCGTCGCAGATCCACTTTCCGTATGGGCCAGTTCTCACATCCATACAAAAGTATTGAGCGGACGAGGGCCTGGTAGATTCGTATTTTTGTCCTCAGACGTGTTTCAGGCCGTGACCATAATCACCTTTGGAGTCGACAAAAGGCAGCTCGTGCGGCATTAATGCGCGTTTCAATCTCATTCATGCCTTGACCGGTACCAATGAACGTGCAGCCCAGGTATTTGAAGCTATCCGTCTCCTCGAGGGTTTCCCCGTTGAGAGTGACGGAGGACCTTTCTGCTTGGGGGATGCCAGCCGATAGAATCTTCGTCTTGCTGGCGTTGATTCTCATGCCGATGGCAGCTGCCTTCTCCTGGATTCGGTTCAGCACCGTCTGTATATCTCTGTAGCTCTCCCCGAGAACCGCAATATCGTCCGCGTAGTCCAAATCGGTGAGATGAAAGTTACGCCCCACCACGACGCCAGGATATCCAGGCAGCGCCTGCTCCATGATCCAATCAATAGTGTAATTGAAAAGGGTGGGCGAGAGCGCGCATCCCTGGCGGACACCACTGCTGACATTGAAGAAAGAGGAGTCCTGGCCATAACAGCGGACACGCGTGCGAGTCCGATGGTAGTAGGCCTTGATCAAGTTGAGTAGCTTCGGGGGGATACCATCTGCTTCCATCACTCTCCACAGGGTACCGCGGTCGACCGAGTCAAAAGCGGCAGCGAAGTCGATAAAGCATACGATTGTACGCTGTCGGTAGCACCAGTGCTGTTCCAAGGCTCGCCTCAGCGTGAATATTTGGTCGACGCACCCGCGGCCAGGTCGGAATCCGCATTGGTTAGGACGAGTCCTTCTGTCCCTTTCGTATTGAAACCGTCTCAGAATGAGGATAGTGAAGACTTTGGCAGCAACATCTATAAGGCTGATGCCTCTGTAGTTACTACATGTCCGTTTGTCACCCTTCTAAAAAAAGGGAAGAAGGATGGCGTCACTCCAATCTTGGGGAATCTCCCCACTATTCCAAATCTCAGAAATCAGCTGGTGTAGGCGAGGGGTTAATTCATCGATTCCGGTCTTGTAGACCTCAGCTGGGATACCGTCCTCGCCTGGAGCTTTGTTATTCTTCAACTTGGCAATGACGGCTCTGATTTCTTAATGGCTGGGGGTATCCGACGAGCAATCGTAGAGATCTGCAGCGGTAGGGGTGTTTTGACCTGGTATTGTAGGTGGAGGCTGGTGGTTCAGGAGTTCACGGAAGTGCTCGTGCCACCGATCCAATCGTGCGTTTAGCTCAGTAATGATTTCACCTCCACTGTTGTGGATGGAATCGCTAACGGATGACCTCGTCTGTGTGCTGGACTTCAATAGTTGATATAACTTGCGGGAGTCCCCTACTGAGGTCGCATGTTCCATGTCAGTTGCGATATTGTGCCAGTAAACATTGCGGTCGTTGCCGGCAGAGTGCGTTGTTTCTCGGCAAAGGCGACGATAGTTGTCATCTCCGTTGAGTCTGGCACGTTTAGCCTCCTTGCCCAATTTCACCGTTCGACTTTAGATCCAGTCCTTTTGACGACGCTTTGTGAAACCCACGGTGTTGGCCGCTGCTTCAGTGATGTCCTTTTTGAGTACTTTCCATATATCTTCCACCGATTCTTCTGGTTGTAAACCATTGAATCGGTTGCGTAAGTCCAGTCGAAACTGAGTCGCAGTGTCGTTCACTTTCAGCTTCGTGATATCAAGACGTTTTTGACGGGAAACGTGTTTGTTGGCCTTCAGTCGCATTGTGAGCTTGGCTCTAACAAGGACATGATCCGATCCATGGGTATTTCCTGTTTCAGCACCTCTGTAAGCGCGGCAGTCACGCATATTGCTACCCCAGCGTTTGCGTATCAAAATGTAGTCTATCTGGTTCGCCGTGACACCGTCATTCGAGTACCACGTCACCAGATGATGATTTGGATGCTGAAACGTCATATTGGAGACAATAAGGTGATAGTTCATCGCGAAGATAATGATACGTTCGCCATTAGCACAGCGATTCCCGACGCCAAATTGGCCCAGTGTAGATCTTGTTTGAGCATCCGCCTTGCCAGTTCTGCCATTCCAATCACCTGCTATGACAATCATGTCGCCGGCGGGGGTTCCGTTGACGGCAGCTTGTAATTCGTTGTAGAAGGTATCCTTTATAGCGTCGGCTTAGTCTAGCGTGGGTGCATAGACTGCGATGACAGAGACGTTATGGATAACTCCTTTTAGCCAAATTCGGGCAAGACGAGGGGAAATGGGTTCCCACTCCAAAAGAGATTTTTGTGCGCGGTCGCTCAGAGCGATTCCGACGCCATACAGTCCTGAGTTGTCCGTTACCCCACTGTGATAGAGGTGGTAGGAAGTATCTTCTTGTGGTACCTTGATGGATTAGTGACCACTGTCCGGTAACTTGACCTCAGACAAGCATGCGACGTCCACCTTGTATTGGTGTAGAGAGTGCACCGTTAGGGCTTGTGCCGCCTCAGATCTCAGGTTCGGACGATCCAACAGGTGAAGAAGTAGTTCTGTCTTCTTCGAAGCATTCCGGCTTGCAAATTTAACTCTTGTTCCACCGGGTGAACAAGCGCATTGGCTCCCGCGTGCGCCGTAGTAGGGTCCACAGTTGTATAATTGTGCATATTTCTCATGAAGTTTCTTGGCGGTAGTAACCACAGGCGGACGCCAGTCGCAAGTGTACACTGTGGGTGTGTGCCCAGGAACGGATATCCTTGCCGCTGATTGTCAGCAGACGCAGAGGGATAGTCCGACCATGGAGACGCCGATTATCGACAGTCGTTCCATGGGTTTGAAGACAGGTTGCCGGAAGTTCCTTGTAGACGCAGACTATCACCAGGCGCCGCCGGTTGCTGGCAGACGCAGCTGGATTTAAGAGCAGACGAACAGTTATAGCGCTGAACACTCGCTTGCATTCCCGCTCATTCGGTGTTAACCGGTCTCGCGACGTGGACGCATAGGCATGAATTTTTCTGTCAGAGGTTATAAGTGACACACGCCTTATGGAACCATTTTATAGAGCAGTGGGGGCTCATACCCATATGCCCAGCTCCGGCATAACAGACCATTTGAGACCCTCGGTACATTAGCTTGAATCGAAACTGAAACAAAAACTCATGAAATATATATATATATATATATATATATATATATATATATATATATATATATGTATATATCTACAAGGACCCAACAATATTTTTCGGACATTTTGAAAAAAGTACTTCAAAGTGGTTACTAGTGCCAACATTTTTTGATATTGTAAGTACGTAGTTGAGGAGTGAAAATCCACTACTTGTGTAATCATTATTTTTATTTTGCTTTTGATAATTTTAGGTTTTGTAATTTTTGCTAAAACTTGCGCGACACTATTTTTCTGACATGGCAAAAAATCCTATTTTCTTAAGAGCTATGTTCATGGATATGGTGCTGTATGCAAATTTTCTGCTTGTACGCTTAGCTGTCATGATTAGAATCAATTATCTGTTCTACTTTACTGGCAAAACAATTAAGTTAAATGAGGTAAAATGCGTTCAAAAAATTCCTATGTTTGGCACGGAAGAAGTGGGAAACTGGCCTTAGCATCAGAAAGATTGCCATGGATTTAAAGCTGTCGAAATCAACGGTCGAATACATGCTAAAGACAAACTCCTAACCGAAACAGAAGAGAGGAGGGGAAAGATCAACTGGCAAGAGGATTGAAAGGAGAATAAAGAAGACTGTGACACGGCTTTGGACATCTGGAGAAACAGTCACAGCAAGAAAAGTGAAGGAGAAATGTGAATTGAATGTAAACGTCCCAACCGTACAAAGAACGCTGCATATGATTGGTTTGAAGTATGCAAAAGTTAAGAAAAAATTACACTAACAAAGAAACAAAGGAGCAAGACTGAAGTATGTTAAAAGGTGGTTAACAAAGCATGTTGATTTAAGAAGGTTATATTTACTGATTAGAAGCCTTTCAAGTTTGATGGGCCCGATGGATTGTGTACTTGGTTGTGAAGGGGTGAGCCTGTTGTACTGAACAGACGACAGATAGGAGAAGGATTTATGATTTGGGGTGTGGTCTTTGGTAATGGAAATATATGGTTGGAGTGACTGGAAGGACGACAGAATAGCGATAGCTACAAAGAGTTGCTGGACGAGGAAGGCCTACCAAGGATAAGAATAGAGATGGTGATTTCGTTCTACAGCAAGACACTTGCAGCATCCATGTGTTAAAAAACATGAAAGAATGGATGGATAAAGTGAATATGACTACTTAGGAATGGCCTGCAAACAGCCCAGATCTAAATTTAATGGAAAATGTTTGGAAAATGCTTGCGAAACTTGTCTATGATTGCCCTGAAATAACTAAACAGTCTACACTATGGGAGCGAATACTAGATGCCGAAAATAACTAATAGAAACACGTAGAGATGTTCTTGTGCATATGAAGAGATATTGATAAAAGTTATTGAGAAGTACGGTGATATCACAGGCTATTAACAGTTTTACAACGATTTCCGTAAAATAAGGTCGCCTGTGTTTTGTCAAAAAGGATTAAAATTAAAAAATTTTCCTAACCTAATCGATTTCCGTCCATTTTTATTACAAGTATTGTCTTTATATGTTTATGCTATTTTATTGAAGGAATTTCGCCACTCAATGGTACTCAGAATGTCGAATACTAAAGTGTCCGAAAAATATTGTCGGGCCCTTGTATATATATATATATGTATATATATATATATATATATATATATATATATATATATATATATATATATATATATATATATATATATATATATGAAACTCAACCACTTCATTTCATTTCAATGAGAGTTTTTTGAAATTCATTAATTTACAATTTTAATATATATATATATATATATATATATATATATATATAATTTGAGTTCCTTCAGCCATAATCGAAACCTGAAACCAAAACTTCTAAAGAATTCTTGATAAAATTATTCATAAACAAATAGATGAAGTGCCATCAGCTATAGTCAAAACCGAAACCGAAACCAAAACTAATGAAAGTTCTTGATAAAAAAATTTTTATGACAAGAAATAAACGAACATAACAATTAAACGACCCGGGTGTAAGAATGACGCACAAAAGAACATACACGCTGAGATTAATAGACGTCAATTCTTATTTTTCTTCCCGTATATTATATTGTCTACAAGAATCCACGTCTGAACGGAAAAGATATTTCAGTTTACTTCAATATGAGGATATACATTTCCTTGTATAATAGAATTATACAAGACACGTGCAGTGGGTTTTATAAAAACCTTACTTGCTTATAATACGGAGTAAAACGATGACATTGTTGCCCTAGAAAAGACGATATGATTCCATTTTCGGTTGATGAAAATCGGTTTCTTTTTTGTTGCAGACCATCTACTAATTTGCCAGTTGTGTATAAATCCGAAGAGCGATAGGATCCTCCTATCATGTCTGAAAGTGACACAATGTTAAACGAGCGAAATTGGAGATGCCTTGCTATACAACTCATGCTCGCTACCCATTAAAGTTTGTACAATAGGACCATTGCCAGCATCTTCAAAATTCATCGCTTGATTGCCACGTACCCCGGGGAGGAAAACAAATTTTTCGGCCACGGTTATGGTTTTAGTTTGGTTTCAAGTGAGGATCACATAATTCCACCTCTCCTCTTAGAAGTCGGCTTAAAAGGAAACACTAAAGTGTACTGGATGTTCTATAGAGTGTGGTGATCTTCTGGTAAAACCAGGTGTCCTCTGTTTGACCCTGGGTATTGCAGTAGGACGACGTCCGCCCAGAAATCCAAAAAGACTCAGGCTTTGCTTAAGAAGGATTGTGACGACTTTTTACACTTCACATATTGGGCATACTCCCCCCTCCGAACTTGAACCCGCTAGACTAATTTGTTTGGTAATACGTCGGGAACATTTCCCTCATGACTTTCCACAAGACTAAAGCCAGCTTGATTGCTGCCATCCGCCAAATATTCCCCAAGTATTCTCCGAGCTCTTGTCGGCGCTTGCGTAAAAGGAATGCTCCTAGTTCCGGACCCGTATGAAGCCGTTGATTTAGGCTTAAAGCGACTACATTGAATAGATGTAAGCTCTACTACATAAGCGAGTAAGCTGAAGTAGCTCTTTCAATAAAGGTTTTAAAATAAATATGTAGTGCTGTTTTCTTTAGGGTGACAAATTTATCGTTTCACCTTGTATAAGATAATGTGTAAGTATAAATTAATCTGATTCATCCATCATTTATTTTAATATATTTTATGTTCATTTATTCCTTGACGGGTCTGACAGTTGAACTGATTTTCTTCACTTAGCGTGATTAGAAGCAATGTCGTTAAACGGAAAATGAATTTGCGTTTACTTCAATGAAGTGACAGATCAATTTCTGTAAAAAAATAAAACTTACACAATTTTTATTTTATAGGTGCGGGAATCCGAAGAAATAGCTGGTCTATCATCTAGCAGTTAGTAGACCACTTTTATATAAATACTAGCGGGGATACCCGGCGTTGCCCGGGTGTTTCGAGGTGTGTGTGGTTTTGGGTAAATCAAAACAAAAGAATAATAAAAAAAAAAATCGTTGCTCGGGTGTTTGTTTAAGGAGGGAGCTGGAGTTTTTAAAATAAAAGTTTTGCTAGGTAAGTAGGAAGGATCGAACCCGAAGCCTTGAGGCGACGTTGGAAAATAAAGTGTGAAAAAAAAAAAAAAAACGTGCGACGTAAACAGCTCGGCCACCAAGAAATAGTGACGGAAACATGTTTGAATTTATTTAAGTACCAGAAAGATGATTTGGGAGCAATTGTACATAGTGGTTGTATCTACATTGCTTCTAATACAGCCTTTCTGTTTTGCGCAACAAGAAGTTCCATATATGTATTTATATCAGTAGGTTGGGACTGTTCTACCTCATATGAGTCTGGCTCCAAAGTAACTTGCTTATATGACCCATAGTCCCGATTTGCGTTTTCGTTCGAGGAAGTACTAAAAGTGCCTTCCTGATACTATTCATAATGTCCCCATTGTCGACTTCTTTGTATATTTATGTTTTTTTTACCTTTGCGAAAAAAAAATGAAAAGAATCAGAGTTCCTTTAGGGGCCAATTTTTTTGGGGAAAAATAACATTATTTTCGATGTTTCCACTAACCGCTCCCTGACAAAGAAATGACCCCAATTATTTTTTAATTTAAATTTTATCCGTATGTTTTTTTTACGCGAGAAATTGAAAGAATTACTAATTTTGTATGGCAAAAACTGTAACAAGAAATGCCACAATATAAGTTATGTTTAAAGTTTCCTCCCGGCGAAGAAATGAAACTAAATTTACGTTTTTATTTTTTTAAAGCGAAATAATTGAAAGGAAGGGTGTTTTAACTTCCATTCCAGTTTTGTAGGCAACTGTGTTCTTGGCAGAGAAATACAACGGAATCTAGTTTAGTAAATGGAAAACGTACATGAACTTAATGAATTAAAGGGTGCTTAAAATTCCATTCTAGGTGTTTAGGCAAAAAAAAAAAGAAAAAAACAACTAAGGTAGGTAATCATTACCCCGTGGACCACTGCAACTGAGTTTAGTGATTTCAAGTAACTTAACATAAAAGAAGTGAATGGTCGTATAATACAATTAGATATGAAAGTGCATTTATCTGAATATCGGCTGCTAAGTGTTATTCGATGAGGGTACGCTAACAGAGAAACCAACGTGTCATAATTAAAGTTGGATACGTAAGTAAGAGTTGGAGACCAAATGAGTTTATAGTAAAACATGGAATCCAAGGTTAGTTCGTTTCGAGTTTGTTTAGTAAACGCGATTTTATATGTGTAAACTGAAATCGTATTGCAGAACACGAATTTCTGTAAGGGAGTGTTTGAATAGTATGCTATGCAATTTATTGAAGTAATATAAATGGTAATCAAGCAACGTAAAAGTAAGTGTTCAATGTCGGTATCGGTTAATTCCGTGGTGTGTTTTACCCAATAGGAAGCATAGAACAGCAAGGCACGGTAAAATACCATTCGAGTTTTTTAGAAACTACGAAGTAAAGAAAACCAAAACCGGTGTTCCTTCGTAACTATCCCTTGTGAACAATCCGGAAACGGTGTAAATGGTGGCAGGGGAAGAAGAAATTTATTAGAGAGAAAAGATTTTACTACTTCCATTGATTTTAACCGATTGTGACATTGAACTCTCAGCAGAAAAATATAGGAATCTACGATTATCGAGGAAGTGGAGAGGTAATATGCCTATAACACACCTCAGATATTGTGCTGCAGTTTGTATTACATTTGCATGAAATGTCTTGATTTTTAATCCTAGGTCAAAATCATAGGGGAAAAATTAGTTCATTTTGTATATAGAGACATAATAAAATAATTTTGTTTACTTCGCATAAACCGAGATAATTTTGTCAAAATAGAAATGTAAATAAATGAATGTTTGTGTTAGAAATATTTATTAAGAAATCTGTATTATTTTTCATTGTTTTTAATATTGTTGTTCCTTTGATTTGTACATATGATTGTTTTCCCAGTTTTTTTTGTTTTTGTTGTTGTTTTTTTTTTCCTGACTAGTAACTACACATCCTGAATTACTAGATATCATCACGGGAAATTTTTTGTCTGCATAATACGGACGTTTCCTTCCCCGCTGAAAGATCTCTCTTTTTTAATTTTTTTTAAGCACAGCAGTTTGGTTTCTGTCCCGCAAACGGCTTACAAAAAATGGCGTTGCATAAATCGATGCTAAAATATTTGCCAGGACCGTCCAACTAAAATGTATATGGATAGACATAACGAAGTGGAAGAACATTTATAGTAAAAGAAAGATCAGAATATTAACAAAAAGCAACACAGAACACAGAATATTAAGATAGATCGATATATAATAAGGAACCGGCATAGGATGATATATCGATTAAAATAATGCGCGGAATTTTTTTTCTCGGAAAAAAACGAAGACTGGCAAAATTTAAGATACAATAAAAATGAGAAATAAAATTAAAAACGAAAAGAATCGTATCGAGAGCGTTACATATTTTCACAGAGTAATTTATACATATAGGTAGGTAGTAACATGAATATATATGGCAGTTAAATTACGCAAGAATTCTTCGCGCTAAATGTAAAGACCTGTCAAACTAAAATACATGAATATTCGTCTTATCTTCTTTCGCGCACTTTTCTTTTTAATTGACTGTTAAAATTAAATTAATTTAAAACTTTTTTTTGCTAAATTTGCTATGTAATGTCATTTAATTTTTTAAAAAATAAATTAAAAGTTATATATATTTTTTTCATTTTTGAAATCATGATTGATAACGGTTATTATCTGGAATAATCGCAATATTGTTCCCATGTTGTCTGTGATTCTGACACCATTTCGGCCGATGTAATGTTCGACTCATTTATTGAGATGTGTATATACTCAAACTGAGAAATCCTTCTGTCGATTACGGAAATATTTCCGTCGAAATAGTAAATCTGCTAGGACTTTCGAACAGGAGTGCTCACGTTCTGTCGGTAATGACCGCATGTAAGTATTACTAGTTCGCAATTGTATTTTGAAAATCGCCCGTACTGGCTATTTACAACTGAATTTCATCAAATACTTTGTCTGGTACACTAAAAAGACGCGGTTCAATAATGTAAACCTTCGATACATCAGAAATAAAATCGACCGAGTTAAGAAAAAATAATGTAGATATTTTTTGTAGATCAGGATATTATACTGTATGTTACATTTAATTTTTTTAAAAACACATTTGGCAAATATACAAAAGAAGGTTTATAAAACATTACAAACTCAAAGACACATACACGTAAATGCTTATATGTTAGGGTATAGAATTACTCGCATCTTCGTGTCACGTGACCGTTGCATTTTTACTTGGACCAAACACATTGTATACAGAGTCCGTCGCAAAGGAATAAACGAAGGAATTGCTTGTCTTACATGTTAAATTTCGAATACGAGTACCCACGGTATGTCAGCAATGACTGCATATAAGTGTTTACAAAATCACAGTAGTATTCTCAGTATCGCACTGAGTATTATATCTCTAACCTTTATGCTGGTTCATTGATAATGCTTTCGTTAATGTAAACCTTAGGTGTTTCAAATATAAAATCGACAGAGGTGAGAAAACATTGTGTAGATACTTTCTGTAGATTAGGATATAATGCTGTAAATGTGTGACAGCCAATATACGTTTTTTAGAAAAACAATTAGCAAACCTACAAAATAAGGTATACACAAAATATGCAAACTGGAAAACACACACTAAAACTCTTATATGCCAGTGCATAGAATCACTCATATCTTCGTGTCACGTGACCGTGTAATTTACAATTGGACATTACATATACAGAGAGGGTCGCAAGAGAACAAAGAAAAGATGTTAACTTTTACCACTTCTTATCCCAGTCAGATCTCGGCTGGGTATGGTAATGTTTTTCGCATAGGATATCCAGGAAACTTATGTACGGCCAGTTGGATGCTAGTCATCGAAACATTGAACAATTTCAAAAATCAGTATAATAACATACTGAAAGATAACCACCCAACTGTCCACATTGTCCGGTATATCTTTGTAAATTGTTCGACGGTCAGAAGATTTGTACCCACGGCATCAACCATTTCTGATGCCATAGATGTCGAAATCAGTTAGGCCGATTACAAAAACAAAAGCACATTACCAGGCAGTATTCTTTTTACATCCCCATGGCTGTGACAATTGTGGATATATTTGTAAGTTTCTAGCAGGATTTATAGGCTACCGGTGATTGCACGAATATCAGCATAAAAGTTTTTTTTTTTAAATTCTAAGATAAATCGGCTTTTCAATCTCAAAACCTTCCACTAAAAGTTACTTACGGATTGAACACTAGTGAAAATCGATTCCTAAATTTTAAGTAAGTACATAAAATAATAATAATTGCAATAATAATAATAATAATAATAATAATTAGAAAATGGTCCATGAGAAAGTCGAAATTCAGCTAAGTCAAAACGTTAACATAACACTCAAATAGATATATTAGTCCAAATAATTTTTTTTTAAAATCAACATAATCAAAACCTATCAAATTTGTAACTAATGAATATGGAGGTGTACATGTAATCATTATGAAAATCTTACTCGTATTTTCTTTAATTCAGGTTAGACATTGATTATTGTAAGAATAATGCGTAACACTGTAAAAGTATATCATTCCCAAATGCCTCATCGATAGATTAATCATATCATTATCGGGTTTACTGCGTTTATGTTATATAGCAGAACCGTG
The DNA here is from genome assembly GCF_053919585.1 of Euprymna scolopes. Taxonomy (NCBI): domain Eukaryota; kingdom Metazoa; phylum Mollusca; class Cephalopoda; order Sepiida; family Sepiolidae; genus Euprymna; species Euprymna scolopes. Next base: position 15,211,376 of record NC_136496.1, on the reverse strand, counting down.
GTAATTATCAGCGAACAAAAATATTTTCCTGGAATAACTTCTTCAAAATGATAAAATAGTTTTGTTTTGCAATGGAGTATTTTCAATATTGGAGCAGCTATTCGTACAAGATATGATCGGTTTGCCAGTTTTATTTTCGAGTAGTGGTTGTGTATTTAAAATAAATCTATTCGAATCAGAAAATTTATTTTCAGAAGATCAATTTCATCTAAGCTAATATAATTTGGGGTGAAATGTTTGACTTTTTTTTAAATTTAATTCCCGAGTAAAAAACAAATATGGCGACACGTGAAAACAATAAGAAATATATTCGATAATAAAGGCTGTAATATCATAGAAACTATGGCCGACAACAATTTTAAACGTTATATTCGTTCAAAATAACTGAATACCTCTAACAATCAATATTAAGAAAGTTTATTCTACTCTATCGCATTTCGATAAAAAAAACTTTCTTATGAATCTATTTAAATCAAACGTTTTAATGGCCGGCATTTTATTTTTAATATAGAAAACCTGATATTTTTTATTCACGGTATCCAATTCTTTAAAAAACTAGCTCCCCGAATTGATGCACTCTGAATTAATATTTTTATTTTACAAAAACATTCATTTATTAAATATATTTTTAGAAACAATGGTTTCTTTCTTACATTATATCTAACCTAGTGTTTGGTTTTAAAATTTTAAATAGTGCGACCAGTTTTCTTGTCTTTGGATGTCTTAAAATAAATGTTATATAGTTATTATTATTATTATTATTATTATTATTAGACGAAGGTACCACTTGTGCGCGTATGTTACGTGAGTTCTTATTTAGTGTTCTTGTTTGTAAAGATAAGCGTCTTAAGACTGCTCCTGGAAGTAAGAGACCTTTGAGGTCCATGTGTGTGATCATGTTGTGAGAAGAGATGGGAGATATAGAGACATTAACACATTAGTGAAATATATATAAATAGAGAGAGAGTTTATAAATAAACTTTGAGAGGTGATTAGCTATCTAGATAGACAGACCGATAATTGAGAGGTTTGCATTTATGCCGATGGATTGACAGGTTGACATTTATGCTTTGACAGTTCGTATGAACGGGAGTGTTTGTATCATGATCGGGTTTACTGCGTTTATGTTATATAGCAGAACCGTAGTAATTATCAGCGCACAAAAATGTTTTACTGGAATAACTTCTTCAAAATGATAAAATAGTTTTGTTTTGCAATGGAGTATTTTCAATATTGGAGCAGCTATTCGTACAAGATATGATCGGTTTGCCAGTTTTATTTTCGAGTAGTGGTTGTGTATTTAAAAAAAATCTATTCGAATCAGAAAATTTATTTTCAGAAGATCAATTTCATCTAAGCTAATATAATTTGGGGTGAAATGTTTGACTTTTTTTTAAATTTAATTCCCGAGTAAAAAACAAATATGGCGACACGTGAAAAGAATAAGAAATATATTCGATAATAAAGGCTGTAATATCATAGAAACTATGGCCGACAACAATTTTAAACGTTATATTCGTTCAAAATAACCGAATACCTCTAACAATCAATATTAAGAAAGTTTATTCTACTCTATCGCATTTCGATAAAAAAAACTTTCTTATGAATCTATTTAAATCAAACGTTTTAATGGCCGGCATTTTATTTTTAATATAGAAAACCTGATATTTTTTATTCACGGTATCCAATTCTTTAAAAAACTAGCTCCCCGAATTGATGCACTCTGAATTAATATTTTTATTTTACAAAAACATTCATTTATTAAATATATTTTTAGAAACAATGGTTTCTTTCTTACATTATATCTAACCTAGTGTTTGGTTTTAAAATTTTAAATAGTGCGACCAGTTTTCTTGTCTTTGGATGTCTTAAAATAAATGTTATATAGTTATTATTATTATTATTATTATTATTATTAGACGAAGGTACCACTTGTGCGCGTATGTTACGTGAGTTCTTATTTAGTGTTCTTGTTTGTAAAGATAAGCGTCTTAAGACTGCTCCTGGAAGTAAGAGACCTTTGAGGTCCATGTGTGTGATCATGTTGTGAGAAGAGATGGGAGATATAGAGACATTAACACATTAGTGAAATATATATAAATAGAGAGAGAGTTTATAAATAAACTTTGAGAGGTGATTAGCTATCTAGATAGACAGACCGATAATTGAGAGGTTTGCATTTATGCCGATGGATTGACAGGTTGACATTTATGCTTTGACAGTTCGTATGAACGGGAGTGTTTGTATCATGATCGGGTTTACTGCGTTTATGTTATATAGCAGAACCGTAGTAATTATCAGCGCGCAAAAATGTTTTACTGGAATAACTTCTTCAAAATGATAAAATAGTTTTGTTTTGCAATGGAGTATTTTCAATATTGGAGCAGCTATTCGTACAAGATATGATCGGTTTGCCAGTTTTATTTTCGAATTGTGGTTGTGTATTTAAAATAAATCTATTCGAATCAGAAAATTTATTTTCAGAAGATACATTTCATCTAAGCTAATATAATTTGGGGTGAAATGTTTGACTTTTTTTTAATTTAATTCTCGCGTAAAAAAACAAATATGGCGACACGTGAAAACAATAAGAAATATATTCGATAATAAAGGCTGTAATATCGTAGAAACTATGGCCGACAACAATTTTAAACGTTATATTCGTTCAAAATAACCGAATACCTCTAACAATCAATATTAAGAAAGTTTATTCTACTCTATCGCATTTCGCTAAAAAAAAAATTCTTATGAATCTGTTTAAATCAAACATTTTAATGGCCGGCATTTTATTTTTAATTAAGAAAACCTGACATTTTTTATTCATGGTATCCAATTCTTAAAAGAACTAGCTCCCCGAATTGATGCACTCTGAATTAATATATTTATTTTACAAAAACATTAATTTATTAAATGTATTTTTAAAAACAATGATTTCTTTCTTACATTAAATCTAACCTAGTGTTTAGTTTTAAATTTTTAAATAGTGCGACCAGTTTTCTTGTCTTTGGATGTCTTAAAATAAATACCTTTTCTGCGTTCATTTACATCAAATTCAAGATTTAATTTACAAGTATGCACTCATACTTGATAAAATCTCGACTATATTAATGTTTTTAATTCATTTCTTCAATTAACGATACTATTATAAATAGAAAATTTCGATAGCATTTTTTCAATTAAAAGCATTTTAAGATTCTCAAACTGAACTATTAAAATGTGCATATTAGATGAATAAAAAACAACAGTCAAAAGGAAATGAGCCGATTCAATTCCAGGGACATATTATTATCTTTAATAAAAGATTTCCACGGCAGAGAAACCATTTCCTTTTAAAATCGTTTATTCTAAAGCGATCACATTTGTATTGATTTTTTTTTCTCTTTGCTTGTAGTAAAATTGAATGGAGGAGTTCTATTAGGAAAAAACATGCACGTGTCCCCACAAATGTTAAATAACAGAGTTATAGTTCTCATAAACTAAATTCTGAAATAACATGTCGGATTCTTTCTATCACTTAATTTAGAAGTCGTATTTCGGCTGTTCGTCACGTTTACAATTTCAATAGAATATTCATCATTAAGCAAGCAGATTGAATGGTACCTTATTTGGAAGATTCCATTGTCATTGTCTATGTGATATTCATGTATCTGTCCGTTTAACTTTTTTCGGAAACAACTCGATCAATCTGGTGAAATTACGTATAGACCGTTTTTAATATAATGACTAGCGAATACAAGTTCATAACACAGTAAAGCATCAATAGGGATTGACATAGATCACTATTTTAGTGCCACCTTTTCCTAAAACTCTTTGGTAATTGTGGTTTAAACTGCGACCTTTGCTATGCTAAGGCGAAGACAACTACGTCATGATAATAGTTCGATACACAATTAAACATTATCATGGATCAATAAGGATTAGTATTTGATGAAGAAATAAGCACAGTTTTCACTCTATTCAACTATCAATTTGGTATAAATCACTCCTGTCCATTTTACCGATAAAATGACTGAACCTGCTTTTGGTCAAATTAAAAATAAAGCATTCTAATTTAGAACGATAGCGTTCAATTTAAAATCTAAGAACAATCAAGTTAAAAACTTGTTCATTCAAATTTATTTTAAAAAAACTAGTGCACTTAATTTAAAAATAAGGTTTCTATTAACAAATAAAGTATATCCCAAATCAGAGATTTAGAATGTTTTATACTTGAAATTTATCGTATATAATATTACAATTAGAAAGTTTTTCATTCATAAAAATATTTTGATACATTCCCTTAATTTTTCTTCAATGAAATGGGAGACTGGAAACGGGACAGACTTTTATTCATAGTAAATTTTTAATTTTTTACGTTACTAAAGAATAGAAAGCTCTATTGGAGATAATATTGCATTATATAGTTTCGACCGACAAATTGTATAACCTTGAAAATGTATGGGCAAATTATTTTTCATAGAATAATTAGATGGAGCATTGTCTGTCATAACACCTCTTCATTTAAACTCCCTGTTTTATCAAACTGTTAAATTGCTCGTTAGATAGAGTTGTCTTTTTAATACAACCTTTACGCATTTCACAATATACATCACTTTGACTACCCTACAATGCAAAACAATGTACATTTGGTTCCTTCGAATAGGGCTACCCGGCGTTGCTCGGGACCGTATAAACAATGAAAAAACAAAAGCAGATATTGAATATATGTTTTATTCTTAGGGGAGAGGAATCTTTCATCTCTATGTATTATTTGTTTTATCTACCCTAGGACTGGTATTGTTCATGTTTTGAGAATTTTAGTATCAACCTTCCAGTCTTCTACAGAACATATCAAATTATTTTCAGCTTGATAATAAATAATTTTATAATCTTGATGAAACTTTGTAAAAATTTCTAAAAAATAGGATATCTTTAGATTTATTAGAAAGTGTATGGAGACCAAAAGCCACGACTAAACCTATTTAGGCATAAAACAAAGCAGGGAAGGATAGAGCGATGGCCCTAGGTATATCTAAGGCTTTTGTCAGGGTGAGGCATGATGGTCTTCTCAGGAAAATTAAGTCATATGATATCACTGCAAAAATACATAACGTAATTAAATCCTTCTTAAGAGAATAATCCATGTTGTCCTCGACGGTCGTACATCTAAACAATATGATATACATGCCGGAGTACTTCATATCTCTATCCTTTGACCTTTATTCTTTATATTCATAAATGATCTCCCTCTCTGAGAAAGTTGTCTCTGAGATGGGTATATTCGCTGACGACACCACACTCTATTACAGGCACGAGGGGAAAACAAATGAACACTTATCTAAGGAAATTGCAGAAACGATAGAAAAAGACCTCCAATCTGTAGTAGAATGAGGACAAAAATTGGATGGTCACATTCAATGCTGCCAATACTAAACTAGTTTCTTTCAATAATAATATAATTATAAACCTTCTCAACAACCAATGGCTATGGCTAAACACATATTACCTGAAAGTACTTCTTTTGAACTCGGCCAAACGTTCACAGAGAACATAAGTTTGAACAGATACATTAAAAGCATTGCTTGGGCAAGTTGGAAGAAGGTGGGCTCTCTCTACCGTGCTAGAAAGCTATATACCCCTGAACACATGTATGGAGTATTGTTGTCACATTTGGCCTGGAGCATCCGCTAGTAGTCCTTCGCTCCTGAATAAGGTTCAAGGAGAGTCGCCATCCTGATAGGTCCTGAACTGTCATCTAAGCATTAGCCTCTGTCCCATCGACGGAATGTTGCATTCCTCTGCCTGTTCTACAAGTATTTTAATGGTGAATGCCCTGACGAACTACAAGGACTTGTACCCCCATCGATGTAAATACCTCCATCAAACCCGACAAGACGCTACATCCCACCCTACACAGTGGAGACCCGTAGGTGTAAGAAAGCCTTCTACTCCAATAGTTTCTTCACCAGAACTGCTAGACTTTGGAACTCCCTTGCGGGATTCTGCTTTCCCAACTCTACTGACATGCAGCAGGTCAAATGCAATGTGAACAGACATCTTGCTGCTCAACTCTCTTCATAATGTTCCTGCAACATATGTCGCTGATAGTAGTTCTCTACGTCAAAGTGGCACTGTGCCTTGTTTGGGATCAAAATTGAATAATAAAAAAACAAGTCTCATCTAAAAGCCGCTTGATTGTACTTGTTATTTCGTCGTTTACGCGTTCGCGTAATTTTTCAGATAATTATTCAAAGGTACTTGACAATTATCCTTTAATAGTTTTATTAAATAATCGTTATAACACGGCAAACACATCTTAATTCGTTTTTTGCTTCGTTTATTAGTGGATTCGTTTGGATGCAATTTCCACCCTCAACAGCAAACTATCTCGCTGTATTTGCATGCCAGTCATTAATCTTTTCTTCGGCACACAAATCTCATGATCTTGTGAAACTTCGATAATATACTGTTTCGCATTAATTAGTGCTATCAATTATTTTCCTCGAATATGTGTTTGAAAAATGTAAAAATTTATTTTAAATTTATATCAAATCGATTGGCTTGGTTCAAAATTGAATGCACGTTTTTTTTTATTCTAATTCTAGTTTTAAAATTGGTTGCCTTTGTTTTTAAATTGGATGCGGTAAATTTTAATTTGAATGCCGTATATTTTTATTTGATCACACAAAAGGTGTATTTAACATCTGATTTAATTTCATATTTAGACCACCTTTACATTGTGGCTTGTAAAATATTAAAATCTTTACGGGCAGCAAGTATTATAGTAACAGTTTATAGGGTAGTTATGAATTAATACGCATAAATACGTATCAGAATTTCAATACAGATTTCTTCTTAAAATGCTTTGGTTTTTATTTCTTAAATTACTAGCATTTCAGCGCGGCGTTGGCCGGGCGTTTGAAGGTGTATGTTGAGCAAAAAAAAGAAAAATGCGGTCACTTTCTTTTTACATTTGACCCCTATTATGACCGATTAACATTTATTGTTTGGGGATCACATAAAGTTATTAGGTTAGATCCCTGTCCAAGTAACCTATATCTAAAATATCAAGTGTTTAGACCCAAAATTGGCGGAGGTGTTTAGTAGAGTTCACAAAGGTCAAATCGTTGAATATTGACTCCTTAATCGCCAAATTTCTGGCCGAAAACCAATCCCAAAGATTTTCCCAAATCTCAGTATCCTGTATATCAAATTTCGAGTCTGTACACTGAAAATTGAGAGAGTTATTTCGTAGGGAAATGTACATATACAGACACACACATACACGTTCACTTTTATATATATATATATATATACTTGGATGGGTACCCAGCGTTGCCCAGGTATTTGGAGGTATATGTTTAGCAAAAAAAAAAGCAGTCAATTTTTTTTTTAATTTTGACCCCTGTTTGACCCCTCAATATTTATTGTTTTGGGCTCAAATCAAGTTATTCAGTTAGATCCATGTCCAAGGAATGTATACCTCAAATTTCAAGTGTTTAGACCCAAAATTGTCGGAGGGGTTTGGTAGAGTTCTCAAAAGTCAAATCGTTGAACTTTGACTCTTTAATCACCAAATGTCCGATCCCAAAGATTTTCCTAAATGTTAGTACCATGTATATCAAATTTCGAGTCTGCAGACTTAAAATTGAGAGAGTTATTGTGTAGGGAAATGTACACACACAGACACACATACACGTTTACCCTTATAGATATATAGATATAGATATAGATATGTATAGTTCTATACTATGTACTATATACTTCATTGTATTGGTTTGCATTCAAAGGGATTAATATGCATTAGTATTTTATGGAAAAAAAACACATTCCGCTATATTCCACTATCAATTTGGTAAAAAAATAACTCAGTAGTAGTCAACTTGTGATAACATTTGCCAGTGTCTGACGGGATAAATAGACTAGATTACAAATAATTTGTTTAAATATTTAGAAAATACTTACGTTTTTGTTGATAAAATATTCATGTATTAAAAACTTTTGATCTGAGCTAAAACAAACCCGGCAACTTTGAATCGTCAATAGAATTCCAAGCAAACGCCAGCAAAGGTGCTTTATTAACCGTTCGAAACACATCTTCTCCATGATTAATGCCCTCACTGACTTCACGTCCTTGGAGAGTTACAGTCGATCCTGATATTTCCTTTTCTTGTTAATTCTGTTCGTTTTTTTTTTTCAGAGATTCAAACAGAAGGTTGCCAACACAAGTAAGCAGAGTAAGATTTGTTATCTTTCGATAACAAACGTGATGTTTACTCTCTCACTTCTTTTATATTATCAATAAATGTAGCTATTCGTCATAATAGTATTGGCATGTTTTAGTTTTGTTATGTATGATAAGTGGAATAAAGAGTTTTTATCTGCACTGATTTAGATAACAAACTTACTTATAAATGAATGTTTATTCGCTTATTCCGTGCATACAATCAATAAATGTAGCTATTCCTCATAACATTAGTATTGATATATTTTTAGTTTTGTTATCTATCTACCTATATATATATATATATATATATATATATATATATATATATATATAAAGCGAAATGTGTGTATGTATGTACGTGTGTTTGTATGTCTCGTAAAAACTTTCGACAGAGGCGACGGATTTTCACGAGATAGGTATCATTTTCAAGCTCGAACCTTCGGTCGACAAATATCGAAAGATGGGCCAAAAAAATTCATCCCTCCACCCTCAACCAGACGCTTATCTACCATGAGGTGTGGAAAAAATCGTATCTTCGTGCCAAGATGGCTTCTACGCATGCGTTAACACGTACGAAAGAGTTATACCTTGTATTCGTTTAAATATTATACAAACTATAGATTTGTACACATGTCCATAGTGCAAAGGATTAATTGGCAGTGTCGTTATCTTACGATTGCAGGTTCAATCCTAGTTATCAGATATATTGAAACAAGGTTATTTATACTTTTTTTTTTCGCTGTGTCTTTTTGTTTTTGTTTTTCCGAACACGTTTATTTTTTTTCATTTTTTTATTTTTATTTATCCGATTTTTTAAAAGAAGTTTAACGCCTGTTCGCTGTTTTTTTTTTTTTGTCTTTTCCGATTTTTTTTAAAAGTTCAAACAGGGTTATTACTTCGCTAAAGAATACTTTACCCCACTACACACACCTCCAAACACCTGGGCAACGCCGTTACCCCCGCTAGTATATATATATATATATATATATATATAAGTCAAAAGTGGCGCACGCGCTTGTGCATGTTCAAGAAAGGCTTTGAGGGGGTTCTCTGGGGAGTTACTATTTTGGAGCACTTTTTATATACTCCCTAAATTATAATATGTACGAGTTTCGAACGAACGTCGTCTCTACATTTATTTTGATCGTCTTTTATAAAATTCCCTCTATTTGTCCGTTTTTTTAGTTGTTTTTTTTTAAGGGAAACTCATCAAAGCAAAGCTGTTAGCGGCCTTTTGTGACTGTTCCAACAAAGGTCAAAGTGCTTTTGAGTTGACCTTGTGCCTTAGTTTTTTGTTCAATTTGAACTTACATTGTAATTTTAGCCCGAATAAAGAATTTAATACCTCCAATGTAGTATCTGTTTCGGTATATGCTGGACTAAAAGACCATTGCCCTTGTGGCAATCAGTTTTTGGCCATGTAAGAGCAATCATATATACCTAGAGACATCATTCCCCGACCCCCTTCCACTATATCGGGGGAGCTAGTACCCGTTTCCCCCTCCTTCTCCCCCTCTCCACATTAAAAAACGGCCTTGTGCCTTATTTGCTCAGTGGGGAAGCAAATACATACCAGCGGCCTTTCGTGACCGCTCCAACAAAGATCAAACTGTAATATCTGTTCCAGCAGATGCTACACTAAAATACATTTGCCCTTGTGGCAATCTATCCTGTCTGTTTACATGTATGTATGTCTGTATGTGTGTGTGTGTATGTATGTATGTATGTATATCTCGCAAAACTTTCGACATAGGCGATTGATTTTCACGATATAATATGCAGTATAATTTTTAAGCTTGACATTTTGGATGACAAATGTAGAAAATTGGCTAAAAACATAAATTCCTTCACCCTCAACTGGGCAGTTTCTACAGGGAGGGATCGATTTTTTCGCCGATATTTTCGAAAGTCATCGACTCTTTTCGATTGTCAAGGATTAATTTAAACTACGTTACTTCCGGTTTGGCGATAGGCGCAATAGCAAACGTGTCACATTTTTTTAACTTTCTTTACCTCCTTCGCGGTACGGGTTCAATCTGCCCACCTTCCCACTATCACTTTTATTTTTTTAGCTCGCAATTTTCATTTTTATTATTCTTTCTTTCTTTCTTTCTTTTTTGCTCAAACAACACCCTTACACACACGTCCACTTTCTTTTCAGTCACTTTTTTTGCTACACACACACCTACAAACACGCAGACAATAATATATAATAAAGTCTCACCTGTCTGTTTAAATGTATGCATGTATGTCTGCCTCAAATTTTCGACAGAGGCGATGAATTTTCACGAGATCAGTATCGTTTTACAGCGCGATCCTTCGGACGACAAATATCGAAAGATTGGCTAAAAACATATATTCCTTCACCTCCACCTCACCTTCTACAGACAATCAAGGAAAGAAAAGAGATTGTGGTGAGGGTCATTAAACACGCTAACAGAGAGGGACTTCCATGAGGCCTTCCAGATGTTAATTGGACCGTACAACAAGTGCATTCCAGCCGGGGGAGATTACATCGAAGGGGAATAGAATTCTGTGTGTGTACTATCATTACCAGGTCCAAAACGAAAAAAGTCTGGCACCTTATTGAAGGCACCTCGTATTTTGTATAAATTTCTAAACATACTAGTTTTTCGACTACTGTTCTCGTCTCAATTGCTATTGTCATAGCACTTCTCTCGATATAAACTCCGACTTTCTTTATGTATACCATTGAACCACTTGTAAATAAAACAATTTTCATAGTTCACTTGTAAATAAAACAATTTTGATAGTTCACTTGTAAATGAAACAATTTACATAGTTCACTTGTAAATGAAACAATTTTCATAGTTCACTTGTAGATGAAACAATTTTCATAATCACTTGTAAATGAAACAATTTTCATAGTTCACTTGTAAATAAAACAATTTTGATAGTTCACTTGTAAGTGAAACAATTTTCATAGTTCACTTGTAAATAAAACAATTTCCATAGTTCACTTGTAAATGAAACAATTTACATAGTTCACTTGTAAATGAAACAATTTTCATAGTTCACTTGTAGATGAAACAATTTTCATAATCACTTGTAAATGAAACAATTTTCATAGTTCACTTGTAGATGAAACACTTTTTATAATCACTTGTAAATAAAACAATTTTCATAGTTCACTTGTAAATGAAACAATTTTCATAGTTCACTTGTAAATGAAACAATTTTCATAGTTCACTTGTAAATGAAACAATTTTCATAGTTCACTTGTAAATGAAACAATTTTCATAGTTCACTTGTAAATGAAACAATTTTCATAGTTCACTTGTAGATGAAACACTTTTTATAATCACTTGTAAATAAAACAATTTACATAGTTCACTTCTAAATGAAACAATTTTCATAGTTCACTTGTAAATGAAACAATTTTCATAGTTCACTTGTAAATGAAACAATTTTCATAGTTCACTTGTAAATGAAACAATTTTCATAGTCCATTTATAAATAAATCCGTATTAAATTATTCTGTACTTTGCTGAATATGTTTTTTAATCCCCCGACAAAAGGAGGGTGTCCCTGCGTCCGTTTGTCTGTCCGCATATTTCTCAATAACTATACCTTTAATTATTTTGAAATTTTGCGCAAACAGTGAACATGATATGAGTAAAAATTAACAGAACGCATTTTCCGGGACAAATTCTTGTTAACCACCTAGGGGTGCCTTTCGGGTTAAAATGACTAAAATTGATACTTTTGTGCTTATCAAAAAAAATGAATTCCTTGCATTTTTTATAAAACTTTCTGAACATTTGTAACTAACTAATTTCTATATATTTTTTGTCTAACTTCGCGATAACTTTTGGGTGTTCCCAGGGGCTCTTTCAGAACAATTAAAATCACTCCATTTTTGGGACTATTTTGCCACATTTATCCAACATTTTCTGTGTATGTTTGTTTAGCTGTTTGGCATGGTTCTCAACTCAAATTTAAATGTGTTAAGGCCTCAGGACTTTTGAGGCTACATGGGGAGGGACAAATGATTGATTTAGTCATTTATTTTTATTTTTCATGGTGCGGAACTAAAATTTACATATGTAAAGACCTAAAACTGCACCGTTTGTTAATTTCCATGAGAATTCGACGTCCCCCGGGTCTCTCTCTCTCTCTCTCTCTCTCTCTCTCTCTCTCTCTCTCTCTCTCTCTCTCTCTCTCGCCTGAGCTGCTTAGATATAAGACTATTGTATGTTTAAAGTTTAATTGATTATGATAATAAATAAAAAAGCTGTATATATATATATGTATATATATATATATATATATGCATATATATATATATTTGTACAATATTTCGAGTGAGGTTTTCTAATCTATTTATTATTATTTAATGTTTGAAATTTATTGTCATTCTACTTGAATGTTTTCATATCGTTTCTAAAGACAATTATGAAGGGAGATAATCCAATTATGTTGTTAATTGCTAACTAGTAAATTCTGTTGGAAACTGTCGATTTTTGTTTCCTGTAATAGCTAAAGGGAGATAATTCATGTTTTCGGTTCATTAATTACTAGAAGGCGTCTGTGATTTAATAATTAATTTAATCAGACAGATCCAGAACTTGCTGCGGTGGCTTATTTAACAAATTAAGAATATAAATTATGTTTTTTTAATCTTAAAAAATTGTTTTTTACCCATGGGTTTAACCCACATCTGTTATTAATCACTTATGCTGCTCATGTCTTATAATTCGGATGTTGTGTTTTTGGGTATCTAAATGAAATAGTATATATCCACTAATTATTATTCTGACAACAAAACCACCCACTAGCTACAAATGTGTTACACTCCGATGAGAAGCTGTCTACTCCTGCATTTATGGGTTAAAACATTTAAAACTGGGAGTAAAGTAAGAAACAGAGTAAATCAGCATGGATTCTACCAACTTAAGATATCAGATGACAAAATCAATTAAACTAATTTTCAGTCCCCAAATTGCTAATTTAATTTTTAATAAAAAATAGTTTAATTGTTAAGCTGTTTTATTGATATGACAGTATATGCTATGTCCCCAACTCTCTTACTGATCATACTTGCATCAGAGAATGAGGTGTTATTTTTTAAGAAAAATCTCTCTCAGGATGAAACGTTTCCTGCTTACACAAGTTCTGTCTGCTTTAGTAACAGATTGTAAGATGTTGTAAAAAAGAGATCTTACATTTCGTGGAAACATTCTGTCGGTCAGTGATAGCGCTGTAAGAGGATTAGGTGTAATTCTGTACACGTGTAAAACTGCTGGATGGTTTCAACCTTTCGTGTAGCTTTAGCCTTCTTCTCGTTTGAGTGTGTGCATAAGTCGTTCAGCTTTCAGATTCGACATTGGGGCGTGTTGATGTATTTGATCTTTAACGAATCATGAAACTTTGAACCCTTCAAATGTGAACTGAGTCTCGTTATTACTCACGATATAGTCTACTAAACCAAAAGGTGTAAAATGTTCCTGTAAGAAAAATATTGTTGTCCCTGATGTGGGTCTTCTGCATCTTAATACGTCGGCAAATTCGTGAAGCTATCGATTACGATTAAGCAATAAGGATCATCGACAGAATCTGCAAAGCCAATGTGGATGCATGACCTTCGTTGGTCATTTTTTGGTCAACGTTTAATTTCGATGAGTGGTGCTTTTGCAGTAAGGGCAAAACCTTTGCAAGAGCCCATTATTTAAATTACGTTTTTATTCATATTAGACAAGTAGATGTGAGTTTTCATCCGTTTTTTCCAGGATGTCATGTGAAAAATTCCGTAAAATTCTTCTATAATGACTGTTTAAAATTACCATTATATATAGTATATAGTTAAACCTCGTCTCAAAGCGGGAATACGTCTGGCACGTTGTTATCTATCATGAAGAGCTTTTTTTATGTCGCAAATAAACTTGCCTTTTTATTGCATCTCTTTAATTTCAGGTGGGCATATTGGAAGCTCTCTGATTATGTTCCCTATCATTGTTTTCATTTGGGAATCGGTACGAAGTGCAGCAATTATGGAATCCCCGACAGGTCCCGTTTTCTTTGATATCAATCTTGATAGGTTATCCGCATCACTAACCTATTTTGGTGACAACTACGACAATTTAAAAATCATAATTTTGTATGATAGTTCCCCATATCAGTCCTCTATTGACAGTATACGTCATTAAGCACTTTTGGATTCGAAAATTGTAAGTAACGGCTTATGATCGGGTTGTAACGTAAAAGTGCTACCATGTAAGTACCTATACGATTTCGTTATCGCACATATGATACTTAGAGTTTCCTTTTAGATTTGTGAGTAGTGTTTCTCGGAAGGCAGTAGTGTGCTCGATGCATAGGCGATCAGTTTTTTTTTTTGTAGCACTCGGCATTATATGTACTATACAAGTTCCAGTATTGTATAATCTTGCGTCGCTTGCTACTGTTATATTCAGGTTTGTGTAATAATGCCTAAGATACAGTTCCGATGTTAAGGTATATTTTTTTTTGAACGCCGCTTGAAAATCAAGCGTCGACTTCCAGGTTTTTTGTTCTTTATTTTCTCATTTAGTGGAGTGTGCAAGTCGTTTATGTTCTTTATGAAGATCTTGTAGAAGGTTGTCAGTCCTAGAAAACCTTGGGTCGCTAGCACATTATCTTTTATTTTTATGCATCATATCTCGTTCATCAGGAAATCACACTTCTTTGACATTGAATACGAATTTGGGAATTCTTTTAAAGACGCCATGTATATGTTTGAGATGCGCGTCTGCGGAATTTTAGGTAATAGCCATGTCATCTAAGAAACGCGCATGCGAAGTCGAGTCCGTCCACTATGATATCCATGATCTGCAAGAAAATCGCAGGTGCGACTTTGACCTCGAGGTTTTACATCTCACACTTGTAAGGTTCCCTGTATGTATTGATGCAGAGGGGTTTGGAGCATTCATTCTCGACTGGGGATGTGTAGATATACGTCACTTCAATCCACCTTAGAGAATATTGGTTTCTTCAACTTTTCTATGTTTGTATGTCTTTGATTTATAGATATAAACAGACATCCAGCTGTAAATTCACTTACTTGTTGAGGATGTAAACGGTTACATATTTCCGCCGGTTTCTCTCCGATTCAATGTCGGATCTCGCTTGTCGCACACTCTTATTACTTCTGTTTTCTCTGCAATGTGTCTCTGTTGATTAATGGCATTTCCTGTCACATTCATTGCGTGTTTTATTTTGTAAAAAACAATCTATAGACAGATATTGTCCGCAGCAACGACTGCAAGAACATGTGAAAGATTGTGTTTTGCAGATTAGATAACCACTCTGTGACTGTGCCCTGGTTTATTTTCGTGTTTCTTTGTTTTGTTGCTAGGGACTATTGGAACTAGTCTTTCGTAGGTTTGAAACGCCTGACTCCCCGATGTTTCTTTGGTTGTTCTTTACGCTGACTACGCAGTTGCAATCTTCCGTCAGTTTTTGGAGTGTGGGCCAGTGTTCGCTTTCGAGTCTTGAGAGAACTTGTCGTCTTTGCATTTTTCGTCGCGACGATACCCTGTGCAAAACTTGAACACTTAAAATCATTCGCTGATATTTCAGCCAGACGAAAGTCATCGCAGTGTTTACTTACAATCGACACAAAATAGAGTCAAATTCGGGCCTAAAAGTTCAGATAAATGTCTGCCCACTTCGGAGAATTCCAGCTCGTTCGTCTCTTTGGTTATTAAATTATCAACAAACTTACTGTGTTTTTGGTCCCTAGTTTCCACTCTTGGCAATAAATAGTGGCTAGTTTTTATATCACTTATAAAATAAAACGTACAAACGTCTTATCCTGCATCTAGCTGAAAGTTTGTATCGAATTGCATATGGTGTTTCTGAAAAAGGCTGCGTTGTTATCACTGTTTATGTTCTTGTTCTAATAATTGTTTTTAATTTTCCTTTGTTGTCGCTTAAATGCCGTTGAAATTGCAACTATTTTGTTTGTTTGTTTTTATTGTTTTTCTCTGTGTTTTTGCTGCATCTCGAGCAATTGTGCGATAATGGCTTTCCGGTCATCCATCTTGGATATAAGTTGCAAGCGACAAGAATTACGCTTCTCATTTAGATATAAACATATAGAAAAGAAATCTCAGAGGGAACAGAAAATGTCCAATCTTTTGTGTGCATGTCTGTATGTAAAATTGTAAATTATATATATATATATATATACAGATATATATATATATATATGGACACACATACACACATATTTATATATAACTTGGTGTGTTCAGGTCTAAAGCATTGGAATCTGAAAACAAAAAATGAAGCGAAACATTTTTTTCTCTAAAAAATTTATAATTAACAAAAATGGCGTTTTTGCCTTTTAGCCAATAATTCCCTTACTTCATGAAAAAAATTCTCATTTCCAACGGTAGTCAGGAAATAATATCGGAAACCCGAAGAAAAAAAATCTTGAACAAATAAAAAATGTTAGATTTTAGTTTTTAAATTTGTAACGAATTATATCACTTAACGAGCCAATACCACATAAGTTCGCTAAAGTGCACGTTTTAAAATGGACAGTTTTTTGTTCTTCAAAGAAGACAGTTGTGTTTTTCTCTTTTTTTTTTTGCAAAATATAAGCGTAAAAAGTCTTTGTAGAAGGAGATTTTTTTTCCACTTTTCTTTCTAAAGAAGGAGAGAATGTATAAATGACGATTTTTCTTTTTATTCTTGCGTTCGTGTTTTTTTTTATCTTTTTATGCATTCGTTTCTTTTTATAAGTTGTTTTGGAGTTCGTTAAGAATTTTACTTGTGGAACCTTCGGGAGAATTTTTGTTTTTATTAATCATATTAACACCAGTTTTGTTTTGCTTGTGAATTCCCCCGTTATATTTTTATTGCCATCATTAGGTTATTTTTATTCGACTTCCTTCATCGCTTAACTGCTATGGTTTAGATGTTGCAAAAGAGAATGAGAAAGCCTGGAAACAATGAAATGAAATACAGGGTGACCCCAAAAAAGCGGGCCCCTTGTACACTTTATGTGATATCTCCATTATTTATTCACCAATTGCCCTTATTTTTACATGGCAGAATCAACGACCGTGAGTACACTAAGACCCCAGTGGGAGCTGGGACAAAGTATACACTGTGTAAAATGTCATTACATAACAGGCTCGTTTAAGACAACCCAGGACAGTTTCATGCGTCAGTTTGAATGTGAAAAGGCTCAATCCAAAAGCAGACTTCAGAACTGGGTGTATCACTTCGAGAAGTATGGGACCGTGGAGAACCTCAACGCTGCCAGAGATAACCGTCCAAGCCACTCGGAACGTCCTAAGAAGCGAACAGCCGAGTTGGTCGAAAGAGTGAGAGAGTCTCTCCAGCAGAGTCCGAAACGCTCTATGCGTAAGCGAAGTCAGTCCCTCGGTATGTCCCGTAAGACATGCAGGAGAGTGCTGGTGAACGATATCAGGGCTTACCCATACAGAATACAGACGCTGCGGACATTATACCCTCAGACAAAAAGCAGAGGAGGGCTATGGCAGTCAAGATGCTCGAGAAGATCGAGGAGACACCAAGTTTCCTTAATCTCTTTTGGACCTCAGCTGAAGTCCACTTCCATCTTGATGGAAAGGCGAACTCCAATACAAATGTCTTCTGGGGGTCATTCAGACCCAATGCAGTAGCTACCAAGCCCCTGCACTCTCCTAAGTGCACGGTGTTGGCTGCAATCTCGGCCGGAAGCATCATCGGACCAATCTTCATTAAAGAATCTGGCGCAGCAGTGACAATCACCAAGGAGCGATAAAACTTTCAAGCGTGAGCTCCAAACCATCTACCCGTCGCTCATGAGCAAGTTCTGGGTCCAGCAGGACGGAGCAAGTTCTCACACCTAAAACCTGTCCTGAGATTGGCTGAAAGAAAACTTCGGAGGCCGAGTGATCAGTCTCAAGATTGATTTTGAGTGGGCACCCCAGTTTTTTTTCTTTGGGACTATCTTAAGGACAGAAATTACACAGGGAAACCCAGAACCATCACGGAACTCAAGGAAGCCATCAGAAGGAGATAAGAGCCATTATCAATTCGGTCTGTAAGAACGTCATGGACAACTTCGTGCTCCGCCTCAAGAAATGCACTGAGCTAAATGGAGGCAAGCTAGAGCATATGCTGTAGAACGGAGAAAAAAAGGCCAAAGACCCTTGTATTTTGATGTGATGTTTTGAATATAATAAACTAGTTATGACCAAAGTTTCA
Source organism: Euprymna scolopes (assembly GCF_053919585.1). Taxonomy (NCBI): domain Eukaryota; kingdom Metazoa; phylum Mollusca; class Cephalopoda; order Sepiida; family Sepiolidae; genus Euprymna; species Euprymna scolopes. The sequence goes on along the minus strand of NC_136496.1, from coordinate 15,192,946 downwards.
TTTCATTCGGACGAAACACTAAGTAACGGGGCCTAATGAGAGTTGGGGCCCATTTTTTGGGGTCATCCTCTATATATTTACAGAACATACAGAAACGTATATATGTTGAGTACTGTAAGATGGGGTGACTCTGACCACCCGGGGTAAGTTTGAGCCATTAAAATAAAATAAAAAAAATAAATGTGTAAATAACTCTGCGACAAATTATTGCTGCTGCGCGTCTGTACAATTATGAAATCGTAGAGGACCTGGAAATTATATTTAAAATTCAGAGATCATATATTACTTACTCATTATTATTTTAATTTATATTTATTTTAAAGGAGCAAAGTCACTCACGGTTGCCAGTGTCACCCCAGTTTACGGTAGGACTTTTCTCAACTGGAATAAACAAAGTAAGATTCCTACACACTTCAACTGAGTCTGACGTCAAGATTGTTCAGTAGTATAAACTGGTTACTGAAATTGACGTCAGGAATAGTTCATTGTCAGAATCTGTAGGGGTGCCATCCAAACATTTTATATCCCGCCTCAAACAAAATAAAAAATGAATGCATATAACTTCCTATGCAATGTATCTAGTAATTAGATAATTTACCGAAGCAACATCTGCAGAACTTGAACTAGAAATGAAAGATTAACTGTAAAACATTGACAAGTTTCAGATTGCTTTGGAGACCGTTTTTTGTGAGATTATCAACGGAAAATAAATTATTATTAAGAAATAAGGTAAGAAGACATGAAAAAGTGAACGAGATATGTACCCGAACGTATTTTTACGTTAGAGTATCATAGAATCCATTTCAATTTTACAACAAAATAAAGATGTGCCACTGTCCAATCCATGCTTTCTACCGATCCAAGTAATGACTACATAACAGTTTTAATCGTATTGGTAACAAGCCTTTAATTTAAGATCCCAGCACAATATGAATATGAATATGAAAAAAAGACAAAAAGTTCAAACGATTAAAACTTAGTGTATTCAAATATCTGCGTATTATGTATATATATTTGCGTTTCCAAGGTGCTGGCAATTGTTATGTAGTCATTACTTGGATCGGTAGAAAGCATAGATTGAATAGTGGCACATCTCAGTCCTAGATCGTTGAAGATCATGTCAGTTTCATATATGATAGAAGGCTACTATCACTTTGGGATTTGTCCACAACTGGCCAACTAAAAGATAATCTGAAACAAAAAAAATCGTCATATCCATGGCGAAAATTTTATCGTGTCACCATATATATATATATTGTGTCACCATATATATATATTGTTTGTTTGTTTACGAACATGCGATTTGAGCACTATAGTGGTGGCGAGTGTCTATCTAAATAGACATTCCGACGAGTTAATTATGGGCGTCAATTCCATGGTCGAGTGGTAGAACCGCCGGCTGTCAACACGACGATCCTAGGTTCAATCCTTGGTTTGGGAGAGATGCTGGTCTAGCGGTACTGATGAGTTGTGATACAACGAAACAGGACTGTATGTCGATGACTACAAATATAAGTATATACAAAGTAATGGTTCTCACTATATATATATATATATATATATATATATATATATATAGTGAGAACCATTACTTTTCTGAACTTTCTGTATATAGTTAATTTAGCTTTTCCAATAGACTGTCAGTAAAAGTATGTTCTTTTGGAAAATGTTTGTGTGCAACAACAACGACAACGAACAAAAAAAATGAAAGTATGTATATATATATATATATATATATATATATATATATATATATATATATATATATAATGAGAACAAAGAATTAAAACATGTTGAAACAATTTAAGAAGAGTTAAAATAAATATATTTAATTTTCAGAAAGGAGACACAATTTAAGTGGAGTATCCTTACTCCCTGGAGTTCTGTAGACAATACATCCTTCTCATCAGAGAGTAGGAGTTAGTAAAATGCGGAATAGGATTTTGCTTGGAAAGTATTTAATGAAACTACAAGTAAGCTATAGAGCTTACTCTGTAAAAGTTAAAAAATAATGAAGCAAAGGAAATGAGGCTAAAAATGATTTCACGTGATTGGATGGTCCAGAGAATAATAAAATATCTAATAACGGAAAAATCCAAGAAAAGTTGGTTGATGTCCAATGTATCAAGAAGTAAATACCCAAAGGAATCGCGTTACTTGAAAATATTTCGATATCATCCAAAAGACAAAATTCCGCGAAATAATATACGTCTCATTCCATGTCAAATCGACACGGATTTTTTCAAATTTACTACACTTATAGATCCCCAAGAAAGGAAATGAATGGCACCTGTTAAAAATCTCAAGGTCAAGGAGTTTCTGAGATATACCCTTTGACTTTTTACAAAAATGTCAATTTTTATGGAAAGGTGACCAAATTTAGAAGACGATATTTCTGTTATTTATGGGCCTAGTAAGTTCATTCATATATCATTCTAAAGTACTTGAATATATCTACAATTTTATCGGGGGGTATATTTTTCAATGTACAATTAAAAAAAGTTAACCTTGACCTTGACCTTTTACCTGAATTATCTCAAAAAAGGTCATTTTAATTTTTTTGTTATTTTGACAAACGAGTTATCTATCTTATGACTATATATTGCAAATTTCATGATGGGTTTTCCGCTAGAACCATTCTTACAAGTATTTTAAATAATTTTGAATTCAAAGTTGCGGAATGTAGTACGTGCTACTTCATATAAAAACAACATTTTGATATTTCACAAGATGGTCATGTTTGATATCTTTGTAAAGCTATTTTAATGCTGATTAATATATGCATAACGACCATGGTCACAAATCCATATAAAAACATTATGTTGATGAAATTGAACTTTCTTCATCTGTTTTTTTTCATGCAACATGATTCATGATTTAAAGTCAAAATTATTCAGAGAAAAACAACGTGTCGTGTGTGTTTAATTTTCATTTAAAAAAAAGTAAAAAATGTCATTAATTTTTTTTTCAGGTTTAAAAGGTTAAAAAAAGATTTTACAAGAAATTGTTTTAAATTCGTCGTTATTTATATTATTTCATTGGAATTCATTATCGGCCCAACGTGGTGAGACGACAACAACTATGGAAGGCAGTAATTGCTGAGAATGCAGTTAGGATTCCTATCCCGACGCGTTTATCACCTGATGAAGGCTAGAGGAATAGTTAGTCGTGAAATATCAACTAAAAAAAAGATAAAATAATAAAATAAATTAATCGTCGTTATTTGTTTTATTTTATTTTTTATTCATTTTATTTATTATGTGTTTGAACATTTTTAAACTGCCGTGGAATTTACACGGGTTCTGCTAATTATTATTATTATTATTATTATTATTATTATTATTATTATTACCAGATTACCTGTGACCAGTTGGGTCATTAGGTTATATAAGCTATGGGATTCAGGTATGAACGTGACACTTGTGACGTAAAGAAAATAGTTTTCTTTTGTACATAAGAGAAACATTTCTATGAAAGCATATTAAACTGAAAAAAGAATATAGATAGATTTCTATAAATCGTTTTGTTTATTATAATTGGTTATTTTTGGAAAAAAAAATTACAGTAAGTGAATTATATGTGGTTGGTTATACTTATAGGTAAATGTGCACTGAACAGATACCATAATACTTATTATAGTTAAATTCAAATGTTCATATATCTGCATTTTTTATAGCGTTCATTTCTGTATTAGGTTTAAGTTATTTTAAACCCCATTCTTCCCATATTAAATAGTAATTTCGAAATAATAACGTTAACATTTCAGCGTCCCAATTGTTCTTTTGTTTTGTTTTTCGCGTTTAAATTATCCAAATAAACAATTATTAATACTGTCCGCTTTTTTTTTACACCATTCTTTGCTCTATTATGTTTAAGTTATTTTAAGCCCCACTCTTCCCATGTTAAATAATAATTTCGAAATAATGACGTTAAGATTTCAGTGCGCAGGTAATGCGCCTGCGCAACCGGATGTCGTAAACTGAAAAGTGGATTATATACATCGTTACAAGATCATTTTGGTTTTATAATTATATAGATTATTATTGGCTCACATGGTGCTTTCACACAAGCCAAAAAACGATCGGTTTGGAGACCTGAAGTGTTCTCTGGAAGCTGAGTGACAAGAAGTCTCCCCAAACGTCCAGCTCTCTTCACCTCCTTCGATAGCACTTGCAGATAAATCTGCGTCATCGCAACAGCCTTATATCATTGATTTTTCGCAGGTAGTGGCCATTGGTTTATACTGGAATTTGAGTGGCACAAAGCCTCCCCACGATCCAGATCTCTTCGCGCTTGTCCAGGGGAGGTCTGGCCAGCGCTCTCTCCTCGGACTTTCCATCCTCCTTGGCCCTTCTCGGCTCTTTGGTATCACTTTTCTATTGGCGGGGGGAACAGTGATGAGACAACGGGGGATGCATGATGGTGGTGTAGAGCTTGTTGATATGCAGCTTCGGCGTTCTTCATTCCCTGTAACGCTTCTTTGTTATATGGTCTTATGTTATTCCCCACATTCTAGGGTTTTCCTTAATATTTAAGCCGTTTTCATTATCGTTAGGCGTTGTATTTTTGCAGTAATTTCTGCCATTCTTTTTATTATTATTATTATTATTATTATTATTATTATTATTATTATTATTAACAGAAACTCACAATGCAAGAAAATCTAAACTGTAAGTGAAGAAATAATGGGAACACATGCATTAGTAACATTTTAAGATTTTGTATGTATGTAAGATCGTTGTATGTAAGAGTGATCACGGGAAATGAATAATAATAAAAACGTAATGTAAGAAGATATGAAAATAAAAATTTAAAAAATACTGAATCTATACCCGTGCAGAAGAGTGTTTTCACGTAACAGTCTCAGGAATAGATGGCGTAGCATAAGCACATTGCCTCGTTCACTCTCAAGAGGCAATTGATACCCCTCTAAGAATATCTGCACGTGTAATTGTGCAGCAGAGATGGCGCAATCTCCAACCACACGTCTCCTAAATCGGCACAGTGTGGCAAGAAGTGCTAGACAAATGGAAACAATGCCATGATAAACGGATAGCATCATAGACAACACCTTGAATTCGCAAATTATTCGCATTATTCAATAAAGAAATAATTATTATATATGTTAAAAATAAAGAAAGAAATATATAAATACGTTAAAAAGAACCGATTAGTCAGCAAACTGAGAAGCCAGTTTCCAGGCAGATTCGCTAAGCGATAGATGATGACCACCTATGTCCTGCGAACTAAACGTGAATCGAATGCCAAAATGTAGAGAAAAACTAAAATAACCCGGCAGGAAACATTGGGCTCTACGGCACTATGAAACATAGCTACAGAACCCCGGGATATTGCATTAAAAGTTAGTAACGAAATAAAGAACAGTATATCACACATATTATATAATCAAATAAAAAGATAAAAAATAACACCGTAAAGCCGGGCGAATACCGGAACCAGGGTCCAGAAAAACATCGTATTCCACATCAAAACCTGACAAACCGTATCCTAGGGTCACAATATCCCGAGGTTCTTCTGTATTATGTTAAACAAGAAATTGCTTGGTGTTCCTGTTTCGCATAAAAGTGCTTTGTTTCCAGTGTCTCCAAGAGCAACAGTAGCAACAGCCGGAAAACGTGACTGTAAAGAGATTAGTGGTCAGTTACAGAACAACGGTGTTTTGATATTCTTCCCGTTTATATTGAATGTGTTAAATACGCCCAACAAACCTATTGACGTTATGACAAAGATATAATTATTTGTATACATGCGCTTAAGATATAGGAATTTGACGGAATTATAACGACAGGGTTAATACTTACACGGAAGAGACTTGATTTACATACGTGTATACATACCACAAGAGGACATGGCGCCGCGAATTTATTGTAAATACATTTTATATCGGATACATACACAGAATGTAACGTGTATAGTTTTCGGGACTATATACCGATAATATATATAGAGAGAGGAGCGGACACACGCCTGCAATATACACCCTTACGGAACATGTCTGTTAACAATGATATAATGTTCAAAAGCTAGTAAAAGCAAATGATTTATTGCATGATCGTTTTCTATTGATTATTATTAGTTATATGTGCTTCTAAAAAAATATTAGCATATATATTTACCTAGCTTGTCATTGATCCGATGCGTCTCTTTGAGGAGTATTTCCGCGGAAGAAAGTATCTGTTTTTTTCTCCTGTGTTTTATAATATATATATATATATATATATATATATAAAGCTGAATGTGTGTGTGTGTCTGGTCACAAATAGGCTCCTATATGGTTGACTATTATAGAAAACTGATCAAATATAATAATAGAAGATGTATCGAGACACAGGAATCGGTATGTTTGATCTGGAATAATGATGATTCAAAGTATGGAAATAAACAATTTTAAAATTAAAAAAAAAACGTTTACAAGTGTTTTTGGTATAGATGTACATAGTAATACTTTGATAATTATGTTTTAACTTAAATAGGTATGGTATAATAAAATTGCAGGGTTTGCGTTCGCGCCAGGCCTCCATAGAATGGAAATAGGTACAAACTTTAATAAAGACTTTTTATATCTCTTTTCGTAAGGATATTTTGATAATAATGTTTCAGTTTGAAGAAATATGGTATAATAAAATTATGGGGTGTTCGTTCGCGCCTGACCTCCATAGAATAGAAATATGTCACAAAGTTTGACAAGTTTTTTTTTTTAAATATAGATCCACAGAATATTGTGATAAGTTTTTCAGTGTGAACAGGTATGGTATAATAAATTATGAGGGTTATCTATTTTATTTTTACTTTCATGATATTTTGCTTTGGTTTTGATACCCACAAATTCGAAGCTATCTCTTTACAGCCCTTCCTTTTCATAACCTATCATACTTTCATAAATGAGAGTCCATTTTCTGTAGGCTGTTTTTAAACCCAGCCAACGACGGGTACTTTTGCTAGTATATATATATATATATATATATATATATATATATATATATATATATATATTAAAGATACCACGTTTATATAGAAAGGTACAGAAGTAGTTCGTCTTTTTCGGCAAGTTTTTCTTTTATTGGCCACACTATTGCGCACAATTGATAAAGTATTCCGTGTTGCACTGTCGTGATAAATCCAAGATAAATTTTGCGGAAAATGAGAAAATGTGTATCTACCTTCATTAACGTAGTATATTTAGATGAACGATTTATAGCTCAACTATTGTATTATGTTGGTGCAGGGTTGTGTTGTCGAAAGTGTCTCAGTTGTAAGGCTTCCTCAGTCTTTTCCTATATTTTTCCTTCCCTTTGTGGGGACTGTTCTGTCAGCTGCTCAATTTTCGATATTAATGTTCACTTCCTTCAGGCGCCACTTAGTTACATATTTGTAGCGAAGCTTCTGACCTCCTACCTTGCGCGTTCCATTTTCTAGTTTCCCGTAGAATATCATTTTAGAGATACGGTTGTCTTCTATTCTGGCAGAATCCTCGTATAAATAACCCATGATGAGACTACAAGCCGCCTAGCAGAGACAGTTGAGAAGGATCATGAAGATCAAATGGAGTGATTACATATCAGACCTGGATGTTCTCAGCAGAGCAAACCTAGACAGAATATTGATCCTACATATATATTATTTTTTATTGAAGAAATTCTCCTCTTGAACAAATTATGGTAGGTTTACCATAACAGATGCCACCTACAAATTTATTATGCCTAAACTTTTACCCACTATTTGATGTAACTTTTTAACACTGTTACAGACACATGTATTCGTTACAATAAAATTAAACCTTATTTTCTATGAGCGACATCATCACGATTGCTAATATCTAGGAACAAAGTAGTTTGTATTTTCCCCTCTATCGTAAAAGACCTCTCACTCTTCCAGTCAAGACCGAGTAAAAATATAAGCACTACAACTATATTGGGACGAAACTCTTATTATCTGGATTAAACACTCATACTCATACAACAACCATTGCAATTCACTATTCGAAAATAATTATTTCTCCCCAGTAATATTCCGCATATTCTCATTCGCTGCGACAATGAAATTCTGTTATTCCGGATTATACATAATCACAAAAAAACAAACACCTTAGTACTTATTCGATATGACCGTTCAATCACTACGGATTGTATTTAATCATTTATACTTTCCTATCATCGCTTTTTCTCTACTTTACAAAAATTAAACATGGAATTTAGCTTGGAGTTACACAAACAAAATATTCGTAACTTCTGTATAAACACATAAACATAGCTATCTCAGGTTATTTTTACACCAACTGCGCATACCGTGGCGTTGGAAAAAATGCCAATTGGCATTATTTGCATTAACATTATTTACATAATGTTACACTATAAAAATTATGTTGCGAGATTCTTTTTATCATGTCCGGTTTCGGCATTCTGAAATTATGCGATGCTTAAATAAATTTATCTCTTACTAAACGATTAGAAACTGTTCTCTGTAACCGGGTATTGACATAAAAACAACGAACTACCAATACTTACATTACATCACAGCATTTGTCCAACAGCATGTGGAGCAACTATTTTATTTATTTATCTATATAACATTACATGTTCTGGCAACGTTTCTAAAACATTTGTTGTCCACATTAAAAAATAAAACAAAAAATTGTTTCACCTTTCTTATTTAATGATATATATATATATATATATATATGTGTGTGTGTGTGTATATATGTATATATATATGGAAACTGTGTCAATCCCTTTATTGCAGATTACCATGTTTTAAGGCTTGTTATTTCCCAACATTTTTGTCAAATTCATGCTATATTCACAAAGTTATGGCATTTTATGTATTATCAAGGGAATTATACTATCCATCGCTATATTGCAGATCTCTCAAAATTCCAAAATTCGGGTGATTTAAAGTTATTGAAAAGCAACGGATAGTTGCTGGATCCGCAGAAGTATTGTCCCTCCAAGATATAGCCACGGAGCTAAAAAGGGATTTAAGAAACGTGGCCTCTTTCTTGAACAACCCGAATACAAAATCTAGAAAAACAAGAGCTGCAGAAAAAACATTTCAGATCATGATATTTGGAAAATTCATGGCGAATTCAATCGAAACACAAACAGAACCAGTGCTTCTGTTTTTACAAAAACTGGAATCGCTTCTAAATCCAGACAGGCCAGATTCAATGTGTTGAATCAGATTGCAAAGAACATCAAACATCTTCCAATGCCTCCATTGAGCAAGCAACATATGGAAAAATGAATGGCTTGGAGACAGAAGTATATTAAAATAGATTTGCGATAGGTCTATTTAGAGATGAGGCCCATGATACTCCTGACGGTCCGTACAGATTGAGCAAAGTCTGAAACCCGAACAAAACTCCGACTCGTTGCAGAGTTCATCGCCAACCAGGAGGTGGAGGCATTATGTTTTAGCCAGGAATCATTAAGGATAGGTTGGTTGAACAATGCAGAGTGCCAGAGGGTATAAAACTTACGAGCAATGCGTACACGGTCTTTATCATTTGTCGCCCTGACTAGATGACCTACAATTGTAACGTCGCTTTCAGATGATTTTTATACATGACAATGTGCCACCCCATTTTGCTTGGGGAGACAGCAGTCTTCCTTGAATTTATGGGATTGGTATGGGAAATTTTCATGCCCTAACCATCGTGTTCTCCAGACTTTAACCTCATTGAATATCTTTCGTCATTATAAAAGGGAATCTATGAGTTACAATAGCCATTTACTTTAAAGGATGACTTGGGGGGAATATTGTTGGTGTTACTAGAGCAATAACTTATTTTAAGATGAAACAATTAACTTCCTCAGTGGACAGAAAATTGTTTTTAGTTATTAAAGAAAATGGTGGATATGTCGATAAATAATTAATTTATATGAGGCTAATACCTAAAATATGATTTTGTTTAGGATTTTGTGACAGAAAAATATAATAAAAAGTTTAGTTCGCAAGATAAGACATTATATTTTTGCCCTAAGAAAACATTTTAAGGAACCTGCAATAAAGCGATGGACAGTGTAAATTCCTCGAAACAAAAATGTCATAACTTCGTGAATATCGCATAGATTAGAATAATTTTTTTAGAAATAACTAAACTTAGAACTGTCGTTTGGTAATAAAATTTTCATTTTGTTGTGACGCATATTTAGTAAACTATTGATATTTTACTAATCTGCATAAGGCGATTGACATAGTTTATATATATATATAAATATATATATATGTATATATATATATATACACATACACCCCGTGCCAGAATTATATGCAAATCGTTACTTTTGTTCTAACTCCGATAGTTTTCAATGAAAATTTGTGAAATTTAGCACGTTATATGGCAACACTAATATAGATCTAAAATGTTAAGCTAATCTACACAGTAATAAACAATTGTCAGCCATTTTGGTGATTTGCATTTTTTTCAGTGTGCCACCTTTATATGCAAACCAATGCTAAAATATGGTGAAGTGCTAAAAGAGCATAGAAACATTGATTATGCTAGGAATTTGAAAATTTAAAACAATAATAATAAAGAACAAACAACTTCATACTACAATCAGTATCTTATATAATTGCCATTCTTACTGACAAGAGCAAAAAGCCTTTGGTCCATTGAAGATGTCAAACTTTTGATTTCATCTGATGAAATGTATTTGGCAGCAGTCAGGATAGCATTCCAGAGGTCATCCTTGGAGTTGCACTGCCTTCCTCCGGAGTAAATATTTTGTTTCAAGATGCTCCACAAATATCGATGTAATTGAAATCTAGAGATCAGGCTGGCCATCGAATTATTTTCTCATTTCTGGCAAAAACTCTCTCCGAATATTCACTGATTTTCCTTGCAGAATGAGACTGTGCATTATCATGCATTAATACCATCTTTTTTCGGAATGCCAAATGCTTCTTCTTGTTCCAGGGTTCCAAGTGTTCCTTAATAAAGTCAATGTCGAGTCTGGCGGTAATTTTCACTCAAGCTGCAACTCTGAATGGTCCTACCAGCTCATTGCCAATGATTGCAGCCCAGAACATCACACCACCATCTCCTTGTTGAGGCCTGAGCCTTTGGGGACGTAGACCCTCATTATGGTACCATCCTCCCCTCCACCAATCAAGGGTCACTTGACACTCATCGGTGAACAAAACAGTTTGAAAATTCACCTTCATGTGATCTCTTTCCCAATCCATCCTATTTTTCTTGTGGATATCCTTAAATTGAGAGCGGGCCTCTGGCTTTCCAAATTTTGCAATCGTCCTCAGGATACAGCGACGCGTTGATTTGGGCACATCAGGAACGCCAGCTTTTTCAAAAACTTGTTTCAAGTTTCAAGAGGGATTACGGCGAACTTATCTCTTGATCTTGCTCATTGTTCAACGTGACAGATATGGTTTCTTACAATTATTCCCTTTGTAAGAACGTCTGTTGCAAAGTTGAGGGTTAGTACAATATTTTTTTTATTATACGATAATCACGGTTTAATTCTTTGACAATTTCTAAGGAGGAAATCTTATTATAAAGCCTTTCAATAATGTTAGACTTCTCACCTTTACGTACCATCTTGCATATAAAGTTTGCCCGCTGATAAAACTGCAAGTCACCAAAATGGCTGCCGTTTTCTCGCTATTGCACAGATCAGCTTACAATTTTATATATGCGCATGCGTGTGTGTTGCCGTATAACGTGCAAAGCTTCACGAAGTTTCATTGAAGAAAATTATCGGAGTTAGGACAAAAATATCGATTTACATATAATTCTGGCAATTATTCCAAAATAATAGTCATTTCAATGGGTTTAGTTCCTGCACAATGTTGGGTAAATCTTAGTTTATATAGACTAAAGTATATATATATATATATATATATATATATATATATATATATATATATATATATATATATATATATCAACATTAATAATAAATGATATATTATTAAAAAAAATACTTATAAATAGGAAACAAAATATTACTTCACACTATGATCATGCCAATGGGTTTTGTCCCTGCACAATTTTTGGCAAATCTTTATTTACACAGACTGAAGTGTATATATATATATATATATATATATATATATATATATATTTATATATATATATACATTAGTATACTTAACTGAAAGTCACTTTTTAATTGTGTAATGTTTTTTTAATCGTAAATCAACCATCTCATAGATATTTTATTTATTACTTATTTCAATCGTTAATTAATTACATAGTAATTTTATTTATTTAAAACGTTTAATCACATGTTTTAAATGTAATGTTATGCTTTAAACGTGTATTGTCTATTTTAAACACAACTAGTCTAATGAATAAAGAAAGGGATTAATAATCTCAACCGATGAATGTAAATATTGAACAGTACTTTTATATAATGCACAGAATAGAAAAGAATATAGTCGATTAAATCACAGGGGTTTTGTTCCGTACAACTTGCCTGCTGAAACGAAAAGATTTCCCGGCTAATGGTAAATTTAAAATGATAGCTCAGAAAAAAGAAAATATGTCGTATTTAACTAGACTTTTCATAATGTGATCACTTATTTTATCTGGTTACCCCTTTTGCCTTTGGCAATGATATAATGTTATAGATTGGTTTTGATATAAAAATGTAATGTTTTTGATTGATACTTTCGGAGATGATGTGATTCTCCCTAGCAGGGTGGTCACTGAAACATATTTGCATATGTGTAGCCACTAGTTTTCCTATTCAACATATATATATATATGTATATATATATATGTATATATATACATGTATATATATATAATGCTTTTATTTGCAATTGTTAGCGTTAGATCAAATTTTTTAAAACTTTGTCCCCTATAATGGCACCTTAACATTTATTGTTTTGTGTTCAAATGAAGTTATTAAGTCAGATACATCCCCAAGAAACCTATATATAAAATTTCAAGTATTTAGACACAAAATTGGCGGATGAGTTTGGTAGAGTTCTTAAAGGTCAAATCGTTGAACTTTGACCCCTTAACAGCCAAATGTCTGGTCGAAAACGGATTACAAAGATGTCCCCACTTTCTATACCTTGTATATCAAATTTCGAGTCTGTAGACTGAAAATTGATAAAGATATTGATTCGAAAAACGTACACAGAAAGACAGACACACAGACCGATACTTTCACTTTTATAGATATATAGATTTGATAAAATTAACTGTTTGTCTTTTAAATAGTTTGTATGCTGAACAAAAATAGTACCTGTCCTATATATATATATATATATATATATATATATATATATATATATATATATATATATTACGGAAACGTTATGTCTGATTTTCTTAGAATAGATCTCGTTACTTTAAAATTAATACAATTTTATGCCCCACAGTTTCTAGGATGATTAAACCAGGTAGTGATAAAACTAAAATATTTAAACAGTTAAATAAAACATTTGTTAGTGATCCTGATACTTTCAAATCGTATAAAACTAATAAAACTATATTACTAAAGGAAATCCAAAACTACATTAGTAAATTATTAATTAATAAATAAAAATAATTGCATATTAAACTATTTTTAACGCTTATATTTTTTAATAAGTATATAAGTAAAAATATAAATAAAGTATTAATAATAGAAGGGGATGAATAATAGTGTGATGGGTACATCTGAATCGTATATATACAACGGACTGATAAATTAAAAAAATATATCGATTTTGAATTTGGAGACGAGGACGAGTGCCACTAATAAGGAATATATTTTTGACAGTATTAGGTTAGGTGACAGGTTAGCTAAATACATCAGAGTAAAAAACCAGCTCATATATTCGAAACCTTTTTTTCTTGTGATTAACGGAGGTGGTGTTTTGTCAACACTGCTGGGCAACGATGATTTAATATACTGTTTTTTTTTAATCTCCAAAACAGTTTATCATTGGTAGACAACTGATGATACCCGAAATAACATATTATGAATTCGAGAGAGCAAGTTGATGCAGATGATTATATGATTAAATAGTATTCCAACGAACGATAAAAAAGAAAATTAAATGGTAAGTTTTTATATAGTTTTAAAGGTAAAAAAAAGCTTCCGAGATTAAAAATATATTTTTAACTCCGTATACATTTATAGGCTGGTGAGGGGATCTCAGCAGACTCCATTCAATTAAATATCATTGCAAATCAATTCAATTTAATTAAGAACAAGCGACACCAACAACACAATTTAATTTTATATTATGACTTTAATCTGCTTTCGGCAATTTTTAAAATTCTACACAGCAATAATGCAAAGATACACACCGTTTAATCTGATCTGTTCCGGCTTTTTTATATTTTAAACTAATAGCAATAAAATAAAAATAGCATACACAAGTATTATGTTATCTTCAAAAGTGTTGACAAATTTTGGTAACATGTAATCAACGTTTTCCCCTGTTATTTTTTCTATCTATTTTATGAAGCAACAAAAATCAGGGTCATTCTAACATGTGAACGAACAATTACCTCGTTGAAACTGTTACAAATTATGCAATATGTGGCATGCTTGAGATTATCGAATGTTTGAAATAGAATAATGGAACTTTCGCACTGTCAGACTGAAACAAAAATTATATAACTCGGAATGTTCAAATCATCGAAGTAATAAACAAGAACGATAATCTATCAGTATCGATAAATTGTAAGCTTGTTTTTTTAAACACTTCAGGTAACTTCAAGTGTTGTACTAAATTCATAAATGTTGTTAATTAAACAGTATTTAAAAATAGTAATACTCATATAACATTAGAAAGACATTTATACTATTGCTTAAACCACACTTCAGCAAATAAACTCCATATCCGTCAGCACATAGATACAGGATGTAACAATTTGGATTATGACAATTTTTTTTTTTGTTTTTCAAAATCTAAGAACAGATTCTAATATATATGCAAGCCTTACAATTTTCGATACCTTCTAATTATTAAATGACAATGTGTTGTAACAATAACAATAATGCACGGCATAATGACGTTGACAAACTGGTTCTCGTTGGAGCAGCACAGTTAAGCAACGTTTAGCATAGTCAGTACTGGATGGATGATTAATTTGTGAAATCTAGGCACCGTATGTAGAACGCCGACACCTCCCAGCAAGAGTTGCACAAACCTAACGCGTCATCTCCCTTAACGGAGATATACATGCAACGGGGGGGGGGGGCAGTTGTGAATGTTATACTCCCATTGAACTTCCTTCTTTGGAGGAAGCCTGTTAAGGGTTAGTCTTGTTCTTATGTACTGCAACACTATCTTACAAGACTATTAGAAATAATGCCAACTAAACGTAAAATTAAAACATCCAGATTGTCCATTAACTACAGTGATATATCAAAATCCGAGATGAGTCATTTTTGGATACATAACATAAAAACATAATAATTTATAATATTGTGAGTCACCTGTTAATCATAGCGAATTATATGTAGGTTTCGTCATACAAGGGCAGTGTTTTTTAACCAATAGATGGGTCACTCGTAGATACTGCTAATTACTCTTCGGATTTCGTAGAAACAGAAGAGTTAGTTAGCCCATCACAAAGTACAAGAATTACGGTTTTATTGCTGGAAAGTGCTTCCTACCAGACTCAGCTAAGACGATCTCATAAAAAGAATGAATTTACCATCGTAAAATAATAATTTGTTAATTATAAAAATTGAAGGATAATGCGATGGGTTATTAACCATTAAAAAACTAATTGATACAAATCAACAGTAAGGTATTTGTACCAAAGCACGTTCCATTATTTGCACGTGTAACCATGTGAACAAGATAACTAAATATTTGCTTCGAAAAACTTTGTACTCTTATGAATAATTACTTAAGACGCTAAAATGTTTTTGGAAATATACATTTTTTTTCAAATAAGACTTTTTCGATGAAATAATACTTGGTATTTAAATGGTCAAAACAGACCATACAACACAATATCGTTTCATAAATTTGTTATACTATATATAATATGCTAAATTTTCGAATAAACTAAAGCATACTTAAATTCATAGAATTGAAATTGGGATATTTTTAAATAATAAACACTCATTAAATGCAAGACAATGCAATAAAATAGAAATATATGATATTTAGCCATAAAAAATAAATATTTTCCAACAAAGATATCAGTAAACTAGTGTGTAATAACGGAAATTTATTGAAAAAGCTAAAAATATCAACTTTAACATCCACCCTACGATTTATCGATACACTATGGCTGACGCGGATAGCTTCCGTACATTCATATCTGATCTACCTCTCCATTCCATGTTTAAAAAGGATGTGTCCTCTATAGTATCAGACCTGACCGAATGGTTAATTGTAGGCAGAGACCGATTCGTACCATCCAAAAGTTCCTATAAAACCCTAACAGCCAGCAATGGTTCTCCCCAGAAGGTGCTGCTGCCATCACACACAGAAATCACTTTTTCCATAGCTACCAACTAAATAGATGCACTGAGGCTAAAGCTGTTTTCAGGACTGCCAGCAACCACTGTAAAAGAGTAATGAAAAATGCAAGAGAGCTATATGCTCAGTCTGTTAAATCCAAGGTAGCTTATCAGCGGCTTGGTTCCCACCAGTTTTGGCAAATAACAAATAGGATCCTGAACAGAAGTGTGCGTTCTATCCCAACCATCATCGTTGCCTTAAGGAGAAGTGCTTTCCAACACCCTGGAAAACCTCATCAGTTTGCCCTGTATTTAAGGATTCAGGTGATAAGTCATCTCCCTCTCAGTACAGACCAATAAGTATCCTGTGTGTCATGAGTAAGTTGCCGGAATCATAAGAGTAGTGGTTGATGGGCAGAAATCAGAGGTCCAGAGTATTAATGCTGTAGTCCCTCAGGTGTCCATCCTTGGTCCAACTCTCTTCCTGATCTACATCAATGATCTCATACTTAAATCATTCATTGGCATCTATGCTGATGACACGACCATCTATGGCAACACATCAAAAGCCGTAACTATTTTATTTATTTTCCTAATATTTCCAGCGCAATTGATGCGTATTTTATTTTATTAAAATTAAATCAACGTTTCTGTATGGAATACCCAACCTTGACCTTATTCATGCATTGCCTACGCACAGTTCCAACATTTCAAAATACAACCGCTGGGATACAACGCGCGACTTTTTGCAAAAAACTTTTTTCCAACTTACAACATGGCAAGGAAGAAGGAAAGGAAAAAAAGAAAGAACACGCTGAGGATGGAGTATATCTCCAAAATATATTTGTTATAAATTTCAAACGAATAAAACAAAAATATTTGTTTATTTTCCTAATGTTACGTTGTGATTTGGCTTTCAACCGCAGTTGATACGTATTTTTATTTCTAATCTCAATTTAGTTTCGAAATGTAATGGTTTGAAACGTTTTATCTTATAATTCCTTTTCTGTAACATTTATTCGCTTGGTAATGTAATCGAACTCTATGAAACTTTACGCAATTTACTTACCAACTGGACCTGTTTAGAGCATTAAGATACTTAGTTCATAAAATAGATATAACCTCGAATTGTAATAGTGTAAATTACTTGAACATTATAATACACTTGCCAGAGGGCACATATAAGTTATTTAGCAGGCATATCCACACGCCTCCATACATTTAAATTTGCACTCATCAAAAATAAGTAAAACCCGATAGCAATTAACACAAGAATAAACAAGATCTCAATGATCTAGAAAAACTGATAATAAAAATGTATATTTGTCAGACAGATAACAGACAAATCGTGCAAATGATGATACAAGCATCAAATTCGGCACAATTGCTCTCAAAGGGATACTAATAAAAGCTTACCAAAATCGAATATGGAGGCCATTTGTCAAGATGGCGGCTAAAATGGTCGCCTTAAATTGGATGTTTTTTTCTCAGAAACGCTTGTAGTTTTACGTGTGAATTCCTATGTATTCCAACCTGCTGAAGCGTATTTCCTGTTTATTACATGGTTTAATATCTCTGATGCTTATTTTTCTGTCATTGTCGCTAATACATTTTTCCTATTATGCATATATACTTTGCCGCTGATCCTTTATTTGCTACTGTTTACATGAGCAGCTGCAAAATCTTGTGCAGGGAAGCTCTTCCTGAGAGCATTGCATCTTACAGAAACACTTAGTTTCAGACAGCTTACTTATATCGGAAGTAGTTTTGTTCAAGTTAGCTGCCATCCGTATCCTTTCTAACTCATTCAGCGGAACTTTTCATGTCTGGATTACAAATAGTTGTCTGGCACCAGATGATGCCAGCTTGTAAGGCTGCACGCTTCGCATGTTTTCTGAAGGCTATCTGTGTTGGTGGAATTGGTGTATTCTCCATGCGTTCGTGTAAACAGATCTAGCTTTGTTTCGTCTACAGCAGTAACCCCGCTTGATCTGTCGTACATGAAAACAACGAATCTTTCTAGCTTCTCTATGGAAACATTAAGAATCAATGTTGGATACTGGCTGAGATTAGTGAATCGTTTTGTAATATTATCAACTACATTCCAAGTCTGCCATGCAGATTTCTTCGCTTTCCTATGGAAGGTAGATACGACCTCACATCCAGTGAATGCATGGAAGTAGGGGATTCCTCTAGCGTTCTCAAGCCCGATTGAAGAAACTACCTCATAATCCTGTTACACGAATGACCTGGTCTAAGCCGGGTTGACATGCTAGTATATATATGTTTATTGGTGTATATACATATAGGTATGTTCATGAACTAAAATGTGGCACGCGTCTGCGGATGAAATGTCAGAAATTGACAAGCTAAACGGGAATTGTTTCAATATTTCTCACAAATATAAACAAACCTTGTTATTGTTATGAAAAATGTAACAGAAAGGAATCTGGTTATGTGGATGTTTTTAAAAGATTGACAGAAAAAGTTACAGAAGGAAAAAGATGGCAGTTGGAAATTTGATGGTCAAACGAGTGGACGCCACGATAATCCTCTCTGTCACTCCCCCACTCTCTCTATCTATCTACCTTAAGCAAAAACAATAGGATAAATAAAAAACAGACTGTTGCTTACACCAATGGTTGTTGTGTTTAGAATTCTTAAAAAGGGTTTATAATATAACAATCCGAGATCCATCGCATATGGGTTGCCTCGGCCTAAGGATATCCACATTTCCTTGAGAGTTAGTTTCTGGAATGGTGACAGTAAAGATATTGCTATGATCAGCGAGTCTGTATAATTGTATTGATGATTATGTACTTGCTTCCATCTGTTGTTGCATCTAAGGCATGAACAATTATACGACTGTCAGATTCTTCATGGCAATATTGGGAAACAGCATCCAGCGACATTATTGTATTGTTAATTACCTCTTCTATTTTGTGACGATGACTGTGATTGTTTTTACTGCTCTAGACGTCTTATCCGGAAAGAAGTGAAACAGCTCAGTCTTATTGCTGGGGTGACGAAAGAGGTTTTGCCAATTCCAGTTGTCTTACTTTATTCTGTCACTGTCTAATTCCCTGTCCCTTTTTGACTTTGTTTTAGGTTTCAGACTTAATTTCTTGTACACTATGCCAACTCGCTTGTACTTAGCACAATAGGATTCCACATTTGAGACGATTACTTCTTTAGCATAACAATCCAATTTCTTTAAAGTTCATGGAGGTGAGATATTGATAAATGCTGAGCATTCAATGAGAGTCGCCTCGCCTTCAATAATTTCAACCAGCTGTGACTTCAGACATGTATGAAGCCTACCAGTGTCACTGAGAGATGCACGGTGTGACTGATTTATGTGTGTGAAGAATTCTTGTCAGCCACACTGTCTATGAAAATTCCGCATTCTCTCTCTCTCTCTCTCTATATATATATATATATATATATATACATATATATATATATATATATATATATATATATATATATAAAATGACCCCGATCAAAATTTCAAAAATAATATTAAGAGATTTTTTATTTTCTAAATGTGTCTATTTTTCGCTCATTGTCTCTGTATTTACATATATTTTTATGTTTCAGCTCAAAATATTCATTAAATTGAATTTCTGTTTTGTAGAAATAAGTCAACTTAAAGATATTATCCAACTATATTGCGCGGGACAGACAACCCCAGAGATTGGCAAGTTCTTCAACGCCCTAAAATTGTCAGTTTGAGATGCAGTCAAGCGCTACAAAGAACTTGGGACAGCAGATGATCGACCCAGATGCGGACGACCCCGAACTGCTCGTACATTATCCAACATTAAGGTCATTAGAGATCGAATAAAAAGGAACTCGAAGAGAAGTACAAAAGAATTGTTAGAAATTGACTTGAAAAACCTTAGAATAATTATTAAAGAAAATCTCAAATTGTCATCCTTGACGATGACGAACAACCAACAACTCACGACATTGCAGGAGCAGAAGAGGTTTGAAAGATTTAAGATTCTCTTGAATCGAATGAAGAATGGCATTGATGCTGGTGAAATCATCTTTTTGACGGGAAAATATTCACTGTAAAGGCAAAATTAAACTCGCAGAACAACAAAATTTTGGCAAAAGCGCGGATAACATCTCCTATTCAGTGAAATCTGTTTTCCGTCGCCAAATCCTTCCTCGGTAAACTTTTGGGCTGCCATATTTGAGAGTCCGAAATCACCTCTCATTTTTGTTTTAAAAAAAGGCGCAAAAATTCAACCAAACTCGTACATCGAGGTTATATTAACTCTTGCATATGTCGAATTTCAAGAATGGGCACTTCACATTTAAACAGGACGGTTACTGCGGTACTGAGGGGTTCTTCGGGAATTTTGGCCCATTCTCCGATAAGGGACGTCTTAAAAGCTTCCGTATTATCGTGAACTGTAGCATAGGTCTCCTTATCTGAGATGTACCAGGCACAAAAGTCCAGAGTGTTCTAGTATGCAGATAAAGGAGACCACACTTCCTTCCTTCAAAAAGTAAGAAAAGTGATTCTCACACCAATCCTGCTTGGTACATCTCAAATAAGGAGGCCTTTGGTACAGCTCACGATAATACGAAAGCTTTGAAGAAGTCCTTTATCGGAGAATGGGCTTTCAACGAATAATTAAAGCCAAGTGCGGCTCTATGTATTATTTAATTGGAATTCATTATTGATATGAGTATTATTAATTTATTTATTGCGGACTTTTGTTAGGGAAGGCGTAAAAATTAAGGTGCAAAAATTATGAGGATAATAGTCCGCAATAAATAAATTAATAAGGGCGGCCATGTTGAAAAATCATTCAGTAACAATATTAAATAGGTTACTACGACATAGTGTGATGATTTTTCTTTATTACTTGTTAAATTTAATTTTTACAAGATGGAGGGTTTTCTCCGCACACTGTATATATGTTACTTGATAATAGTGTCAGTGATGGCTTCGGAGCCGGGTCCGAATCTCTGTAAGCGTAACATCCTTCACTGATGATAGCCGAAAGAATGAAACACTAGTGTCTGTAGGTATTTAAAAATTATTATAGCACCTATTATTTATGTGTGTGTATGTGTGTGTACGTATGTGTGCGTTTATTCGTGCGGATTTGTATAACTGTTTTTATTACAACATATATTATTTTATTTGTTTATATCTGTCATTTGTCAGATTCTAATGACAGTTTTACTTAGGCGTACGGTATTTGTGAATATTTATGTTACTGCTATATTTCTGTGTATGTACGTATTTATGAATTATGTGTATATTCACTTTTATAGTTGCCTCATTATAAATGTATATATATATATATATATATATATATATATATATATATATATATATATAATTTTACTATAATAATAAAATACCTACAGACACTAGTGCTTCATCCTTTCGGGAATCTTCGGTGCAGGGTGTCACGATTAACACCAGTCGAACGATTCGAACCCGGCAAAACGAGACATCTCTGGCTCGATTAGCAAAGACCGTATTCATTCGGCTACAGTAAAACCACGTGAAATAACGTTGAATTTAATCATTTTAATTTTAATTGTTATTTACGTCACACAGACAGTGATCTAATCGTTATACGATTATCTATGTATAAGAGCAAAATTGGCCGACTTTAATTCAATTGAAAGTGCTCAACGATAAGAAACGAGTTTCTTAAAGAGGTTGTCATATATATATATATATATATACATATATATATATATATACATATATATAACTACTTAATTTACTCACAAAAAATTAATATACAAAATTATAGATTAATGCGTAAACTTTAAGTATTTACTTCAAAAGTGCTCAATACGTAAGTAGAGCTAGTTAGTAATTTATAAAATATATATGGCGATTAAGTTACACTGAATATTCCGCGTTTCATCCTCCCTAGGACTCTTCAAGCTTATGCGCGAATTCTGCGGTTGTTTATCGTTTTATATATTAATTTTATATATATATATATATATATATATATATATATATGCCGCGTCTTACCGGGTTGATTATATGTTCGTTATATTATGGCCATATATTGCACTAGGTATTTTTAATCGTATATTTGTTTGTTTTCTATTCACGATCGTTAATAAAAAAACAGAATATGACCTATTGATTTCAGTTTGACATTTTCTAGTAATAAATATGACAATGGCCGCATTTTCATAATAATTTTCCATCATTACAGATTAAGAGAGTTCTATGTAATTGTTTTAGGTGTTCTAAATGAAGACTTGGTTATGCTATTAATGTCGGACAGATTATATTAAGAGAATGCATATTTCTCGAACTGTAATTTTTATTTCCGAAATAATACAGATATAAATAGGAAAACTTCAATATGAGTAAAGACTGCGATAAACATACACGCAAACACATACATATCTATTTGTATACACACATATATAAAATTATGTTTGTATGTGTTTGTAAGTTTAGACAAATAAGCAACATTATTATAAATACACACTTGCGCCATGCATTTGCGACAACCATCAGGGTTATACTATCTCCTTATTTAAAAAGTGTGATCCAAGTCAACATCACCACTTTTGTCTAAAAACCTATAACCATTCGTCTAAACCTCAAACAGTCGGCTGAATCTCAAACTCACCGCGATAAATGGAAATAATTTATTAGTGTTTATACCTCTTCAAGTTTTTTTAATATAATTTCGCTTATATACAGGACCCTATGACACAGTTACTAAATTGTTCATTAAACTTCATAGATTAATCACAATTTTGTTAAACGGATATATGTATATATACATTTATACATATATATATATATATATGTGTGTGTGTATAAATATATATATATATTGTTCATTGTTATATAAACATGTTTACATCCCGCTGCTACAAACAGCTATTTGTTTCAATCAAACAACATATATCGTCAGGCAGCAACTTGACTTCAAATGTTCAATGAATATCATTATTAATAGTCAAGTCGCTGCCTGATGATATCTGTTGTTTGATTGAAACAAATGGCTGTTTGTAGCAGCGGGATATAAACATGTTTATATAACAATAAACAAGTATTATCAGCTCTTTTTATTGAGCACTATCTAACAACCTCGTCGAATTCACTAGTCTATTACTTTTGAATAAAAAAACCCTGAGTGTATATATATATATATATATATATATATATATATATTCGCGTGTGTTCGTTTCGTGTTAACTACATATCAAGTTAAAAATAAAAAATAATACGATCATTCATTAAGATTTGTCAGTAGACAATAAATAGTAAATCAAATGAAACTTGGGAGCAAACAAAATGTTAGATTCCGATATGTGTACTTGGGGCGAAGGGTTCATCCTGATGTGTATACGCGTCGCTAAATGTCTATGGTTGGTGATTCTTCACTATATGAACCCGAAGTTATGTTTTTGCTGTCTATTTTATTTTCCAATGCTATGATCGTCTAAATGTTCATATGCGTGTGTGCGTATGTGTGTGTTTGTGTGGGTGTGTGTGATACATGTATTTTGGACATACCTTAGTTTCACGCGTCGTGGATCTTGTCGACCTGGAATTCATCTTGTTCTTGGAGGGGGGGGGCTGAAACCTGTTTGGACGAATACTTATTCACTCCCAAGAACGCTGGTTGGTTTTATATAGATTTTGTTCTCTTTCCAGGTGTCGATCGCAGAAGAATGGAAAGTGAATATATTTGCTTGCGTGGTTAATTCTAGGTCTCCATTCTAAGACACATCAGCTGGTGAAGGTGGAGGAGTGCTGTTAAAACGTCCGCTCTGCTCAACGTCCAAATTCCAACTCCCATATCTTCTCCTCTAGCTAGAACGACGTAACTCCACGTACTTCCGCCAGCCGTCCAGATACTTCCGATGATTTTGCCATATTTTGCCACATTCATCTCAAGTCCATCTCTCCAGTTCGATAGATAGATAGATCGACTCGGATAGATACAGAAATAGATAGCTAGATCAAGAGATACATATCGATAATACATATAGATAAACAGATATATCGACAGAGAGATATATAACTAATAAAGACTTTCTTGTGTTTGACCTACTACATAACACATCGACGAAATGTTGCATCCTTTTGACTGTTTTACAAGTATTTTAACAAAGTCCTTGCGCCACCTTGACTTAAATACCCCCGGCTAACCTGATAAGAATTAAAATCTCACTCGTACACAGTAGAAATCCCTAGAAGTAAGAAAGCATTTCCCTCTATTTTTTTCTTCCCCATTAGACTTTGAAATACCGCTTCGGGCTCTTTCTTTTTCCACAAATTATATCCCAGATAGTAGCTCCCCTGCATCAAACTGCCACTGTTCCTCGTTTGATGTGAAAACGCAATGAAGCAAAAAAAAGAGAAAACTAGATTTTATGAAAGCTTAAACTTTACAAAGAGAAGACCAATTCAAGTCAATTTATTTGCATTTTCTAAATGTTAAAATGAGTGACGCAATCAGATTAATTTTCTTTTTTCATATGTCAGGAAGATGAGACATAAGGCCTTTAAGTTAGATGAGGAAGCCATCGTTTCAGCATTATAGCAATGATGATTTCTAGAAGGAACATGGCCAGATTTGAAAGCGTTTCTTATTGTGTGCTCTTGTGTTGACTCCCAATAGTGAAAAGTCTGCAAGATTGAACCATCTAGAACTATAACTATAATAAACCAGAGTACGACTGATAAAGGTTAACGAAATAGACAATCACTACATAATACATTTTTCATTAAAACTAACAAAAACAGTAGAAAATAAACAAATAAAAAAATTAAATAAACATGAATATACATAAACGATCACACATATATGTATGTATATATATATATATATGCATATATGTATGTACACATATATATATTTAT
>NC_136496.1:14507650-14565150 GCF_053919585.1 Euprymna scolopes | reverse complement strand
AATAGTTCCCTGTCAAGATCGTGCTTCAATTGGGCTTTAAACAGAAATTATTTCAAGCGCGCCCTGTCATATAAAAGAATCTACTGTTGCTTTTATATGTTTACCGGTTTTTTGGTATTAATTCTTCTAAAATGCACGTGTGATATTATGCTGTGTAAGATGTTAACGTTGGTTAAAATCGCCTGATATTCTTTCATCGGATTATTTCGATTATCGATTCCTAACGAAGACATTCTGATACACAATCGATTTAAGATCACTGTCAGATACATAAAGTACATTCGTGTGAAATTTTATAAAAATCGGCCCACGCGTTTTGGAGTCCAGAGGAAACGAACTTACACACACAAACAATGTTCCATTTTATCTATATACAGATATATATATATATATATATATATATATATATATATATATATATATATATATATATATATATATATATATATACTAGCAGGGCTACCCGGCGTTACTCAGGTCACGTATAAACAATGAGAAAATATAAGTTGATTTTGAATATATTTGTTATTCTTTGGAGAGAGGAATTTTTAATGTGTATGTATCACTTGCTATTTCGAGCAAAAGAATATTTTACCTACCCTGGGACGACTATTACATGTATGAAATAATTGTACCTTTCCTAAGACAGGTAATTTACAGAATGTATATGAAATAATTTTGTAACACCAAAGAGGGGCCACATCAAATCAGTAGGGTCGATGTGACGTTTTTTTGTGTTAAATGTAATATTCAATCCCGGACGAACGCCGGTTACAGAAAAAAAAATATTTTTTTTTAGTTAATATTTTTATGTGTCAAAATCTTGTTGTTGAAGTACCATACAGTCGGGGAATAAAAATAGAAATCGCATGCTAAACTTCAAAACGAAAGATTACTTAAAACATTTTTTAACCAAAATACGCTCGCGTTTGAACTAAACGAGCCAACACAAAATATTCCGAAACAGAGATTTGAAATGTCGGTCGGCTTGAAATGTGGTGTTTGACAGGTGAAATGTCGGATCGTTTTTGATCTGAGAAACACACACACACACGAAACAGATCGGGCCTGATAAAAGAATTAATGACGTCAGCCCAAGGTTCGACATGAATTGTTTTTCAATATGTATTATCTGAGAAACTTCAGAATGATAATATGTTTTGGGCGTAAATAGAATATTTTGAGGAAATACTCAATCTGCCGATGCACAAACGACTTCAAAAGCAAGCCAGTGTTTATTTCCAATTATGACTTATCTAAAAATGTCTTTTGGCAAATTGTTTTGGGCGCTAAGGGGAATTCTGACATGTAAATAATTTTTTTTTAAATCACACGGATGTTTTTACAAAACAAATAATTCAAAGAGGAAAGAAAATCAAACGGATATTTTTAAATAGATGAAATCTGGTGATCTATTACAAGCTAAAAATAATATTTCCTCTGATTATCAGTTGATAATATGGAAAAAAAACATTATCGAGAAGGCGGGGTCAGGCAAGTTGGGGAGGAGTCAATTTTGATTTTGGAAATTGGGGGCGGAAAAATAATACCTGCCACAGGCCAAATTGACCAATGAGAAGGATTCAGGTGGATTGTTATCAATCAATTTGATTGGTCGAAGACGAACGTAGGCGTCGTCATTATTCAAGGGTTTTACTATATAAGATCTGTAAAACTCGATTTAATCAGATAGAAGGAGATAGAAGAAGAGAGAAGACAGAGAGAGATCTTTGGAGAGACAGAGACAAAGGTCTCGGCAGAGGAACCCAGCCACCCAACTTCTCTCTCCCCCTCGCTGGTCGCCAGAGAGCTCAATTTGCAACTTAATAGAATTCAGAGGACCTAGGAAGTGACCAGCCAGAACACCTTAACGATAATTACAACGGTCCGCTATTCCGACCGAGTATTTCAACAACAAGAAGCTCATTCACAAATCTAATTGCTTGCTTCCATTTAATCTTCAATTGTACATACGTCTGTAGATAATCATTTATTAATTTCCTAAATACATTATATATCAACCAACCTCCGGAGTTTGTTTTCTGATGTGCTGTTGTTCCATGTAACTTCATTTCTTTTACTTGCCACTTGTGACCCCGTTCCCGTCAACGAACACCCAGCCAACAGGACGACCAACTAGACGATCAAGAAGAACAGGCCTTGAGGACCGTGCAACCGAGAAGAGTCCTCCAACGCCTTGACGAGGACTCACTGGGTGACGCGACGTACCAACGGTTGGCAGACCTGGTTGCCCAGTCGACATAATTAATTACCCGGTGACTAGGATAGTCATAATTGGGCATCGACCCAGGGTTAAGATCATTACTGTACCGACCAGGTTGCAGATCATAACTGGGCCGCGATCAGAGGTTTAAGGTCGTGTAAGGTCACGTGTAAGGTCACAATTTTACTTTTTTGGGACGGGCAATTTACAACACATGTTTAAAATATGTTTACCTACCTTCGGACGGGTAATTTATACACATATATGAAACAATTTAACATACTCTCGACAGGTATTGTACAACATATATAAAATATGTCTATTCCCACCAAGGCTACCATAATTTTAAGAAAACTGAAATCATTTTTAGAAGATGTATCATTAGGATTTCCAAATTAATACATAAATAGATTGTGTTGGTTAATGAGTTCGCAACCCTTGCTTCACCATAAATTTCAACATTACTGCATTTCTTTCTTTCCTCACTAACGGCGCTATTATTGTAACAACAATTATGTCATTTTTGGAAGGAGTCTCAGCAGAATTTTAAAATTAATGCATAAATACATTGACACAGTAAAGTGATTAGACAACCCTTGCTTCATTATCAAATTCTACATTACTCTGTTTTATTTTTTCACCACTACCGACAACAAAATGTTTTCAGAAGGCTTTACAAACAAATAAACTCAGCAGGCTTTACAAACAAATATGTTGAAAAGCTTAGTGATTAGGCAACCCTTGCTCCATTAAAAAAATCCACGCTACTGTATTCTTTCCCTCCCTACTACTGACACCATCATTCTAAGTGAAATGATATCATTTCTTGACCATAACTCAGCAGGTTTTCCAAATAATTACATAAATGCATTGACGCGAATGATGATTAGGCAACTTTTACTTTACCACAATTTTCAATATTGATGTAGTTCGCCCCGCTTCCTATCACAACCACCCACAACACATTAGTAAGAGAACCGATGTCATTTCCGGAATATGATTCCATGGTTTTTTACATAGTTTTGGAATATGACATTACTCCCTCCAGTTCCACCCAAAAAGTGAAGGTTTGTTAATTGCTAGAGAATTCCAGAGCACGTTAAAAAGCAACATAATTATGTGTCTTTCTACTCACCACTACAACTTCGACGGCATTCCCCAAGTTAACATTGAAAATTCAGGAAAATATTCTTAACCGCCTACAGAAACAGATAAATTTCTGGGCCGATTATTTCATTACAAACAGACCAATCACATTGGTCTAAACTCGCATTTCATAATTTCTCATAATTCTTGGATATGTTACTAATGTCGACAATCATTTTTCATAATTTTAACCCACATTTCTGCCTCTCCCCTTACAAACCATGACATATTGTTTGGGTTGATTATTTTATTAGACACATCAATCAATTAACTGACATTTTATAATTTTTCATAATTCTTGGATACATTACTAATTTCGACAATCATTTTCATAAATTAAAACACATTATCGCCACCCTTACGAAAATAAACACTTTGCTATATTTTCTGGGATGACTATTTCATTACAAACACACCAATCAATTAACTCATATTTCATCATTTTTAATAATTCTTGGATATGTTACAAATTTCGACAACATTTTTTCATTATTTTAACCCGCATTATTGCCTCATCCCCGTACAAAAAATAACTTTGATGTTTTGTTTAGGCTAATTAATTCATTACAAACGCACCAATTAATCAACCCATATTTTATCATTTTTCATAATTCTAATTATGTTACTAATTTCGACAATCATTTTTTATAATTTTAACTCACATTATGCACCCCCTTACGAAAATAATAACTTTGATATATCGTCTGAGTTGATTATTTCATTACAAACACACCATCAATTAACTCACATTTCATCATTTGTCATAATTCTTGGATATGTTACTAATTTCGACAATCATTTTTCATAATTTTAACCAACGTTATCGCCCTCCCACCCTTATGAAAATAATAACTTTGATATATTGTCCGGGTTGATCATTCCATTACAAACATGATAATGGATTTAATCACATTTCATCATTTTTCATAATTCTTGGGTATATTACTAATTTCGACAATCATTTTTTATATTTGTAACCCAGAATCTTGTCTTCCTCCTTACTACCATAATAACTTTGATATATGGTGTGGACCGATTATTTCATTGCAAACATACCAATCAATTAATTAACATTTAATCATTTTTCATAATTCTTGGATATGTTACAATTTCGACAATCATTTTTCATAATTTAAACCCAAATTATTGCTCCCCCTCTTACTAAAATAATAACTTTGATACAATGTCTGGGTGGGTTATTTCATTACAAACACACCAATCAATTATTATTTTTCTTTTACACAGGAATCACCACATTATCAAGGCCAAGAGGCCACTCAAGGATAAGGGATAAAGAGTTTATAGTAGAAATTGGAAAATATAGTAATCATTAGTAATGAAAATTCAGTAAATTTGTTAATTTATATGGAACGGCTCATCAAGAACTTGTTTACGATAGACTGGAAGACAGCCATATTGTAGTCAGCCGGAAAGCAGGAAAACGGAAGACAATTCCACAGGCGTGCAGTTCTAAGAAAGAAGCTTTGTTCATGGAATCTACGTTTAGGTTTAGGCACAGATAAAGAGTGGGAGAATTATTGATATTGTTTTCAGCTAGACGAGTGTTTCTTGTGAAAGTTTGGCGAGGGCGGACCATAGACTGAAGCTCAGTCGAACACTTTCCATGAAAATAACGATACATCAGAGACAAGCTCGCAACATCTCTTCTGTGAGATAGAAGTTGCAGGGAGGAGAAAAGGATATCTCCTATGAGGCTACGAAAACTATTTTGAACTCTATCAAGGCAGAACAAGTTTTTCTAGCAGCTCCTACCCAGATATGGCAACAGTATTCCATCCTTGGACGTACCTGGCTCTTATATAGATAGAGAATTACATCAGCAGTGAGATATCTACTGGATCGATAGAGAGATCCCACCATTTTCCAGCGGCCCTGCAACAGATTTGATGTACGTGTTCCATTTAAGATCAGGAGTAATTGTCAAGCCCAGAAGCTTGTCAAAACTTGAGGCCTTCTGAAGACGAGAGCCATTCATTTCAATTGATGGCAGATGTAGATCAGAATGTTGATGATGTAAAGAGAGAAGCTTGGTTTTAGATGCATTAAAAGTAACCAGCCACTCCTTTCCCCATTGTACCACGTGCTCAAGATCAGAGGAGTGATAATCAGAGAGAACTTGGTCGTTTACTGTCTTAGATTTGCTACCATAAATGGTAGTGTCATCAGCATAAATGTCTACCAATGATGTAAGGATGTGATTTGGAAGATCATTAATGTAGATCAGGAAAAGAGTTGAGTCCAGGATGGACCCCTGAGGGAGACCAGCATTAATACTGTGAGCTTCTGATTTTTGCCCCTCAACTACTACTCTTATGAACCTATCAGAAAGAAATGATTTAATAATTAACTCACATTTCATCATTTTTTATAATTCCTGGATATGTCACTAACTTCGACAATAATTTTTCATAATTTTAACCCGCATCATCGCCTTCCCAAAGAAAAAAAATAATTTGATATATTGTCTAGGCCGATTAATTCATTACAAACGCATCAATAAACAACCCCCATTTCATCATTTTTCATAATTCTTAGATATGTTACTAATTTCGACAATCATTTTTTAATAATTTTAACCCACATTATCCCACTCCCTTACGAAAATAACTAATGAATTAACTCACATTTCATAATTTTCGGCATGTTTAATTTTTGACAATCATTTTTCATAATTTTAACCAATATTATCGCATCCCCCCGCCTTACGAAAATAATAACTTTGATATATTGTCTGTGTTTATTATTTCATTATAAACACTCCAATGGATTTATTGAAATTTAATCATTTTTTCATAATTCTTGGATATGTTACTAATTTCGACAGTAATTTTTTTATATACGTAACCCACATTATCGCCTCCTCCCTTACTAACATAATAACTTTGATATATTGTCTGAATTTCATTACAAACAGAGCAATCAATTAACTCATTTAATTTTTCATAATTCTTGGATATTTTACTAATTACGACATATATTTTTTATAATTTTAATTCACATTATCCTCCCTTACGAAAATAATAACTTTGTAATATTGTCTGTGTTGATTTTTTTATTACAAACACACCAATCAACTCACATTTAATTTTTTTTCATAATTCTTGGATATATTACTAGTTCAGACAATCATTTTTCATAATTGTAATCTACACACTTGCCCCCACCTTACGAAAATAATGACTTTGGTATACTGTCTGGGCTTATTATTTCATTATAAACGCACGAATCAATTAAGTCACATTTCATCATTTTTAATAATTCTTGGATATGGTACTAATAGTGACAATCATTTTTCATA
The DNA here is from genome assembly GCF_053919585.1 of Euprymna scolopes. Taxonomy (NCBI): domain Eukaryota; kingdom Metazoa; phylum Mollusca; class Cephalopoda; order Sepiida; family Sepiolidae; genus Euprymna; species Euprymna scolopes. The sequence continues at coordinate 14,558,461 of NC_136496.1, read as the reverse complement.
ATTTTCCCCACATTATCGCCCCCTCTTACGAAAATAATAACATGTATATAATGTCTGAGTTGATTATTTCATTTAAAACATACCAATCAATTAACTCATATTTCATCATTTTTTATAATTCTTGGATATCTTACAAATTTCGACAATCATTTTTTCCAAATTTTAACCCGCATTATCGCCTCCTAACGAAAAAAATAATTTTGATATAGTGTGTTGGGCGATTAATTCATTACAAAGGCACAAATCCATCAACTTACATTTCATCATTTTTCATAATTCTTAAATATGTTACTAATATCGGCAATCATTTTTTATAATTTTAACCCACATTATGCTCCCCTTAGGAAAATAATAACTGTGATATACGAAGGGCGTGCAATAATTAATGCTCAAGACCCACTTACCATAGCAGTAGAGCGACGAAATTTGGCACAGTTGTTAGTCTTTCTCTACATAGGAACTACCCAGAGTTATGCATTTCTTCCATCGTTTGATGCAGCTCTGGAGACCGTTTTTTGTAGAACACCCCAGGTTGGTCCTCCAACCACGACGTGACTTCAGAAATCAAGGCTGCATCATCTGGGAAACGCTTTCCTTTCAAAAAGAACTTCATGGCTGGAAAGAGGTGAAAGTCAGAGGGTGCAAGATCAGGAGAGTAGGCAGAGTGTTGGAGGATTTCATAACCACGCGCCCATGCTTCTGATCTGGCGACATGCGAGTTGTGGACCGGAGCGTTGTCCTGCAGGATGAGGGTACCTTTGCTGATCTTGCCCCGCCTCTTGATTTTGATAGCTTCCCTTAATTTCCTCAAAAGTGAAGCATACTGGATTCCTGTAATTGTCGTACCTTTGCCAGGAAATCTGTCATCACTACACCCTTGCCTTCTTTGGAGGTGGTGAGTCCAAGTGCTTCCACTGAATTGACTGGGCTTTGGTCTCTGGATCATAGTGATGGACCAAGGTTTCATCCTGTGTAATCAGTCTTTTGAAACACTTTGACTCATCTTCTTGGCACATCTCCAAATTCATCCTCGAGCACTCGACGCGTTCTCGCTTCTGGAAGGGTGTGAGCAACCTGGGAATCCGTCTGACAGATACCTTATGCACATGCAAATGGTAATGAATGATAGTTTCCACACTCCCTGTACATATCTTGGCATCTTGGGCTATTTGGTTAATAGTAGCGCCGATCTTCCAAAATGGCAGCCCCAACTTGACGGACAGATGTCTAATCAATGGCAGAAGGGGGGCGACCAGATCTGAGAGCTGTTTCCACAGACTCCCGGCCATGTTTGAATCCACGATGCCAGTGTTTTACAAGGTCATATCATGTGGCATTATCACCATAAGTTTCTTTCATTTCATCAAAAGTCTCCTATGGTGTGCGTCCTTTCAAATACAAAAACCGAATCACTGCTCGACATTCAACAGGCTCCATTTCACACCTGACTCAGTTCAAACACCTGTAAAACAAAAACCACAATTAGTTCATAGCTGTAATTTGCCACATAACCCGTATAGATATAAATCATTGCACATGCAAAATTTCAGCTAGAGCAGACAACTGAAAGTGGGCCAGGGCCATTACTTATTGCACGCCTCTTGTACACGCTCACGTCTTGAGTTGAGCATATTGGGACACGATATACCATTAGAGTATTAAGCGATGCTCTTTTTGTAAAAAAGTCGAGCTTAGGTATTCGGGCGATATCAAAACATTGTTAATTCACTACCCGCACGGCAGCTGCTGATTAGCATAATGGTTCAGATCACTGCTCGACAATCAACAGGCTCCATTTCACACCTGACTCAGTTAAAACATCTGTAAAACAGAAACCACAATTAGTTCAAAGCTGTAATTTGCCACATAACCCGTAGAATTTCAGCTAGATCAGACATCTGAAAGTGGGTCAAAGGCATTACTTATTGCACGCCCCTCGTATTGTCTGTGTTGATTATTTCATTACATACATACCAATCAACTCACATTTCATCATTTTTCATAATTCCTGGATATGTTACAAATTTCGACAATCATCTTTCATCATTTGTCCTACATTTTTGCCACCCCTTACGAAAATAATGACTTTTGTATATTGTCTGGGCCGATTGTTTCATTACTAACACACCAATCAATTAACTCACATTTTATCATTTTTCATTTATTCTTGAATATGTTTCTAATTTCGACGATAATTTTTTATAATTTTAACCCATATTATAACCCCCCCTTATGAAAATAATAACTTTCATATATTGTCTGGTTTGATTATTTCATTAAAAAAAAAAACACCAATTGAATGAATTAACTCACATTCAATCATTTTTCATAATTCCTGGATATGTTACTAATTTAGACAATCATTTTTCATTATTTTAACCCACATCATCGCCATAATTAAATGTTTTTCTTAATAATAACTTTATTATTTCAGCACAATCCGTATTCGGATGTCAGTTTCTTATTTAATAAATTGTTAGGTGGGAGTATATATTAAGATTGGCTTTCTAAATAACGTTAATATTTCAGCACGGTCCTTATTCTGTATGTCAGTTTCTTTTCATTTATAAAATTGTTAGGTGAAAGATACCTTCCTTTTTTCATATTAAGAATGGCTTCCTAAATAATAACAGCACAGTCCGTATACTGTGTGCCATTTTTCAATTTTTAAATTGTTAGATGAAAGTACGGAATAGCTAAAAACATACGCTCCCCATATTAATAATGGCTTTCTGAATAATAATGCTATTATTACAGCACGATCCGTATTCCGAATGTCAGTTTCGCCCCTCCCTCTTTCAAAAATATATATGAAATATAGTAAGCATGAAATCGTAAATTGCTTCAACCATTTCAAGGACCGATTCCATATCACTTCATCACTTAAAAATAGATATGAAATAAAGAAAATTGGAGATCGGAAACTGCTTCAGCTTTTTCCGGGACTGACTCTATAATATCCCCCCTCTCTTAAAAATAAATATGAAATTAAGGAATATTGAGACCCTAAACAGCCTCAGCCATTTATGGGGCTGACTTATGGGGCTGTCTCTTATAAAAATATGTGAAATATAGTAATTTTTAGATCATAAACTGCTTCAGCCGTTTCCGTGCCTGACTCCGTACCCCCACTCCCCTTCCTTTAAAATATATAGAAAATAACGTATTTTTGAGATCGTAAACTGCTTCAGCCATTTCCGGGATTGACCCCCCCCCATTTTTAAAATCTATTCTGATTTGATTATTTTGTATCTTTGTTTTGTATGTTTTTTTAAGGAGGAGATAATGCCTGGTAGGAAACTATATAACGCTTACTTGGCCTTTTTGCTAAGATCAAAGTGTGGTATCTGTTTTGTTGCAGCATTTCAGCAACTCCCATATTTTCTGTGATTAGTTTGGTGTATTCTTGTCTATCTATTTTATAAAAGTTTCTAGTTTTATCTGCTTTTACAAAGATTTTATTAGAGTTGTTTATGTTTCTAACGATTTTGTGTAGTTTCCGTTGGATGAAAATGCATTTAACAGGTAAACCATTTTCTATGAAACAGCCCTAAAAAATTGTGGATACAAAAATATTGATATCAAATATAAGCAACAAAACACCAATAACTATAATAAAATTAAAAATATAAGAATAAAGAATATAATCTGGTATACGGCCCCATACAATCAAATGTTAAAAACAAAACTTGGCAAGAAATTTCTAGATCTTATCGAAAAACACTTTCCCGTAACTAACCCTTACACAAAATCTTCAATAAAAATACCCTAAAGTTATTCTACAGCTGCTGCGAAAATTTTAGAGGTGATAATTAAAGCACATAATAACAAAATATTAAATAAAAACAATGTATATATATATGTATATGTATGTGTGTGTGCGTGTGTGTGTATGAATATGCAGATGTATATATATATATATATATATATATATATTTATATATATATATATATATATATTTATATATATATATATATATATATATATATATATATATATATATATATATAAACATACCCTAGATTTAAAACAGGTCAAGACACTAGATATCCAGGCTAAATAGAGCATACACAAAGAATCAAGTAAACCAGAGGTCAAATGGACCTTTGTCCTGTAAGTGCATGTTCATTGGTTGATAGAAAAGGCGCGGTGGATACTAGAAAGCTTATTGGCTAACTAAAATCTCAATAGAAGGTGCGTATATAAAAACGACAGAAAATCACAAAATTCGCACATAATCCTGAAGAATCCTTGAGTGGATGAAACGCGGGATAATCAGTGTAGCTTAATCGCCATATATATTTTATAAATTACTAACTAGCTCTACCTACGCATTGAGCACTTTTGAAGTAAATACTTAAAGTTTACGCATAAATTTATACTTTCGTATATTAATTTTATTGAGTAAATAAAGTAATTATATATATATATATATATATATATATATATATATATATATAATATATATATATACGAGGGGCGTGCAATAAGCTATGCCCCTGACCCACTTCGAGTTATATAATCTAGCTGAAATTTTGTATGTGCAAAGATTTATAGCTCTACGGGTTATGAGACAAATTACAGCTCTGAACTAATTGTGGTTTCTGTTTTACAGGTGTTTGAACTGAGTCAGGTGTGAAATGGAGCCTGTTGGATGTCGAGCAGTGATCCGGTTTTTGTATTTGAAAGGGCGCACACCACAGGAGACGTTTGATGAAATGAAAGAAACTTATGGTGATAATGCCCCATCATATGATCTTGTAAAACGCTCGCATCGTGAATTCAAACATGGCCGGAAGTCTGTGGAAACAGCTCCCAGATCTGGTCCTCCCCCTTCTGCCATTGATGAGTCATCTGTCTGTCAAGTTGAGGCTGCCAGTTTGGAAGATCGGCGCATTACTATTCGCCAAATAGCCCAAGATGCCAAGATTAGTACAGGGTGTGTGGAAACTATCATTCATGACCATTTGCATATGCATAAGGTGTCTGCCAGATGGATTCCCAGGTTGCTCAAACCATTCCAGAAGCGAGAACGCGTCGAGTGCTCGAGGATGAATTTGGAGATGTGCCAAGAAGATGAGTCAAAGTGTTTCAAAAGACTGATTACACAGGATGAAACCTGGGTCATTCACTATGATCCACAGACCAAAGCACTTTGACTCACCACCTCCAAAGAAGGCAAGGGTGCAGCCCTCCGCTGGCAAGCTCATGCTCACAGTCTTCTAGGATCAGGACGGGGTAGTAATGACAGATTTCCTGGCAAAGGGTACCACAATTACATTATTATGCTTCACTTTTGAGGAAATTAAGGGAAGCTATCAAAACCAAGAGGCGGGGCAAGATCACCAAAGGTATCCTCATCCTGCAGGACAACGCTCCGGTCCACAACTCGCATGTCGCCAGATCATAAATGAAATCCTTCAACACTCTGCCTACTCTCCTGATCTTGCACCCTCTGACTTTCACCTCTTTCCAGCCATGAAGTTCTTTTTGAAAGGAAAACGTTTCCCAGATGACGCAGCCTTGATTTCTGAAGTCACGTCGTGGTTGGAGGACTAACATGGGGTGTTCTACAAAAACGGTCTCCAGAGCTGCATCAAACGATGGAAGAAATGCATAACTCTGGGCAGTTCCTATGTAGAGAAAAACTAATAACTGTGCCAAGTTTCGTTGCTCTACTTCTGTAGTAAGTGGGTCAGGAGAATTACTTATTGCACGCCCCTCATATATATATATATATATATATATATATATATATATATATATATATATATATATATATATATTACGGCATAATCGCGTTGACACACCGCTTCTCGTCAGATCACCAAACTTAAGCAACTTAGAACGTAGTTAGTATCTGATGTGTGACCCTCGTGGAATTATAGGCATAGTGTGTGCTCTTCGCTTATCTCGGCATTTGTTTCCAGTCGTCCATTAAATACACTTAACTTGCCACCGGTATTTAACAATGGCGACACAGGAGAGGTGTGGTTGGATATTGCACACCTCCTGCCACAAACATTCCACGCGAAGCCACCCCTTCAAGAGATGTTGCGAGTTTGTCTCTGCTTTATTTGGTATTTTCATGGCAAGTGCTCGACTGAGCTCCAATCTATGGTCTCCCCTCGCCAAACTTTCACAAGAAATATAACTAAACTTAGATTCCATGAACAAAGTTTCTTTCTTAAAACTGCACGCCTATGGAATTGCCTTCCGTTTTTCTTCTTTCCAGCTGACTACAATTTGGTTGCCTTCAAGTCTAACGTAAACAAGTTTTTGATGAGCCGTTTCAAATAAGTTTACAAATTTACCGAATTTCCATTACTAACGATTACTTTAATGTCGAAGTGTCCACTGTACACTCTTTAACCCTTATCCTCGAGTGGCCTCTTGTCCTTGATAAGCGGTGATGCCTTTGTAACTATATATATATATATATATATATATATATATATATATTATAAAATATACATAGCTGTATCTCTGTCTCTGTCTCTCTCCTCTCTCTCCGTCTCGCTCTATCTCTGTCTGTGTATATATAAGGATATATATATACAGTGATGATCATATTTATTGGCATGGTAAAATAAAAGTTAAATTTTGTCTAATAAATTCTAAAAAAGGGATTAAATTAAAGAAAATAACAAAGTATATTATGTATTTTTAACTGGCCTTTCCGATGCAGCAATCGGATTTTAGAAAAAATAAATAACAAAGGAACAACAAACATAATTGCAAAAAACCCTTGTTCAAAATTATTGGCACGATTTATTTAATAATCAATTGTATAGCCTTTGGCCTTGATTACCTTCCTCAGTCGCTTTTCATAGTTTACAACCAAGTTGTTGCACTCTTCAGTAGTAATTTTAGCCCACTCTTCCTGACAATAATCCTCCAATTGAATAAGATTCTTAGGCTTCCTTTGCATTACCCTCAATTTTAATGTTCTCCATAAATTTTCAATTGGATTAAGGTCTGGGCTTTGTGATGGCCACTCCAAAACATTAATATGATTGTCCTCAAGCCATTTCTTAGTCAGTTTAGCCGAATGCTTTGGGTCATTATCTTGCATGAACCACCAACGACGACCAAGTGAGAGCTCTTTAGCAGAGTCTTTCAGGTTTTCATCCAATATTTTAACATAATCTTCCTTTTTTATGCTACCTGTGACCTTAACAAGTCGCCCTGGTCCAGAGGCAGCAAAGGATCCCCAAAACATCAAACTGCCTCCACCGTGCTTCACTGTGGGTATGGTGTTCTTAGGCAGGAAAGCTTCGCCAGATTTTCTGTAAATATAAGACACTTTATTATGGCCAAATAACTCTATTTTCGTTTCGTCAGTCCATAGAACACGTTTCCAGAATGCAACATCTTTATCAATATGACGTTTTGCAAAGGCTAGCCTTGCTTTCAGGTGCATAGGCTTCAATAAGGGAGTCTTTCTCGGACGACATGCTTTTAAACTAGCTCTCTTCAAAACTCTACCAACTGTATGTCGAGATACATTCACTCCAGAGGTGCTCTGTTCATCAACAATCTCCCCAACAGAGATCCTTGGGTTTTGTTTTACTTGTCGAACAATTTTCCGTTCATCTCTTGGGGAAAGAATCCTTTTTCTCCCTCTACCCTCTAAACTCATAACGTGGCCTTGCGATTTGAACTTGTTTATTATGGCTCTAACAGTGGATTTGGGAAGGTTTAGCTTCTTTGAAATCTTATCATAGCCCTCCCATTGGTATGGCATGCTACAACAAGCTTCCTGACGTCTTCGCTGTGTTCCTTAGTTTTAACCATGGCGATTGAAAATTATAATTTAGTCACTTATAATAGTTTAAATAAATCGCTATCTAAAAATTATCTGAAAAAAATTATTCACTGAATTAGCGTTAAACAAGCATAATATGGCTATAAAAAAGTTCAGAAAGCACGTAAACCAGAAATTGATTGATATTATACTGATACTAAAAGAAAAACAAAGCCGTGCCAATAATTTTGAACAAGGGTTTTTTGCAATTATGTTTGTTGTTCCTTTGTTATTTATTTTTTCTAAAATCCGATTGCTGCATCGGAAAGGCCAGTTAAAAATACATAATATACTTTGTTATTTTCTTTAATTTAATCCCTTTTTTAGAATTTATTAGACAAAATTTAACTTTTATTTTACCGTGCCAATAAATATGATCATCACTGTATATATGTGTGTGTGTGTGTGTGTGTGTGTGTGTGTGTGTGTGTGTGTGTGTGTGTGTGTGTTTGTGTGTGTGCGTGTATATATATATATATATATCCTTATATAAACACAGACAGAGATAGAGCGAGAGGGAGGGAGAGGAGAGAGACAGAGACAGAGATACAGCTATGTATATTTCATAATAAAGACACCTAATACGTAACAAATAAGACATATTGCTAAACGGATACAGAAAACGTATAGCGTGATGTACGATTTTTGTGGTGTAAGGTGACAAATTTTTAACTTATTAAAATTCAAAATAAAATTATTTACTGTCTCCAATCTTCAAGCTTTTTACAGTTGTCAAACACAGAAAATTGGAAAAATAAATATGTGCGGCATTATATCCTCTAGTGAGTATATTAATGTGTGGTGTGGAAAAAGCTTAATCAGTAAAATAAACAAACGTTAATAATAATAAAAAATAATGAGGCACGTCTAAAACAATTGCAGTGTGAAGCCAAGTAGGTGATTTGATAGTAGTGAAGTAAATACCATCATGAACTGTATATATATATATATATATATATATATATATATATATATGAACAAATGATTTATAAAACGTTAAAATCTGTAGTAGAATTGGGACAAAAATGGATGGTCACATTCAATGCTGCCAAGACTAAACTTGTTTCCTTCAATAATTACAAGAAACCTTCTCTAAAACCAATAGCAATGGCCAACGACTCTTTATCTGAGAGTCCATCTTTCAAACTCCTTGGCCTAACGTTCACAGGAAACATGAGTTGGAACAATTACATTGAAGGCATTGCCAGGGCCGCTGCAAGAAAGGTAGGCTCTCTCTACCGTGCTAGAAAACTACTAACACCCGAAAGTATCCTGTACCTCTATAAGGCCACCATTCGCCCATGTATGGAGTATTGCTGCCACATCTGGGCTGGTGCATCTGCTACTAGTCTCTCGCTCCTTGACAAGGTTCAAAAGAGAGTCGCAAATCTGATAGGCCCTAAACTGGCATCTAAGCTTCAGCCTCTGTCCCATCGACGAAATGTTGCATCCCTCTGCCTGTTCTACAAGTATTTTAGTGGTGAATGCTCTGATGAACTGCAATCACTTGTGCCCCCACGACGCGAGCACCCTCGACAAACCCGACAGGCTACTAGATCCCACCCCCACACTGTAGAGGTCCCTAGATGTAAAAGATCTTTTTACTCCAATAGTTTCTTCCCCAGAACCGCAAGACTCTGGAATTCCATTCCAGGTCCCTGCTTCCCCAACAGTACTGACGTGCAGAAGTTCAAGTGTAACGTGAACCGACACCTTGCTGCCCAAATCCCTACATAGTACCCCAGTAGTTGTTGCCCCTGATAGTAGCCCCCTACACCAAAGTGGCAATTTGCCTTGTTTGGGGTGAAAATGTAATAAAAAAAAAATTTTAAAAAAAGCCATCTTGAAAAAGAGTTATATTTAATTTTAAAAAAGAAAGCACAAGATAAGTGGATAGTCCTTGATCCGCGGAGTTTCGAAGAAATACTCTCCTTCTCATCAGAGGGCAGGAATTAGCAAAATGCAGGATCGGATTTTGCATATAAAAGTATTTAATGAAACTACAAGTAAGTCACAGATCTTACTTGGTTAGAAAAAAAGGGTGAGGTAAGGGGAATAGGAGGCAAAAGAAAAATAATAAAAAGATTTCACATGAATGGATAGTCCGGTGAAGGGTAAAAAATCTAAGAATGGAAAAATCCAAAACGGTCGAATTTAAAATTTCCAATCCAATGGGTAAATTCCAAATGGTCCAAAATGATCCAAAAAAATATTTTATATATATATATATATATATATATATATATATACATATATATATATATATATATATTTATTTATATATATATAACTACTTCATTTACTCACATAAATTTAATATACGAAAGTATAGATTTATGCGTAAACTTTAAGTATTTACTTTAAAGGTGCTCAATACGTAGGTAGAGCTAGTTAGTAATCTATAAAATATATATGGCGATTAAGCTACATTGAATATTCTGCGTTTCATCCACTATAGGATCCGTCAGGCTTATGCGCGAATTCTGTGGTTGCTTCTTGTTTTTATATATGTTGAGGATTTTTAGTTAGCCAATCAGCTTTCTAGTATCCATCGCGCCCCTTTCCTATCAGCCAATGGGCATGCATTTTATTGAACAAAGGATCTGTGTTAGAACTAGGTTAGTGGTTTAAGGTAGACGTTTTCCTTTTTTATTATATATAAATATTCCTATGTGTACACACATACATACACATATATATGTGTATGTATGTGCGTGATCGTTTATGTATATTCATGTTTATTTAATTTATTTATTTGTTTGTTTTCTATTGTTATTGTTAGTTTTAAAGCTATTTTGTATCGCTATCCTAGCAATACAAAAGATTAAGTAAATACCATCATAAACTGTATACAGTTTATGATGGTATTTACTTAATCTCCATATATATTTTATAACTTACTAACTAGCTCTACCTACGTATTGAACACTGTTGAAGTAAATACTTCAAGTTTACGCATAAATTTATACTTTCGTATATTAATTTTATGTGAGTAAATGTAGTTATATGTATGTGTGTATGTGTGTGTGTCGGTGTTTGTAGATGAGATATATATATATATATATATATATATATATATATATATATATACATAATATATATAGGTGATATATATATATGTATATGCATATATATGTACATGATATATATATATATATATATATATATATATACATCATTCAACCACGGTAGTGGTTGAATATATGCTTAAGTCCGAAATTGAATGAATCGAGACACATTCAAACCCCCACCACTAATTCCGATCACAATCAAATTTTAAACAGGTTATATAGTTCGATAGAACACCTCATTAGCTACATTTTGAAAAAATAATTTCGAAAATTGGTTCAGTAGAAAAAAAAGTTATAACAAAATATGTGGGTTCACAAACAGGAGAGTAAGTACATAAGTGACTAACGCTTTTTTTATTTTGCATAACTTTTTTTGTATATAAATAATTTTTACTGCGATTTTGCCAATATGACATGTTAGCGTAACGGTTAGAGTACGGGGGTTTGGTGGAAAGATTTTAGGTTCAATCCTGTGTATCGTTTTTTTTTATAATTAAAAAACCGAACTATTTTTTAATAACTAATTTTTTTAAAACTATCCTTATTATTTTATAGCAAAAAATGGTGAATTTATCGATTAAAGATATAAGTGAATTCTATGATATACATATTCTTTGAATAAACTTAAATTTTTCGTTATCAAATTTGATGAAAAACGTAGTCCCATTTTGGCAATGAGTCTGACCAATGATGCTTTTGAACCCGCGACCAGCACTGCGATGTCATCAGCAGCAGCCTGGGCATAAATATTCCTATTTTTAAACTCCTTTAAAAGAGGATTCAGCATACAGTTACATAGTAAAGGTGATAAAATCCCACTTTGGGGGTTTCATTTAACTACTTCCCTTTTAACAGTTGCCCTCAGTAGTTCTACTTGAACTGTTCTGTGCCTCACCATATACTCAATCCATCGGATGAGTACTGGTGGCACATTGAGTTCTCGTAGCGACTTGAACATACTACATAAAGGTATGTTGTCAAAAGCTAACGATATCTAAAAAGACACCGACTGCCATTTTTTGTTAGTTTACGCTCTATACAGATCACGAATTCATGAACCGCGGTCTCGGTAGAGACCCTGGCTCGGAACTACTGTGATTGAATGATAAATATTGCATAAATGTGTGTTTGAGAGCTAATTTTTTTGACAATCATTAATAAATATTATAAATTTATATATTAATACAATAGCAATGCCTGGAAAAATCATGGATTATATGGAAAAATGCGCGCATGAAAAGTAATATTCTTAAGATTTTATTAAATCTGGAAAAGTAAAGGACAAGAAATTCAACCTGGAAAAGTAAAGAACAAGATATTCTAGTAAAGTAAAAAATAAGAATTTTTTAGACTTAAAATATTGCAGCTAAAAATAAAATTTGAATATTGATAAATATTTTATTTATTATTTGCATATGTTGTTGTTTATTGTTGAGTTAGAAAGAATTAAATGATCCTAATTATAATACAATAAAATTATTAATTTTTATGTAAATTATAAAATTATTTATTCCATCTACTAACTAAGTAACTAATGAATTGATTTTATTCAAACAATTTTCACTACATAAATATATGCAAATAATAGGGGGGAAATAAGTTCAATTCAGCGACTGACACCCTTTCTAACTCAACAATAAACAACAACATATGCAAATAATAAATAAAATATTTATCAATATTCAAATTTTATTTTTAGCTGCAATATTTTAAGTCTAAAAAATTCTTATTTTTACTTTACTAGAATATCTTGTTCTTTACTTTTCCAGGTTGAATTTCTTGACCTTTACTTTTCCAGATTTAATAAAATTTTAAGAATATTACTTTTCATGCGCGCATTTTTCCATATAATATATATATATATATATATATATATATATATATATATATATATATATATATATATTAGACATTAAGAGGAGATTATAGATAGATATATAAATTCCCGTTCACATACACCTTTCAGAATAAAGCTAGAACCCAGAACTAGATATATATATATATATATATATATATATATATATATATATATATATATATATATATATATATATACATAAGGAACTTTGTGGGTCTATGTGTCTGTGTATCTGTGAATTCGTTTTCTTATGAACTCAGAAACAGCTGAGTCGACTTTTATGAAATTTTAAACCAAGTCAATTCATGTGCCTGGTAGTGTTCTTAGATAAGTTTTGTGTTTGAATTACTTTGATAAGTATCGATAATCGATAATCAAAATAATCCGATGAAAGAAGGAACATTCTAACAGCCTAACATCACAAGTACATTCGAGAAGTTGTATTACCACACAAGCAGAAAGCCCCAGCATATAAATCAACGGTAGGTTTTTTGATAGGACAGAGGCGCGTTCGAAATAGATGTTTATGTTGAGAGCAAAAATTGAAGCAGGATCTGTAACTTTTACAGTTATAACTTTACTTCAATCTTAGGCAACATCGGGTCACCCTCCAAATTCGAAGATGTTATTCATTTTACCATATATTTCTTTTCACTTATCAAAAGGTCCACATTTTACAGCACCTGCTTCGGAGCGCCGAAACAATCGTATCAGTATTATGTCAATGTTTCATATTTTTCAAACTGATTCATCAGAAAAATGGGGACTTTTTCTACTTAAAAAAAAAAGCATGATCACTTACATCCGAAACAACCCGAAGAAGAGTTTTTTCATGCGTTATGATATTAAGGCCATGTTTTTATTCATATATATTTATCTATATATCTATGAAAGTGAACGTGTCTGTGTATCTGTGTGTCTGTGTTTCTGTGTGTCTGTGTGCCAGTGTGTGTGTGTGTGTGTGTGTGTGTGTGTGTGTGTGTGTGTGTGTGTGTGTGTACATTTCCCTACGCAATAACTTTGTTAATTTTAATTCTGAAGACTCGAAATTTCATATACAGGGTACTGAGATTTGGGAAAATCTTTGTGATCGGTTTTCGGCCAGAAATTTGGCTGTTTAGGGGTCAAAGTTCAACTATTAAACTTTTGAGAACTCTACCAAAATCATAATTATTTTTTATTAATTTTATTTTTATTTCGGCCTATTATTCTCATCTTTATTAGTTGTTGTTTTCATCTTTATTGGTTGTTGTTTTTCACATTTTGGCCAAGTAAACGTCTGGCTCGTTTTGGGTAGGATTGAAACCGCTATCTTCAGACAATGTCCGTCTGGAACCGTAGTAGTGAGACGACAACAACTACGGATGGCAGTGATTGCTGAGAATGCAGTTAGGAGATTCGAAGTGCTTATCCGTCGCGGTTACCTCCAGACAAAGGCCAGAGTAATAGTTGGCCGAAACGTCGTGAAAAACAACAAGCAATAAAGACGAAAACAACAACTAATAAAGATGAGAATAACGGCCCGAAATAAAAATAAAATCAATATATATAATGTTCATCTCAAAAATGCATTCCAATTAAGGAATAATATATATCTACAAAAGTCCTCCGACAATTTTGGTCTAAACACTTGAAATTTTAGATATAGGTTCCTTGGACATGGATCTAACTTAATAATTTTATTTGAACCCGAACGAATAAATGTTAAGGAGTACTAATAAGGGTCAAAAGTCAAAAAATTGATGTTTTTTTTGTTTTGTTTTTTTGCTCAGCATACATCTCAAAAAGCCCAGGCAACGCCGGGGTGAAATGCTAGTCTATCTATATTCATATATCTATAAATGTGAAAGTGTCTGTCTGTGTATCTGCGTATGTGTCTGTGTATCTGTGTGTCTGTGTGTGTACATTTCTCTACGCAATAACTTGTGTCAATTTTAAGTCTACAGACACGAAATTTGATATACAGGGTACTGAGATTTGGGAAAATCTATGTGATTGGTTTCCAGCCAAAAATTTGGAGATTAAGGGGTCAAAGTTCAACGATTTGACCTTTAAGAACTCTACCAAACTCCTCTAACAACCTGACGAAGGCCAGAGGAATAGTTGGCCGAATCATCGTGAAAAACAACAAGCAATAAAGATGAAAACAACAACTAATAAAGATGAGAATAATAGTCCGAAATAAAAATAAAAGTAATATATATAATACTCATCTCAAAAATGCATTCCAATAAGGGATAATATATATCTGCAAAAGTCCTCCGACAATTTTGGGTCTAATCACTTGAAATTTTAGATATAGGTTCCTTGGACATGGATCAAACTTAGCCCAAAACATTAACTTTTAAGGGGTCATAATAGGGGTCAAAGTTAAAAAAAAAATTTTGTTGATTTTGCTCAACATACACCTCAAAATACCCGGGTAACGCCGGGCACCCATGCTAGTATATCTATAAAAGTGAACGTGTCTGTGTATCTGTGTGCCTGTTCTTAGTTTACGGACTCGAAATTTGATATACATGGTACTAACATTTGGGAACATCTATGTGATCGATTTTCGGCCAGAAATTTGGCTGTTAATGGGGTCAAAGTTCAACGATTTGATTTTTTGTGAACTCTACCAAACCCCTCCAACAATTTTGGGTCTAAACACTTGAAATTTTAGATATAGGTTTCTTTGACATGGATCTAACTTAATATCTTGATTTGAGCCCAAAATTATAAATGTTAGGGAGTCATAATAAGGGTCAAATTTTTAAAAAATTGACCTTTTTTTTTTTTTTTTTTTTGCTCAACATACACCTCCAAACACCTGGGCAACGTCGGGCTGAAATGCTAGTATATCTATAAAAGTGAAAGTGTCTGTGTGTCTGTGTGTGTACACTTCCCTACGCAATAACTCTACAGACTCGAAATTTGGTATACAAATGACTGAGATTTGGGAAAAGCTTTGTGGTTCGTTTTCGGCCAGAAATTTGGCTGCTAATGGGGTCAAAGTTCAACGATTTGACTTTTGAGAACTATACCAAACTTCCCGACAATTTTTGGTCTAAACACTTGGAATTTTAGATATAGGCTCCTTGAACATGGATTTAACTTAATAACTTAATTTGAGCCCAAAACAAAAAATTTTAGGGGATCATAATAGGGGTCAAATTTTAAAAAAATACCTCTGTGCTCTCTACCATATTACTCAGACAATGTCTAAACATTTGAAATTTGACATAAAGGAAGAGAAAGGAGAAGGTATATCCAATGAGAAGGTCTCATGTCAGTCTTATATGCATGTACATAAAATACACAAAAACACACATGCACACAATGCGTATATAGATATAAATGAAAAGTTTTAAATTATACAGTAAATGAAAGTAAGGTTTAAACGTCTAATTTTACTGTCTAATGTTTTGAATTCAAACGACAAGATTTATTCTAAGAGAGAACAAAAATCCAAATTTGAAAGACGGTATAAAATCATTTGTAAGTCAACGGCTATTTTTTCGTTCGAAAAAGGTATGAAAACGTCGCTTTCAACATAAACTGTATATTGAAACAGATACGGAATACTTATTATTATTTTATACACACACACACCTATATATATATATATATATATATATATATATATATATATATATATATAAAACTCAAGTGACCTTGTAACTAGTGATGTAACCCAACATCCGGTTTACGACTTCCGGTTACGTATGTGTCATCATCATCGGCGGTCACTCGTGTCCGAGTAAGACTGTCCTCCGTTGTGGCTTCTGTGGGTCCTCAGGTGAGCATAGAGCCCAATCCTAGACCCAATTTGTCTTGTGCAATTTGGGCAGATAAAGGTAGTGGTGGTGGGGTGGGGTTGGGTGTGTCTGGTTAATAATCTGTCCTTTCTGTGCTTGCGTTTATCCTCAGCAGCTTTATTTATGTCACTACTATAAAGCGCAGCACCTTTGTGGACAGCGCTCCTCCATGCCAACCTGCTCCCAGCCACGTCCTCCCATGTCTTAAGGTCCATGTGAAACCGCTTTAGATTTGCTTTGATGTTGTCCTTATACCTCATCTTTTGGCCACCCTGGGCACGCTTTCCCTCAACAAGCTGAGAGTAGAAAATCTGTTTTGGGAGGCGGAGATCCGGCATTCGGACAACATGACCAGTCCATCTGAGCTGGCGTTGAGCAACAGTAGCGGTGATAGTGGGAATGTCAGCCTCACTCAGGACGCTGGTGTTGGTGCGTCGGTCCTTCCAACTAATTCTGAGGATTTTTCGGAGGCATCTTTGGTGGTACGTCTCCAGGGTTTTTACGTGCATCCTGTATGTGGTCCAGGTCTCCGATCCATAGAGAAGAGTGGGCAGCAAGACAGCTTTATATACCATGATTTTGGTCTTTGCCAGAAGGTCACGGTTCTCAAATACTCTCTTCCTTAGCCTTGAGAAAGCCCCACTGGCACAGCTGAGACGGTGTTGTATTTCATCATCTATGTTGGCTTTTGATGATAGGATGCTGCCTAGGTATGGGAAGTGGTCCACATTTTCCAGTCTAGCGTTGTCAATGGAGATGTTTGGGGGTGAGACTGGAGTACTGTTTGGTGGTGATTGATGGAGGATTTGGGTTTTTTTTATATTAATTGTTAGTCCTAGCTGTTTGTACGCCCTCGTGAAGGCAACCAGTGTACACTGTAGGTCCTCTTCTGAGAGGGCTACAAGGGCGTTATCGTCTGCATACTGTAGCTCCATAATGGATATGGTGTTCGTTCGACCTTTGGCCCTAAATCTGTTGATGTTAAAAAGTCGG
Source organism: Euprymna scolopes (assembly GCF_053919585.1). NCBI lineage: Eukaryota > Metazoa > Mollusca > Cephalopoda > Sepiida > Sepiolidae > Euprymna > Euprymna scolopes. Next base: position 14,540,931 of record NC_136496.1, on the reverse strand, counting down.
CCGTCGGTTCTGTACATAATCCGAACTCCATGGGGAAGATGTTTGTACATAAACATAAACCCATAACAGCGTAAACAAATAAGCACAAATCGTTACTTTTTCAGAATTTGACATGCGCACTGAAATATTAACGTTATTATTTAGAAATTATTATTTAATATGGGAAGGGTGAGGATGTTTTGCAACTATTCTGTATTACAAGTATACTGTCGCAATTTTCTTACAAATAAATCAACTTTGACCCGTTTTGACCTTTTTTTTCATTTTTAATATACTTTCATAGAAATGTTTCCGTTATGTCACAACAACTATTTCCTTTACGTCACAAGTTTCACGTTCATACATTAATTCCATAGCTAATATAAAATACTGACCCAACGGGTCACGGGTAGTCTAGTATATATATATATATAAATACTAGCGAGGGGTACCCTGCGTTGCCCGGGTGTTTGGAGGTGTGTGTGGTAACTCCGGGGGTGAGGGGTTAAAAAATGTTTTGGTAGGTATGTATGAGGATCGAACCCAAACCCTTGAGGCAAAGTTGTAAATTAAAGTGTGAAAAAAAGAAACGTGTGACGTTAACCATTGCCCCACTGCGAGATGCTAACGGGAACACGTTTGGATTTATTTGATTACTTGGATTTGGCAGGTGCCCGTTTTAATGAGTTAATGAGGTCAAGTTTGATTGCAAGATAGTATTTCATTTACTGCGGGACCGCTTCCCAAGATGTTATAGGAAAAAGACTAACCCACACGCAGCGAGCGACAAATGTTGAATATTTAACTTCCCAAAGTCGAGCAAATTAAATAGACAGGCGAGCTTCGTTATTAACTGTGACATATTATGATTTATATGTGATATAAAAAGTTTTAAAAAGTTGTTAGGCGACCGACCACTTCTCTGAAAAAACCTTTTGTAGACATACAGAAAAAGCGAACACACATACAAACATACATACATTTTCGCTTTTATATTTATTGATGATTCTTGAGCTGGATTAAATCCGACGATATGAAATAGATGGAGGTGGAAGGGCCTGAATACTCAACATTTCGCCCGATTTATGCAGTCTTTTTCAAGAGGGATGATCACTGACGAGAGGGTATATAATGATGGGGGAGAGCAGCATGTTTTCCTTATGTAAATTAGATGTCTATATAGATATCTACATTTTATGATTAGAGAAAATAATTAATTGGAGTAAACTAGCGTAGTGGATTACGTCTAAAAATGAAAAGTAAATAAATTGATAAACGGAGACGCGAAAATTAATTGGGTTAAAATATCGTACAGATTTAAAAGATTGCGTCTGGAAATATAACCGTGATAGATTAAGTAAATAAAATGAAACGAGATTACGATGGGAGTTTTATTGAAAAATCATTAGCAGACGATCTACACATGAACCACTCTATCTCTAGGAATACAACCTCCTAAATATACTAACACACTGATCGCAGCTCACTCCAACACAAACCGGAGTTCTTACTTACAACGATGCATTGAAGAGAAGGTTATTCCCAAATGTACCAATAAGATCCTCCAATTCTCCTACCATATTTTCCCCGAACACATTGAGCAGTATATAAACGCATCAGCACAAATTCTAAGGAACAAAGCAACTTACTTACGAACTATTGCCAACACAATTTAAGTAATCTTATTCTGACTTAAATTTATTGGTATATGAACTGTTCCTGAATTATCAATTATCAGCAAAAAGAAAGTCCACACTTGTAATTTTGTCCAAAAGCTGCAAATTTAAGCTAAATTAAATGTAACTGTTTGAACAAAATATACCTCATTAGATTTGCCTTTTATTTTTCTATAATTTTACCTGTTCATATTTGACTTTTAATTGAAATATTTTAGTGTTCACGTCAATTTAAACAAAATAACTTCAAATTGAGGAGGCAAAAAGAATGTCCGCAGCAACAAATTCGCTTAAACCCAGCTTAAATTATCGCCCCTAAATCAGTTGTAAATATCCACCAACAGGCAACAAAGCATCTCCAATTGTAATTGTTGTTGTTCCAGATTATACAACGTAACATTTAGTCCATAGGACACGACTTTCTCTTAATGATCGCCAGGAGCTCATTAATCTCCACCTTTCTGGTTTATCCAATCGAGAAAATCGGCCGCATTAAAATATGATGAGAATACGGGACGAAAGACTGTGCAAAAGCACCAAAACACTGGCAGTGTTCGTGATGCCCCTAAATCTGGTCGTACTAGAATTACTTCTAACAGGGAAGACAATGCTATCAAGATCCGCAGCTAAAGAAACAGATTTGAATCGGCTCCCCAAATCCAACAACAGTGCAATCTTGTTAAAAAGTGCTCTCTTTCTACTATCAAGAACAGATTAAAGGAATTTAATTTGCGAGAATATGTTGCATGACGCAAGCCAATGATTTGTGTAAAGAATATAAATCCCAGTCTGGACTTCGTCAGATGCAATCAAGATCATGGCTCTTTATATTGGTCAAAAAGACGAAAGCAATTTCAATAGGCTAGGCAGTGATGGGGGGGCAGTACGTCCGTCGGAGGAAAAACGAAGAATTTAACCCTAGATGCTCAGTTTCAACGTTGCAAAGTGATGGAGGTTTAGTTTGGCGTAGAGCATTATTAGTACCAATGGGCCACGGTCTATAGTTTGCTTGCAAGGTTGAATTAATTCGACCAAGTACATTACTATGTTAACTCATTTTCTACCCTACTTTGGTCGGAATTCGGATGATAATCCCATCTTAGGCAGGGTAATGCTCCCATTCATACAGCTGGCAATGTCATGAGGTTCCTGGAAGAGCATGATATTCCGTGTTTGGATTGGCCTGCACAATCTTCAGACCATAATCCTATCGAAAACGTACGGCTTTGCATCAAGCAGCAGCTACGCAATGACAAAGTTTCAGATTTGGAAGAACTTTTGACAAAAATAAAGGAAAGTGTAATGCACTTTCCCTGGAGTATTACTGCAGTCTAATTCAATGGATTCCCAAAAGATTGCAGGCTGTCACATTGCAGAAGGGCTATGCTACTAAATATTTACTAGTTCATTGTGTTCCTGTTGTATTTGTGTTGCATTAATGTCCTAAAGTTACATTTAAATAACAATTTTCCACTGAGCGGATTTCTTTTTGCTTCTTCAATTTGAAGTTATTTTTTATAAATTGACGTGAACACTAGAATATTTCAATTAAAAGTCAAATATTAACAGGTAAAATTATTCCACTGCATTATCTAATGTTTTGTTTATACGTTCAGAGTTTACAGTTGGGATATTTGCGGTAAGGAAGCTTGCGTGAGATTCGGTTGAAAAGAAGTTTAGTACCTATGATATGGTAGACTAGTGCTTGATTAATCAAGGACTCACCGATTTTAGTGAGAAGAAGAAGAAGGCTAATGGGATGATTATTGAGTGGATTTTTTTTTACCAGAATTCTTGAAAACTGGAACCACAGAAGCAATATTCCAACAGTCAAGGGAGCCTGATTCGGTAAAATATTTGTTGAAAACCTTAGAGAGAACTGGGGCAACATCAGATTACTATTTTTAATAGTATAGTATATAAATAGTATAGTAGGGATGAGATAAAGTCTCACGCGTCTTCGAGGTGTCCAGGTTTTTTATGATATCACCAACATGATAGCAGGTGGTCTTCAAATCATCGCGTGTGGCTTCTGTCCACAAATGGAAATTTGGTTAGGGAGTTGGGTCTAACGTTGAGTTAGAAGCGAATCGTTGAGTCTAATGTTGAGTTAGAAGCGAATCGTTGAGTCTAACGAGTTAGAAGCGAATCATTGAGTCTAACGTTGAGATAGAAGCGAATCGTTGAGTCTAATGTTGAGTTAGAAGCGAATCGTTGAGTCTAACGTTGAGTTAGAAGCGAATCGCTGGGGTATCAAGTTAGCTTTCACAGTTACTGTGCTAACAACCTCATGTTTTTTGGATATTTGGGGGAATTTGTTGATTTTCTGTTGTTTTATTTTTTTAGAAATCGCGAGTTCCTAGTTTCTGCGACTCAAAGTGTTTTCTGGTGGAATCGGTAAGATTTTTCTTTGCCTTGTTTATTTAATGCTTACAATTATTTCGAGGTTCTATATACTTTTGTCTATTCGTATTTGAATTGTGTTGAATTGTTCTGCAAAGTGCATGCTGCGTTCATACTTAGCTCAGATAGTAACAAATACGCTTTTGATTTCGATCCTAGCTGATGGCATCCAAGTATTTTTTAAATCATTAATCTATATGCCTGCAATGTGTAACGTAATCCCCCATTGAGAAGCGTTAGAACTACGCTGAGGTAGCTTTTTATTCCCGGGTGACGCCATATACCCCGAAGATTTAAGATAGAGAAGATAAATAAATATTTTGTATTTCATGTCAAAATATATATTGTTTGAAAATCAGAGAAATGTATTTTTACGGCTAAAAGTTGACGACCGGAAATTTAACTAGCCTTAGATGAACCCCGGGGGTCGGATGTCAGAATTGACATCTTTCCTTATTGGCTGGGGAGAAGTACTACCCCATCCACTTACTTTACTATAAATACGACTGTAGTGTGAAAATTAGTCAGTTTCAGAGAAGTTTGAGAAGAGTTGAGCCAGAGAGAGTTTCAGATCAGAGTAGAAAAGAGACGTAACCCCTCCCCACCGCATCCATCCGTCGGTCGCAGTCTGTGAAGAGAGTTGAGACTTTGAAAAGAACTTACAAAATCTGAATGAGAATTGTAAAACACTTTGTACATAATTTTTGTGAAAATTAAGCTTTTGTAGATAGACTACAAGCGTTTGTCTTTCTTCCTGTCTGCTGCTTTGATATTTGCTTCCAGCATACCAGGTTATGTAACGACCTCCGAGGAATCTAGACGACGCGTGCCAAGAATCTAGAGTACTAGCCACCTCCTCAAGAAGGGGTGTTACAAATGTAATAATCAATAGAATCTCTTCTCTATAATAATAAATTGGAAGTCTGCATGAATATCAAATTTAAGCGTATTTTACGACTGGGCCACTACGTATTCGGTACAATATGACAATCAATAGAAATGTGAGTCTTTTTTTAAAAAAAAGCCGAAATCTACATAAATCAAAATATCATACTTATTTGACACAAGGCCTTATTTGTTGTCAGCTTATGGTGTCATATACCCGGGTGTGTGGGGTCCAGAATTAGCGAGAGATTTGTACAAGATCACGTTTCTGGGCCGATATTAAAAGAAGAGCTTAGGAACAGTTGTTCTTGGAAAATTGGCAAGAACACAAGTCATTTTATTTATATCGTGAGAGAGAAAGGAGGAGAACACGCGTCTTTTAAGATACAGCCAGTGTATTCAAGCCCCGCCTCCACCTCGTTATGATTCAAGACTAGCGAAGAATTTGGCAATACATCTCTAGACCATTGCGTGAGATCGAATAATCTCAACAGCATCAATAGAAAACAATCTCGGATGTTTTTATTGTTACGCGTGTGATCAAGTTTCCTTCACAAGACAGACGGCCCTTTTCAATGAAAGGCATCGCACTAAAGTACGTCAGTCAGAAACATATTTTACAGTCGCTCGAATGAATAAATCACACAGGCTTAAAAAAAAAAGTAGAATCCCAAATTATGTAAGAGCACATAATCTAAAATCAAAAAGTTGTGATTTTGTAACTTTAGTTGAGGCAAATAAAAGATGCATTAAATAATTTTCTATATTTCTTGTACAGGCATTCAAAATTGTCGTAAACTCTTGAGACTTTAGTAACGCATGGAATGTTTCAAACTGCTTTTGGACCATTTTGCATAAATCAAGTATCAATGTTTTAAATAAAAGATTCAAGAAAAGTAGTGAGTCTGTGAGGATGATGAGAGGTGTTGGAGGAATAAGGAATGATAGAACACCAGAGACGATTGGCCAAATAAAGAATTTCATGGATAAGGATTGTCGTGTGTTTATAGAGACAATAAGTGCATTATTTGATGTCAGTGTGGGAACTGTAGACACAATTATTGATGAGGAACTGAAGACGCGGAAGATTAGTGTGAAGTTTGTCCCAAGAGTGCTTCCGAGAAGATCAGAAATGGCAAGACTGCAGGTAGCACCATAATTCAACTGAAGCTGCACTGGTACATAATTTGTCAATTTAAAATGAATAATATATAATGTTTCAAGTGCGGTCGCATGGGAAACATGCGTATACATTGCAAATTAAGCCATAGCTAAAGTAAATAAATGTATAAGAATTGATAAATGCGATTATTTGGAAAATATTTGTACAAGTAAAAACATTGAATAAAACTTGAATAAAATATTTAAGTGCAAGATCAGATTCGTACAGTATTAATCTTCAAACGCAGACAAAAAATGAATTGAAAAAAAAAATGTAAAAACAGTAAATTTTAAATTGACACCGAATATCAAATCGTTTCATTTCATTTACATAAAATCAAAATGAAAAGATAAAAAATGAGTGTTATCAAAGATTGAATACAGTGAATAGATTCTGTCTGTAGTCGATGTACAAAACATATCTAGAAATCCGCGCGCGTGTGTGTGTGTGTGTGTGTGTGTGTGTGTGTGTGTGTGTGTGTGTGTGTGTGTGTGTGTGTGTGTGCGCGCAGATTTTACCCGGGTTTAAACTAAGAACTACAATGGTATCACCATCCTCCGCCTTGTTGTAATATTTTCAAAAGTCAACGGCGCAAAATTCTTTTCTAAATGTTGATTATCTACAAATACAGGTTAACAAAATGTGCTTTAAACTACCATCGGGATTGTGTAAATTTGTTTTTACATATTACTACATAAATACATTTTCCTTTTAGAATTACGACATAATTACATTGAAAAACTTTGAAAAAAACAACGCCCACTAAATTTTGATTATCTACAAATACAAGTAAACAAAGCGTGTATATAGCTACCGTGTATAAATAACATTCGAGATCGTACATATTGGTTTACCTATATTATTGCATATGACGTAATTACATTTAAAATCTAGAAAAAAACAACAGCCCCCTATTAAAAAAGTCGTCTAGTTTATATTTAAAGTGTACATATTTAATTATATATCTATAAATTATGTAATCCGGTCGATGCCGGTCTAGATAATACACACTTGATTGGTTTTGTTTAGTAGTATTTGACTATAGGTTGTGTGTGTGTGTGTGTATAATATCTATATGGCATATTTCATTAAATAAAATAGATGTTTTTGTCTATTTATTCTATTTTCAATCCTTTCCAACTCCCGAATAAGTCTTCACTGCTAGCGTGCATTGGCTGATGTAATCACCATATATATCATAAATCCCAGCAATTTCCAATCCTTCAGGATTCATCGTCAGGGATACACACACACACACATATATATATATATATATATATATATATATATATATATATATATATATATATATATATATATATAGTAGTTAGTAGGCATTTTCCTGGAGCAATTTTCTTTGTTTATATAATGGGTCCGGTAATTTTTTTTTTATATATATAGATCCGGTGGATATGTTTCTTGTCGAGCAGCTGCTTCCAACCATTTCGGAATGTTCATAAGCTAAATACCTTGAATCATAACCGGCTTAACTCCCTCTAATTATACTATCCAACGATTAATGACTTCTACTTTTGTAACTATCATGGAGAAGTTATTTACCCACTCCCATGATGAGAAGATGTAACACGAGGTCGCGAAAGTGGAATTTAGAAGCGAGCGATCTTGAAGAAGCGCCTTATCCGTGTTCCCTGCATAGCCTCATCGGTGTTCCCCGGTTGTGGCGCTTCAGTTGATTAGCATTATCTCTCTCGTAATTCTTGTTTTTCTTTATGATGTTCTTCAGTTGTCAGAATTTGTGGTCGACATTTTTGACAAAGAGTGAAGAAATGTCGTTTGGAGCTGAAATCTGTTCATGTAACACTTATCATTGGCTATTTTTTTCTTGAAGTATTTAGCTTCTTACACCCAATGGCCTCATGCCTTATCTGGAGCAATTTCCATATGTAATTTCTCATAGGATGAGAACTCAATTCCACAGGGCCATACACACCATACTTAAGACAACAGATCACATGTGATCTCAGCAATGTCATAGACTCTGATAGGTCTGTGCCTAGAATTAACTCAACGAAACGGAGAAGCCTAATTCAGTCGCTATCGAATATACTTATATTTTAAAGCTAATATCTATATGATATTCTGCTTGGCATTTTTTTTTTTTTGCTAAGTCTATATGTTACGCTTTGAAAAGGGCCACATGCAATTTTTAAGCCCATCTGGCAACCGTATGCAAAAGTATGAGAGTGATCTTCCTTTGATGTAACCTCGATTTTTTATTTTATTATTATAATATATATTATTTTAATACTGTAAGAAAGAAACTTGCATAAATGTTGACGTGTTGCGGTTATTCACCGAGCAAAGAAGTTTGCAAAACATGATGTCAAAAAGAACATTCAAAATAAACAGGGCAAAAAGGAACAGTTTTTGCCTAGAGTTGCTCGACTGAATGAGTAGTTAAGCATTGTCTCCTAACATGTGGTTTTATTATTTGTATTGAACTATGTAGCACAATACTATTTTCTCGACATTTATTAGTGTATATTAATTTATCTCATTTTGGGTCACTTCTATATTTAAAATACAATGGACACTATTTTCATAGAAATGTTAATAAACTTATATTTACGGCGTTATTGGTTTCTCTGTCCCTCCCCCCAAAAACTATACACAGTTATATTTATTTGTTAACTGACGTTTTACCTTATGCAGAAAAACATTAGGCATATTTCTTTGTTGAGTAAATATATTTCTCATTCTGTGGAATATCCACGGACCATGCGAGATTTTATTTCTAAATGGATTACAATAAGATTTACACTTGCTTTTAGCAATCCCTGTGAGTTTACATAATTGGATATTCTGCGCATGAATATCGGCAAAGCGAAATGAACTGAAAAAGAGCGCATGTCTCCCTAAAAGATCTTGTGATAAATGTCCAACGTAACTGCCATGAGGTTTCTCTATAAATTTGAGTGGGAAGCTGTTATTTTAGAAGGTGATTCTTTATTGGTTGGAAAATTGATAGCTTTTGTGTTACAACCTTTCTAGAACTGCCAATTATGCAGGTTGCTTTATGCCTGTCAATTTTGACGAAAAACGAACGTATACTATACACCCTCTGCCAAAATTGGAGGTAATACCTAGGAATAATTATCGTGACAAATTAAATTGAAGAATTCCACAGAAGCATCTTTCATATGTAATATATTGCTGTTGGACATTCTGTGGACGTTCAGCATGAGTGAAGACCCTGTGATATTATTGTAGCCCTTTTGTTAAAACTGTAAAAATATTTATCTAAATAATCCGGTTAATGTAATGTCAGAATATATCTGGTTATTACGGTTTATCTCCAATATCTTTATAGAAGTCTTTGACTTATTTCCATTGTATGGCCGCCTGACGCGAACGGAAACCTGACGATGCCATTATATCATTTTTAGAAATAACCGATAGTTCTCTTAGATCTTAGCCAGAAGCCCGAGAAGTATAATTCAGTTTCACGTACTGTCGGAAAGCGATATCATTTTATTTTATATTCATTTTATACTAGCTATTCAGCCCGGCTTTGCTCGGGCCCTATGTACTGTTCATACCCTTATGTGCATATGCATGTATATATATATATATATATGTGTGTGTGTGTGTGTGTGTGTGTGTGTGTGTGTGTGTGTGTGTGTGTGTGTGTGTGTGTGTGTGTAAACGATTGACTCATGTCCAGGTAACCTATATCTAAAATGTCAAGTATTTAGACCCAAAATTGGCGGAGGCATTTGGCTGAATCTGCAAAGGTCAATTCTTTCAACTTTGGCCTCTTGACAGACAAATATTTGCCCCAAAATAATTAAAAAGCTTGCTGCATGTCTGAATACCCTTTATGTAAAATGTCAAATGTTTAGATCCAAAATTAGCTGGATAGTTTACTAGTGACCGCAAAGGTCAAATCTTTTCGATTTTGACCTCTTGGCAGTCAAATTTTCGGCAAAAAATGATTAAAATGCTTGCCTTATGTCTGAAAACACTTTATGTAAAATTTTAAATGTTTGGACCAAAGATTTGTTAAGTAATTTGGTAGAGACTCCAGAGGTCAAATTTTTTTCTCAATTTGACCCCAATTTTTACCCCTTGATATTTATTGTTTTGAGCTTAAATCTAATTAAAATGTTTCATCCATGTCCAAGTAATCTACTTCTAAAATTTCAAGCGTTTAGACCCAAAATTGGCGGAGAACTTTGGTAGAGTTTTCAAAGATCAAATCGTTGAACTTTGACCCCTTAATAGCCAGATTTCTGGCCGAAAACCAATTAAAAAGATTTTTCCAAATCTCAATACCTCCTATGTCAAATCTCGAGTCTGTAGACTTCAAATTGACTGAGTGATTTCGTAGGGAAATGTACACACACAGACACACACACAGAAAATTTCACTTTTGTAGATAAATAGACTGCGTCTTTAGGGATCGGGAAATCCTGTTTATTAAAAAGGAGAATAGAAGGTTAGAACATGCTACGAACATTAAATTAGCGTATCTATGTACTAATTTAATGTTCGTAGTATGCTATCACCATCTATCCTTCTTTTTAATAAATAGGATCTCCCGATCGAATAATTTATAATCTGGAAATTGTGACACACGTACGTATGTTAAAGATACTACGGTATTAATATATAGATAGTATTCGAAATTAAATCAGCATGTATCGCTTTAATGTTAATGGTATTGGGTTAGAAAAAACTTTCGCATTTATTCACTTAGATAACAGTAAAGACAAATGGACAGAAAATATAGTCGCCATCTTTTTAACAAACTCCTCTGACAAGTTTGTGTCTAAACACTTGAAATTTTAGATATAGGTTCCTTGGACATGGATCTAACTTAATAACTTGATTTGAGCCCCAACAATAAATGTTAAGGGGTCATAATAGGGGTCAAAGTTAAAAAATGACCGCTTTTCTTTTTCTTTTTTTTTTTTTTGTTCACCGTACACCTCCCAACACCCGGGCAACGCCGGGCTGAAATGCTAGTATAAAATAAAGATTAATATGACTGACTTTTGTACGGAAAAAGCAGAATGCGTTGTAGCCTAATAATGAGTAAGCTACATTGTAATGAGAAAAACAGATACACAGACACACGTGAAGTTGTCTTATAATTTTAGAGTATGTATAGAGACTTACTAGAAATATTATTGGACTTATATATGCTAAGATTATTCTACTCTATAACCAATTTCAAATCTATTGCGTTTGCATTTTAACTGTATTTAATGTAACAATTAATAGAAAGGAATAAATTTTGATTTTTGGTCCCCGTCACAAGGAGGGTGGACCTGTAAATTCACCCTCGTCCGTTCGCTCGTTCTTCTGTCCGCACTTTTCACAACTACGCCTTCGAATTTTTTGAAATTTTCCACAAACATTAAACATGATATGAGTAAAAAAGTAACAGAACAGATTTTCCGGGAAAACTCCGATTGGGCCCCCCCTAAGGGTTAATGGCTAAAATTGACACTTTTCTGCTTATTAAAAAAAACATTGATGCATTGAATTTTTATAAAACTTTCTGAAAAGTTGTAACTAACTGATTTCTTTATAATTTAGTTTGTCTATACTTCGCGATAACTCTTGGGTGTGCCCCAGAGGCTATTTTAGGCCTAATAAAAACAAGGCTAATATCTAAAAGTCTGATGTAGGCTATTTTACCATATTTTTCCAACGTTTTTTTGTGCATATCTATTTAGCAGTTTTGCATGGTAAAGTTTAAATATGTTACCGCCTTGGAGATTTTTTGGTCTTAATGAAGGTGGGGGGGGGGCAAATGATGGGCTTAGTCATTATTTTTTGTGCATGGTGCAGAACTCAAATGTACATATGTTAAAGTACTAAACTGCACCGTTTGTTCATTTTCACCAGGAATTGACGTTCCCTGGGGACTTTGGGGGCTAAATAGGGGAAGGAGCAAATGCTGAACTTAGTGATTTTTTATGTCTCCTTCACTGAACATCTATGGGGGACTAGACATGCTTCACTTGTTTTACTCTTGTTCACTCTAAATAACGCATATTACATGTTCGACGTAAGCGCCTAGTATTTTACAGTGTTTTCAAGGAGATTATAAGATAGGTAGAATGTCGGTTTGAATATCATATAAACGTCTGCATGGAAGCGGGAACCAGTAAAGGAATTTTAAAGGTCAGTGGTCTGATGGAAAAAAATCAATTGAGTAGAACTCTTGTCAGCATCTATGGCGCTCTGCAGTAACAAAATGGAATTTTCTTACTAAACGGTCATGAGATTCGCCTACATATATATATATATATATATATATATATATATATATATATATATATGTGTGTGTGTGTGTGTAGGGGGGGCATATTTCATTAAATAAACTAGACCTTTTTTTTCTATTTATTCTATTTTCAATCCTTTCCAACTTCCGAATACGTTTTCACTTCTGGTGGGAATTGGCTGATGTAATCACCATATTTATCATAAATCCGAGATATACACAGACACACATGAAGTAGTCTTATGATTTTAAAGTATGTAAAGAGATTTAATAGAAATAGTCATTTATTAATACATTCTTTAACTCTATAGCCAAATTCAAATCAATTTCAACTGGTTTATCATTAGCATATTAACTTCCGTATATGTCGGTGTATAAGACGACCCTTAAAGTTTAAACAATCTTCTTTAAAAACCAATATTTCATTAGATAACATGTTGCAATCTCTAGCTTAGGTAACCAAACATGGTTTCTTGATTTAGTAGTCGTCTTATACAAATGATATATGATAAATTTATTAAAATTTGCTCCAATTTTGTACCTCGTCTTATCTGAAGGTCGACTTATACGCTAAAATATACGGTGTATACGTTAACTTAATTTAATACATTTAAAATAAGCAAAACTATACTCACGAATACAGGTAATAATTATTAGATGGGAATAAAGTTATTTTTGTTTTACTCTTGTTCGCCCTAAACAATGAATATTGCCATTTGAACTATTATCTAGGCGATTATATTGAGATGATCAAGATGTAGGCTTACATTACATTTACACTTTTATATGTCAGTATAGTCATGAAAGCAAGAAACAGTAAGTAATTCTAATATCTAAAAGTCTGATGGAGGAAATCAATATAGAAGAATGCCTCTTACCTCTTAGTATCTAGGGACCTCAACCGTAATGAAATGGGGTTTTCTTGCTAAACGCGTTTTTTGGAAGTATGTACATGTGACATTAGTGCAATGATTTCCAGTGGTAAATGAGCAGGAAAAAAGCACATGTCTGCGTAAATGACTTTGTTATAAATATCTGACGCAACGGTCATATGATTTGCTTACAAATTTGTAAAGGAAGCTGGTATTTTAGAAGAGTTATTATTCGGTCGTTGGAAAATTGATAACTTTTACGTAATATGCATTCTGGAAGCAGGTTACTTTGTCCCTGTTTATTTGATGATGAACGAAAATACTATATATATCATTGTGAATGAAATCACATTGCATAAATTAATACTTTTGAGGTTAAAATAGCAAGGACACGAAGAAAGAAACTTCTGCATTTATTTATTTAGATAACATTCACGTCAAATGAAAATTGCATTGTCCACATGAAACATGGATATGAAAATTTGACAAAAAATATAGCCGCCATCTTTGTTAACAAATAGAAAGCTTAAAAATGTATTCGTCTTTAAATAAAAATTAATATGGCTGACTTGTGTAGATCATTTACTTTTAATAGGTAAGTTACACTGTAACGAGAAGAACAGATGCACAAACACACGTGAAGTTGTCTTATAATTTTAGAGTACTACAGAGATTAACAAGAAATATTCTAATATTCATACATGTTAACATTGTTCTACTCTTTAACTAATTTCAAAATTATTGCAACATTTTAATCACTGAATTTTTAAATATTTATGTTAAATTGATTTAATGTATTTAAAATTAACAAACCTACGCACCTTACTTCAGACAAAATTTATTAGAGGGTGATGAAGTTATTTTCTTTTACTCTTGTCCACCCCAAACAATGCACGTTGTCATTCGACTATTTTCGAGATGATTATAAGGATATGACCAGTATGTAGGTTTATATTACATTTACAATTCTGTATGTCAGTACCGTCAGGAAAGAAGGAAACAATAACAAAAAATCTAATGTCTAAAATTCTTATGGAAGAAATAAATTAGAAGAGGATTTATCCTCAACAGTGACGAAATATGGTTTTCTTGCTAATCAGGTTTGTCGGAAGTATGTACGCTGATGTGGCATTAGTGCAATGAGTTCCAATGGTAAATGAGCTGGAAAAAAGCACATGTCTGCCTAAATGACTTTGCGATAAATATCTGACGCAGCGGTCATGAGATTTGCCTACAAATTTGAGAGGGAAGCTGTTATTTTAGAAGAGCGATTATTCAGTCGTTGGAAAATTGATAGCTTTTACGTAAAGTGCTTTCTGGAACGGACAACTATTCAGGTTTCTTTGTCACTGTCCCTTTGATGATAAACGAACATATGCTATGGATCCGCCTTTTCTGAACTAAGAGGTAATGCCCACACGAATATATCATGACGAATGAAAATATACTGCACAGAATAAAATAAACATATATATTTCAATATTAAAATATTTAGGATAAATTTAAAAAAAAAAACTTTCGTATTAAGTTAATTAGGTAACATTAACGTCAATGACCAAATTCAGTCGTTGACAGAAAATATGGTCGCCATCTTTGTTATCAAAAAGAAATATGTTAGACAATGATAAACGAAATAATGTATTATTTTTTTTCAAAGGATTAAATAAAGATTAATATGGCTGACTTGTATACGAGTAAGGCAAAATGCTTTGTAGCACATTTACTTCTAAATAGTAAGTTACATTGTAACGAGAAATACAGATACACATACACACTCGAAGTTGTCTCATAATTTTAAAGTATATATGAGAGATTAATTAGAAAGATCCGTTGATTCATACATGCTAACATTATTTTATTCTATACACGATTTCAAACCTATTTCAACTGTTTAATCACCAGAGTATATGACAACAGCATATTCTTATGATTGTTTAGACCCTCGAGTATGTATCCGACAGAGTTGAAAACAGTTAATAAACGAGGGGGAGGCATATCACTTCATATAAAAGCATATAAAATATGAACGAACGCACATCAAATCAATTAAATAAATATGCTGTAATCATAACCCTATCAATCACTAGTATACTAACTATATATGTTAACTAGCATGGATGCCGGGCGTTGCCCGGGTGTTTGGAGGTGTGTGTTAGGCAAAAAGAAGTGGTAGTAGGAAGGCAGTCTTGAACCTGTACCGCGAAGGAGGAAAAGAACGTGAAAAAAAACGTGACGTATTTGCTGTTACGACCACCGCCAAACGGGAAGTGATGTAGGTTTAAATTAAGGCTAGCCAATCGAAAAGAGAGGATGACTTTCGAAAATATCGGCGAAAAAAGCAACGCCTCCCTGTAGAAAAGTGCCCAGTTGAGGGTGAAGAAATTAATGTTTTTAGCCAATTTTTCGGTATTTGTCGCCCGAAAGGTCGAGCTTCAAAACGATACTGATCTTATAAAAATCCGTCGCCTCTGTTGAAAGTTTTAGGCAGACATGCAAACATACATATATTTGTAGCTGAAATTTTCGACCCAAACTGATTAAAAAGCTTACCCTATCTCTGAATATCCTTTATGTAAAATTTCAAATGTTTGGACCAGAAATTGTCTGAGTAATTTGATAGACACCGTAGAGGTCAATTTTTTTCAACTTTGACCCCTATTATAACCCGTTAATATTTATTGTTTTGGGCTCAAATCAAGTTATTTAGTAAGATCCATGTCCACGGAACCTTATCTAAAATTTCAAGTGTTTAGATCCAAAATTGTCGAGGATGTTTGGTAGAGTGCTCAAAGGTAAAATCGTTGAACTTTGACTCCTTAACAACCAAATTTATGGCCAAAACCGATTACAAAGATTTTCCCAAATCTCAGTACCTTGTATATCAAATTTCGAGTCTGTAGACATTAAATTGACAGAGTTATTGCATAGGGAAATGTATACACACACATACGTTTACTTTTATACATCTACTAGCATTTCAGCCCGGCGTTGCCCGGATGGTTGCAGGTGTATGTTAAGAAAAAAAAAGGTCAATTTCTTTAACTTTGACCCCTATTATGACTACTTAACATTTATTATTTTGGGCTCAAATCAAACTAGTAAGTTAGATCCATGTCCAAGGAACCTATATCTAAAATTTCAAGTGTTTGTGCGCAAAATTGGCGGAGGGGTTTGGTAGAGTTCTCAAAGATGAAATCGTTTAACTTTAACAACTTAAAAGCCCAATTTCTGGCCGAAAACGGATTACAAGGGTTTTCCCAAATCTCAGTACTCTGTATATCAAATTTCGAGTCTGTAGACTTAAAATTCACAGAGTTATTGCGTAGGGAAATGTACATAGACACACAGACGCACACACAGACAGACAGACAGACATTTTCACTTTTATAGCTATACTAGCATTTTCGCTCGGCGGTGCCGTAGTGTTTGGAGGTGTGTGTTGAGCAAAAAAGAAAAGAACAAAAAGTGGTAATGGGAAGGCAGGCTCGCATCCGTACCGCAAAGGAGGAAAGGAACGGGAAAAAATCTGTCGTCTTTGCTGTTACGACCACCGCCAAACCGGAAGTGACGTAGGTTTTAATTAAGGCTAGACAATCGAAAGGAGAGGATTACTTTCGAAAATATCGGTGAAAAAAGCAACCCCTCCCTGTAGAAAAGTGCCCAGTTGAAGGTGAATATATTAATGTTTTTAGCCAATTTTTCCAGATTTGTCGTCTGAATAGTCGAACTTCAAAACGATATGGATATAGGAAAAAATCCATCGCCTCTGTCGAAAGTTTTAGGCAGACATACAAACATACATACGTACATATATACATTTATATATTGGTAACTGAAATTTTCGACCCAAACCGATTAAAAAGTTTGCCCTATCTCTGAATACCCTTTATATAAAATTTCAAATGTTTGGACCAGAAATTGTCTGAGTAATTTGGTAGAGACCAAAGCGATCAAATTTTTTAAAATTTGTCCCTATTCTGACCCAACATTTATTGTTTTGGGCTCAAATCAAGTTATTAAATTAGTTCCATGTTCAAGGAATCTATATTTAAAATTTCAAGTTTTTAAAACCAAAATGGCGGAGGGGTTTGGTAGAGTTCTCAAAGGTCAAATCGTTGAACTTTGACCCTTTAACAGCTAAATTTCTAGCGAAAACCGATTACAAACATTTTCCCATAATCTCAGTACCCTGTATATCAAAGTTCGAGTCTGTAAACTGAAAATTGACAGAGCTATTGTGTAGGGAAATGTACACAGACACACACACACACAGACAGACACTTTCACTTTTATAGATATATAGATAGATAAATTGATTTCATGCATTCAAAATTAGCCAGCCTTTGCCTCTACTTCAAATTACAATTAATAGCGACAAATAAATTTTGTTCTCTCTTTTTATTTTGTTGGCCATTTCGATGTAAGCGCCAGGTATGTGGGGTTATTTTCAAGAAGATTAAAAGATAGGTAGTGTGTTGGTTTAAATAACATTTAACTTCTGCATATCAGTACCGTCATGGAGACAGGAATAAGTAAAATAATTCTTAAGTCTACTAGTCAGATGGAAGAATGAATAGAGTAGAACGCTTGCCAGCATCTAGAGACCTATACAGTGATTAAATGAGATTTATTTGCTAAACGCCTATGCCGATGTTGTATAAATGCAATGAAGGCAGTAGAGCAGATTCCATTAAAATAGTTGTAAAACCAAGCACAGGGCTGCGACACTACAGCGATTGGATAGCATGGTATATTAGTTGACAGTGCGGGATGTATTATAGAGAAGATATGTGAACTTGTCTTATTATCTCATAGTATAAAGACATATTGATTGATTCACGCATACTAACATTAGCCTTCTTTATAACCAATCAATTTCAAACATGTTTTCTTTCTTGCAAAATGACTCGTATGGTATTACTGAAAAGAAGAATTAAATATAATCAAATCCATATTAAATGGCTGTGCATACAAGCCTTGTCGGATCATATTTGATCAAATCAATAAATCAATATCTCGTTGAATTGAATCGTTTCTTATTTTCCACTCCATAAATACAATGAACCAAAGGAAAGGCTTCTATCATATCCTTCCCTTCACATGAAATACCATTTTTAATTAAAAAATAATTTGGATACTGGTTAATTTTAAATTCGTACATTCATATGAGTACACATATATGCTTACATATATATGTTTCCTTCCCGATATGGATGGGATTCTAACACTGTTTCCTTTGCATTTTCGTATGGTCTATGATCGTTTTCTTTTTTTTTTTTTTTTTGCGTTTTTCCTTTTAATATCCTGAAGATGTCCTCTGCAATAGGGATGGAACGTTGGTCATTTCATAAATTCATTCGGTTTTTCTTTTTTTCAAAACAACATATATATATATATATATATATATATATATATATATATATATATATATATATATATATATATATATATATATAGGTACATATGTATATATATAGCTATAAGATGTCGACCATTAAGTTTTCCTCTTCCACTTATCTATATATATAAAAATGTAATTTTTGGTTCGTTATAAGCGAATAAAACCATATTTCTACGTTACCAATTTAATTGAAATTTTCAGAATATTTATCTGTAAAGTCAAGGATTGTTTGCATGTTATTAAAATAAATTAACATCGCAAATTATAAAATATATTAAATAAAATAAAAATATTTTTCGTAAATGCAGAACTATGTTCCATTTTATTTCCGGTTTGCAGTAAATTCACGACGATTTGACGATTTCGAATTTCGAATTAGAAATGTAATTCTGGGTTCGTTCGTTATCAATAAAACCATATTTGTACATTACCAATTTATTTGAAAGCTTCAGACAGTCTATATGTTATTAAAATAAATTAACATCCAAATTATAAAAATATATAAAATAAAATAAAAATATTTTTCTTAAATGCGAACCTGTGGTCAAATTTTATTTCCGGTAGAATGCACGTTGGAATGATTTCACTACGATTTGACGATTTCGCATGACAACATTTTCAGTGTTACATCGCTAAGTATAATAAGCATCTCTTATTTTTACATTTTTTATTTCATTTGTTTATTTCATCCATCAAAAAATAATTTTTATTTGTTTGTTTTTTTACGGCATCTCGCATCCTAAAATTCCATTCTTTTATTTAAATTTAAAGTGTTTAGATAAAATCCAAGCCTACCTAAAATAAATTTGTTTAATTCTTGAAAATATTAATAAATAAAAAAATAAAAAATAGTATCCATTTGCTTCGATCGATTTCATCTGCTGTACTTTTTTTCATATATAACTTCATATTTGAACTTATCTCGAATTACAGGATTTAACTACTTTCCAGCAATTTGTTCTAATTCATTTGCTGTTTCTTTTTTTTAATGCAGTCAATCTTATTTCTACATTTTTTTACGGTATCTCTCATTCCAAAATTCCATTTTTTTTAAATTTAAATTAAAAGTGTTTTGGGTAAAGCCAAGCCTACCTAAAATATATTTAATTCTTAAAAATTGTTTCGATCGAATTCATTTGCTGTAAAACCTTACTGCAATTTTTTCTTCCTCACGTGTTTCTTTCCGTTTATTTTTTATTTATTTTTTTATTTTTATTCTGATATTCAACAAATTCCTTGGTAAGTTTCTTTTTTTTCCATAAAAATTAATTTGCTGTTTTTTTTTTACATTCAATCTTATTTCTACATTTTTTTACGGCATCTCGCATTCCAAAATTCCATTTTTTTACATTTAAATTCCAAGTGTTTTGATTAAAATCAAGCCTACCTAAAATAAATTTGTTTAATTCTTAAAAATATTAATAGCATCCATTTGCTTCGATCGATTTCATTTACTGTAAAAACTTACCGCTTTCCCCCCCCTCCCATTTTTATTCTTCCCCACGTCTTACAGGTGATTCTTGGTAAGTTTCTTTCGGTAACTCTTCCTAAATAACTTCATATTTGAACTTATCTCGAATTATAGGAATTAAAAATTATTTTGTTTTTCTTACTAAGTCATTTGCTGTTTCTTTTGTTTGTTTGTTTTTTTTGGCAGTCAATCTTATTTCTACATTTCCCCCCCCTAAATTTTTTTAAACTTTCACGTGCATTTAGAAATTGTACGATTATACTTTAACAATTCAAATAGTTTTTATACATAAATCCTTCTTTCAACGTTGTCCAACAATATTTATTCCTTACCGTTTTCCGGTGTTTTGTGGGGGCATTACTATATTGCTATTGCAATTATTTCAATTTTTTGCTTCCTGCTTTTTCTACAGATTTTTTAAACGATTTATTAATTATTCTTAAAATCTTATAATATTACAATAAACATTACATCTTCTTACAAATGATTTTTGCTTTTTGAGTTATAGAAATCAATACCATTTTCTTACTCACGTGCATATACCGTACGAGCCATCTGTTTACTAAAAAACACTGGGCCTTACGTAACGATACAGCTGTTGACTGGCCAAACAATTGACTATATTGCGATATATATCAAGCATATGTTTTTCTTCAGTCTCCTCTTTTTTTAGATTGCTTAATTAAAAACTTGCAGAAACAAAGAATCAAACCTACTTGGACGCAAACAAAATTACAGAATTACCATAAAAAAATTGGCATTACTTGGCCATACAGGCAAATAAATTGAGAAATCACTCAAGCAAATATTTTTTAGACTTCTCTTTCTTCAGATTCCTCAATTACACACAGGCATTTAAACATAAAACAATTTTAAAACTAAATTCATTTCTCCAAATCTATTTGGACAAAAAGAAAACTACAGAACCACATAGAAAGCTAAATTGGCCTTAATTGACCATACAGCTCAATTACCAATAAGCAAAAAAAAAGAAAAATATAACATATAAAAAAAATTACTTCAAATCTATTTTGAAGCAAAGAAAAGATTTTCAGATTCCTCAATTGAAAATAAGCAAAAAAAAAAAGAAAATATTTCTACAAATCTATTTGTAAGCAAGGAAAATTGCTGAACCATATGCAAAAATAGGTCTTAATTGACCATACATATCTCGACAGATAAATAAATTGAGAAATTAATCAAGCCAATATTCTTTTCAGACTTCTCTTTTTTCAGATTCTTCAATTCAACACTTTTTTAATATATTTCTCCAGATCTATTTGGCCGCAAATAAAAAAAATTGGCCTTATTTGACAATACATTTGTCGACAGGCCAATACATTGCGAAATAAATCAAACAAATATCTTTTTCAGATTTCTCTTTTTTCAGATTCCTAAATTAACAATAAGCAAAAAGAAAATTTCGGAAAGAAATTATTTCCAAATCTATTTGGATACAAGAAGTAAAATAATTGGCCTTATTTGACGTTACAGCTCAATTAAAAATAAGCACAAAAAGGAAAATTTAAAAAAATATTTCTACACATTGTGCTTCTTTGAACATAATTTCTCAATAGGCTAATTATTTGAGAAAACAATCGAGCAAATATTTTTTCATACTTCTCTTTTTTTTCAGATTCCTCTAATCAAACTAAGCAAAAAATTACAAAAAATCATTTCTACAAATCTATTTTAACGCAAAGATAACTACAGGACTACAAGCAAAGAAAAAGAAATTGCTCTTAATTGACCGTACAGCTCAATTAACAATAAGCAAAAGAAATAAGAAAAAAAAACAAATTAAAAAAATATTGCTTCAAATCTATTTTGAAGCTATATAAGGAATTTCAGATTCCTCAATTGAAAATAAGAAAAATAAATTACAAAATATCATTATTTCTACAAATCTATTTTTACACACGGAAAACTACATGACTACAAACTAAGAAAAAGAAATTGCTCTTAATTAACCATACGGCTCAATTACCAATAAGCAAAAAAATAGAAAAATATAACAAATGAAAAAAAAACTGCCCCAAATCTATTTTGAAGCAAAGAAAGGATTTTCAGATTCCTCAATTGAAAATAAGCAAAAAACAAAGAAAATATTTCTACAAATCTACTGAACAAAAAAAAGAAATATATAACAAATTAAAAAAATTTTTTTGCTATATTCATTCAATTAAATCATTTCACCAAACAGAACCACAGCAACGCGTGGCCGGGTACAGCTAGTAAACCATATGTATATATATATATATATATATATATATATATATATATATATATATATATATATATATATATGTGTGTGTGTGTGTGTGTGTGTGTGTTTGTGTGTGTGTTCAGATACCTCAAGAGGTATTGTTTTGTTTTTATGTGATGTATATTAAATAAATGTTATTTATATATATATATATATATATATATATATATATATATATATATATATATATATATATATATATATCAGAACCCTCGGATACTGCATTAATCCGTCCCGGGGTTGGGATCGTAAGGTTAAATCGCTGTATAGTTGGGCATAAGAAAAATTTTATACAGTATATTTAAAATTAGCAACAAAATACGGTAGAGTATATAATACTCGTGTATATAATTAAATAACATTATAAATACATAAATATACCGTAAGGCGGGGGAAATACCGTAACCGAGAAGCGAGAAAACATCGTATTCTACATTGTAACTTGAAAAAAAATTTACCCTAAGGCCGCCATATCCCGGGGATCTACTGTATGTAAATATAGATATGCATGTGTGCATATATATATATATATATATATATATATATATATATATATATATATATATATATATATACGTACATATATATATATATATATATATATATATATATATATATATATTGGTATAGTTAGGCAGCATTCTTTCATTCAAGCAAATATTATTAAATACACCGGAAACACTTTGTTTTATGATTCTTTTTTTTTTAATTTTTCGAGTTTCCGTATAATCTTTTTTGTATCAAAACTATAAAAATTATACATGAGAATAATATTGAAAAATTGAACATTCTTGAAGCGTCATATATCAGAACCCTTCAACCCACTATAAATGATATTGCATTCGAGAAAAGCAGTAACGTTCTAAAATGTCTTGCGTAGTTCGTATTGGACGGACTTTCTTAACGATGTCCACGAACTTGCTGATTTTAATACTCGAATTTTTAATCGACCTATATTTTTAATCGACTGTTTATCGACTTTATATATTTTAACTCATCGCCGCTTACTGTATATTTTAGTTTTTACTTTTAATTCTCATTTTAGCTCCTTCGGACTTTTACTTCTGTTACAAGAACAAGTCGTCTCTTCTTGTAAGTGAGTAAATATGAGATAGGATACCCGGAGATTCGAACCTGTGAAGCTAGGATTGAAATTGAGAATTTCGATCATAAGTTAAAATAAATAATACAGAATGTTATTGAAAATGTAATGTAGAATTACATTGTTTAGTTCACATAAAATAGATTTCTGTTTATTGAAAAAGGAATGTGATAATACAATTTTGTTTCTGTTAATTAAACGAAATTAAAATAAGGAATCTAGATCCGAACAATAGAAAATATTAAACATATTTGTATAGTGGGTTAGGAAAATTAGGTTACAGAAATCGGTTTCTGAAACATGTGAAGAACAATGCATGTTTAAACAGGGAAGCATGTCAGGCCACGGCTCAGGTATGCACGTGTTTGGTCACGCAATGACGTCATGAGTTCTCAATATAGAGAGCTTTAGGAGTAAGTAAGAATCAGGGGAGAAGAGAGAAGTCAGAGACAGAGCTGACATCGAACCTTGGAAGCGAAGGTTAGAAGAAGACAATCATGTAAAGACTTTGAATCCATTGATGCAAAGCCATTGACCGGTCGTATGGAATAAACGAACATCGCCATCTTTTTGTATCTGCGTATTCGTGTTATGTTATTCAACAGAAAGGTATTGTCAATTTATATTATAAGAACTTTGTGAAAATCATCATCTCAAAAATAGGTAAAGAAATATATGTGTCAAGAAACATTCACAGAACTGTCAAACGTATAAATGTCAAACGCACTATCTCTCGGTCTATCTATCTATATAGCTATATCTTCCCTCATACAAAGTTTATTACATGTTCCCGTCAGCTCCTTCAAAATGCACACTATCTTTTCACAATATGAACACTCTAATAAAAACACTCAACAACAATATATAATACATACGTCATCCCTTCTGAAATAACCCCTATGTAACACTTCAACATCTGATGATGATTCGTGGACAAACAGAAAGCGCTCGTGACAGCAACAATTATGGAACTTGTAATAATATTTTAATTTTGATACAAAAAGATTATACAAAAATCGAAAAATTAAAAAAAGAATCATAAAGAAAAGTGTCTCGTTTCATTTAATAATATTTGCTTGAATGTACATATATATATATATATACATACATACATATATATATACAAATTATATAATAGAGATGAGAGTAACCCTATTATTATAACACTAAAATACTTTTTTTCTCCTGCCTAGAATGGGCGTTATGATCATGACATCTAATACGTAAATCTTTCACAGAAATCTTGCATGTATCATAGCAATAACAATTAATTGTATATATCGATATATATCGCGATATAAATTAGGTTAAAAATTGGCGGTAGTGCTTGATATAAACGAAGCTTTTGTCGATGTCCGGGGTGAGTGTTTTTTTTTAAGTTAACTCGCAAGATTCATGCATACGAAAATTAGTCTTCTTTATAACCAATTATTCCCAATCAATTTCAAACATGTATTTCTTTGTTTACAAAATGACTCGTAAAGAATTACTGAAGAAAAATTTAATATAATCAGATCCATATGTTTAATTAATCGGTTCTTATTTTCTACTTTACTCATAAAATATAAAAGGGGAAGCCTTCGCTCATATCTTCCCATCATATGAAATTCTATTTTTAATTAAAAATAATATGGATATAGGTTAATTTTTCATTATTAAGGATGACTAATAGAGAAGGTGTAAATACTAGTGCAAACACGGCTGTGAATAAATGTAACTGCCAAAAGCCTGAGGAATGCCCAATAAAAAATGCATTTCTGACCTCATCAGTGGTATACCAAGCTAGGATATTCCCAGTAGAGAACGCAAGGGACGAAAGATTCTACATAGTGAGTACCCAAATGACTTTCAAAAATAGATTCTATGGACATACACGCTCGATGAGTAATCAAACATATGAAAAGGACACTTCCTTATCGTTATATTACTGGAAATTAGTTAGAGAAAATAAAACACCTAGTATAGAATGGAAGATTATTAGAAGGGCCAATACTTGCCACTCATTAAACTCACCATGTCCATTATGTTTATCAGAAAAACTTGAGATAACTAGGTTTAAAGTTAGGGATAAATTATTAAATATTAAACAAGAAACTGCTATATCCTGCAAACATTTCAGAATACACGCACTTAAAGAACTCTAAATTAGTAGACCAGAACAACTATGAGTACAACTAATCCCCATCAAATAACCCCCCAAAGAGGATAAGTGAGGTCGCAACTATGATCCTACCCGTATGGATTGCATAAGTCGCTTAATATTCTACTTTATCAAGCAGTTATAATTTTACTAACCTAAATAAATACCTGTATGAAAGTATATTTGAACCAAACGAGTAATAGATTCTTTTGGGTAAACCTCGTAATAATGTATGCATATGTATATTTTTGGGTATATGCATGTATGGATATATGATCTTTATATACCTGGGTAGGAAGATTAATTTAATTTAAAAAAAAAGGATAAATTAATAAATAGATGAAAGAAAGTAAGGAATGAAGGGCGAATGAAGGAAAGGGGAATAAAGAAATAAGGGTGAATGAATAAAGATGAAGGTAAGTACTACAATATATAAGCTTGTATACTCAGTTTGTATAACCTAAATACTCTGATTTCTGTCATATGTTATTATATATTATTATTGTATCGTTATACATGTTATGTATATCTGCCTAACCATCGAAAGAGTGCGTGCTTAATATGAAGATAGGCCTATGAACTTCAAGCTGAATTCACTATAAAGTAGTATAAATTCTTACGTAGTAAAAAAAAACCTACAACGTAGGAAAAGGTAACAAGCGGGTGAGGCCGTATAATATAACTATGCGTGTGGAGTTTGATAGAAAAAGAGAATTATGTAGTAAATGAATTCATGTCTATTTTTACTTTAGATGTATCATTTGGTGGCAGGGTACATATATATATGTCTGAATTTTGTGTAAGTATGTATGTATAAGTGTATTTATGTATGCGTGTATGTTTGTATGTATATGTGTGTGTATGTACATATGTGTGTATGTATGTGTATGTATTTGTATATGTGTATGTATGTATATATGTATATATATGCATATATATTTCTGTACTATTAAAAGAGGCTGTCTCGTATATGATAGTTGTAGCAATGTATATTACAAGTATGTATGGGTGTCTGAATGTATTTGTATGTATGTTATATATGCATATATAAACACCCGTGTGGAATGTAGTGGCATGCTATTTCATATATAAAGGAGTTACCACGCTACTGAAGTAAAAAAGGCACCTTATTATTATTGAAAAAGGTCTTTGCATTTGTGCATGTATTGCTGTGTTTTCCTGCGTTATGAGTGACCGGGTTTCTGTGTGTCCCTGCGCGTGTGTGTGTGTGTAGGTGTATGCGGTGGTTTGTGTTGGTATATATATGTGTATGTGTCTTGTATACGTCGGTGGAGATGTGGAGACACGAGTAGATGGGGATGTTGTCTGCACCTGCGGATGGTCTGAATGTGTATGTATTGTGTGTATGCTGGTGCACGTGTGTGTATATGTATGTGTATATGTATATGTGTATACATGTATTTGTACTCATATATATAAATGTGTGTACGTGTTTGTATGTGTATGTATATATGTATATGTGTGTGTATATGTAAGTGTGTGTATGTGTATATGTATGTGTATATCTATGTATATATGTGTGTGTATGTATATATATATATATATATATATATATATATATATATATATATATATATATATGGGTTGATTTATGAGGACGTGTATCCAGTTGGTGTCCACGGGTTTTAGAATTCCCAATTATACAGTCTTATTATTATTATTATTATTATTATTATTATTATTATTATTATTATTATTATTATTATTGATATTGGTGGTGTCATTCGTATTATCAATATTACAGGAATTATTATTACTAAGATTATTAGTGGGATTAATATTAGTTTTGATATAATAACAGTCATGATGTATGGTACCCAAGTGTGTACATGGATGTCTGGATTTGAGATTCCACGTATGGATATTACTACGTATGTAGGTATGGATGTAAGCATGTCATTACTGTATATGACCATTATATATCTATGTATGTCTATATGTGTGTGTATATATGCGCGGGTGTAGCAAGGTGTAGGCGTTTATAAGTATATTAATATATATATATGTACATGTGGAGTTTAGATAACTTTCGAGGTTTTATGTTTATTCTTATTTTGTTTGTTTATTTGTTTTTATTTTTTTATCTTTTATTTTTATTTTTTTATTTATTTTTTATTTATTTGTTTTATTTACCTTATTTTAATTTTAATTTTATTCTTGCGTAGTTATAGTCATTGCCTAGTTTCAGTGCGTGTGAGTAAAATAAAACGAACAGCATATATTCGCTTCTGAATATCTGTATTAACGTGTGTGTGTATGTGTGTGTGTGTTGTGTGTGTGTGTTGTGTGTGTTGTGTGTGTGTGTGAGTGTATGTGTGTGGATGGGTGTTGATTGAAAGACACCGGTCAGTACTCAGTGACCATAGGAAATGTTTTTAATTTACAGACTGTAAGACAAAAATACTAAATTCTCAAGTACCTTATGCCATAAAAACCAAACGATGGGATGGATAGAGAGAAAGAGAAATGAAAAAGAAGATGTTTATTATCTTCAAAGACCTCACTTGTCCTCTCACCCCGTTATGACTCCCACCCAGGTTACATTCTAACTTTACAAACGAAATAGGAAAATGTTTTCTGATTGAAATATCAGTTTTCGACGGTAATTCTTGGCCTGAAGACGTAGTTCCCCAACGCGGGTGATTACAGAAACATGTATGCACATATGTAGCCATTAATGTTTGTATAAATAAATTTAGTATACCTGCTCTGTTCACTCATTGAGCACTCTTTGGTAGACACATGTTGTTTCATTGGATGTACTTCTAGGAAACTAAGACTACCAGACCCCATCCTCACTTGTCTGATCTTCGATGGAACATGCTGGCTTATACGAATCAAAAGATGCAAGGATGTTCGCCCAACATAACCAGCATCACACTGGCATTTGAATTGATATACAATAATACAATATTACTTTGTTGGATGTAAGGCAAACTATCCTTGCGAAAAGAAGGAAATGCAGGTCTCGTTGTATATACCAAACGCAAGGACACAGAATAAAAGCAGTCATAAATACTTCTGCGAATCTGTTTGGAAAGTCTGTTACTCTTTTCCCCAATAATTTTAAATAAACCGGGCATTTCAAAGGTCACAACTTTTTAGGGGATTTAAAATCCGCAACCTTTTGGAAAATACAGTCATCAATAAGGTCAACAGGATAACCATTATTGATAAATATTTCCCTGATCTTATTGAGTTCGGCGTCCAATCTGTTAGGTGAACAAATCATAAGGGCTCTATGTACCAAAGTATTAATTAAGCCGACCTTACGTGATTTTGGTACAAAAAACAACCAGTTCACATATAGGCCAGTAATATATATATATATATATATATATATATATATATATATATATATATATATATATATATAGCGATAAAAAGAAATACAATAACGTGCTCGATCGCGAATGTGAGAGCTAAAATACAAATATTTATTTAAATAGTATGCATACATATTCCGAAGATGAAACAGCGGATTTTTTCGCTTTGTTTTCCTCTTTCCACCGACGCTGATAATTCGTATTGGATTTATGTTAGCCACAGTTCATACAAGGAAACCGCTGGGTCGTCTTTGGAATATGTGTACGTGTGTGTTTGTGTGTGTGCCTGTATATATATAAGGCGTTTTTTTATAAAATGAAAAATCGTTGTCAAAATAGCGTTTGAAATAAGAATAGTAGTCCATATAATTCATAGAGTACGAATAGTCAACTGTCATCCTCAAAAGTCCCGATAATTGTTGCCACATCTGGACTGGTGCATCTTTCATTAGTCTCTCGCTCCTGGACAGAGTTTTAAAAAGAGTTATCAACCTAATAGGTCGTGGACTATCAACTAAACTACAACCAATGCCCTGTTGCTTAAACGTGGTATCCTTGTGCCTGTTTTACAAGTATTTCAATGGCAAGTGCTCTGACGAACTCAAAGTAATCTCGACAATGTTCTCGACAAACCCGACAAGCAGCAAAATCCCGCCCTTTACACTGTAAGGATCTCTAAAAGTTTAAAATAGCTTTTTCCCTCGTACTGCTGCTCTTTGGAATTCCCTCCCGGGCTATTGCTCACTGACTGTGCTGATATGCAGAAATTCAAGTGTGATGTAAACAAATATCTCGCTGTTCAACTTTCTAAATAGTATTCCTGTAAATCTGGTAAAAAAAAAAAATAATAGCTCCTCGCGACTAAGTGGCTCTGTGCTTTGTTTGGAGTGAAATTACAAAAAAAAAATAGAAAAAGTAAAAACAGAAGAAATATTATGCAAAATAGAAAATGGAGATTTCCATTGCCGAGCCACAGACAAAATGTGATGAGATGCAAAGAGAGAAGATCAAATCATGATTGAACAAAAAACAGTAACACGGACGAGATATACATAATGGGACAATGACTTAAAACATAAAAGCAACCAGGGAAATTGCTAATTACAAGCGCACAAGTATGCGATTAGAAATAAGCCCGGAGACAAAAATCGAGGAAAACAGAAACAAGGAAATAAAACACAAAAGTACACGTACACGCCTAGGAAATTGCCACTTACGACCGCACAAACGTTCGATGAGATTAAACTTCAGAAAAGCTAAGAGACAAAATAAAAGAAAACTGTAAATTCAAGATATATGACCAAAGGCGTGCAACGGTAAACTATATCAGTGAATGCGGCAACATTGGTTAATAGAAATACAAAATAAATAATATTGAATTGGAAAATACGTCTTCTGGGGATGAAAAATGTTGTAGACAAGTGCATTACAAACATCCTGACTATAAACATAAATTGGAGCCAGTAATATAAAAGACGTGAAATACTATGAGATATAGGAATACAAACAGAACTAATTCAAAGACAAAACAAAATATAATAATAGTAAACATAAAGAGAAATAACTCTGACAAAAATAGACTTCACTGTTTCTGGTAAAGATTAAAAGATACATGAAACTTATCAGAGGTGTGAAGGGCTTATGGAATATGACATAAAAACGTAACGTAATGTGCAGCTGCTGCCGAGATTGAACTCACTACACGAGATTGTTGTGTAATTCAAATCTTGTCCGTAGCTGAATATTTTATAATTCGCCAGGGCTATCAAAGGTGATTTTTTTTATCGTGATACCATCACTAGATGGGCTGCCTACCACGGCTTAAAAGAGGCCCATCTACCCTCGCGAGAATGATAGACCGCGTCGGTTTCCCACCCTGGTATTTTACCTCGCGATACATACAGCGGCTCGCTTTTCCAAATTGTCGCCCATCTGTTACTGGCCAGGCTCAGCGTTGCTTAACTTCGGTGATCTTGCAAGAACCGATGTATCAACGTGATTGTGCCATATAGAATACGAGAATTCAAGTAAAAAAAATATAATAAATGTATAACTTAAAATATTGCAGCATTAGGAATTGATTATATAATGTTATAAATTGAATTTTTAAAAAAATTTAATGTTACAATATTTTAAGTTATAAATTTATTATAATTTTACTAAAATATCTTGTCTTTTTCTGTTCCAGTTTTAACAACTAGTTCTTTACTTTCCCATGTTTAAGCTTAACCATATTACTTTTCATACTTGCATTTTTCTATTGTAACCCATGATTTTTCCAGGCTTCCTATAAATTCGCTTGTTTTTTTGTTTAATTTCAGTCTTATTTTTTGCACCCATAAACACATATGTAATAACAATGTACGGCACTCGTCTGCTTTCAAAAAATCCCCAATTATCTGCATTTCATGTTACTTCTCTTTCCGCGACTGCAGTTAATTAGTAGCACCAGTAGTCGCTGAAGCGATGTGGTTACGATGGAAACCAGTCATAAAAAGCGTCGCTCACTTCCTTACAGAATTTTACGGTGTTGTACACTAGAAAATTCATAATAATTTTGTTTTATTGAACAAAAATTATTTTTTTTTTATATATAATTTAGCTGTGAAGGAGATATATTAACTTTATTGTTTGAAAAAATATCATTATAAAGGCGTTGTGTAGCCGGTATATATATATATATATATATATATATATATATATATATATATATATATATATATATATATATCTGTGCCAGAGCCAAAACGTAGATTCCGTGAGCAAGGCTACTTTCTTAGAAGCTCTGTTCCGATTGCCTGTTTCCCACCTGACTACAACCTGGATGCCTTCAAGTCCAACATAAAAAAATTCCTGAGTAACCGCCCCCTTAAGTAAGACACTTTATCAAATCTCCAATACTAACGTACTGTATACGCAATAATCTTTATCACCGAGTGGCTTCAGGGCCTTGATAAGTGGTGACTGCCTTGTAATATATATATATATATATATATATATATATATATATATATATATATATATATACGCACACATGACTCGAATACGAAATTGCAAACAGAATACTCTAAAAATAGATCATTGCGAGC
This sequence comes from Euprymna scolopes, assembly GCF_053919585.1. NCBI lineage: Eukaryota > Metazoa > Mollusca > Cephalopoda > Sepiida > Sepiolidae > Euprymna > Euprymna scolopes. The sequence goes on along the minus strand of NC_136496.1, from coordinate 14,508,882 downwards.
TTAAAGACAGAAAATATCTGACAATATTATCAAGCTTGATAAAAAATCTCCTAGTAGACTGTTATGTATGAATCTCTCTCTCTCTCTCTCTCTCTCTCTCTCTCTCTCTCTCCCTACTTCTCTCTTTCACTCCCCTTCTCTCTCTTTCACGGAAACACGGAAAATGGGAGTGACTAATAAGGGACAACATTTAATTGAGATAAGAATGCTGATTGGTATATTTCACGGATATTCTGCAACACTAAACAATATACCCAGGAAATGCGATTCCGATTATTCAAATAGTGTGGCACAATTGAGAGCGCCCCTTTTGGGGGAGCTGAGGACTTCTACCTTAATGAACCTTGTGCCTAACTTGTCTGTACTTGTGAGGTGCAGATGTGTTAATCAGGTGCTTTGTTGGTTTGAGAAGGTTAGGGCATGTCGGCTGGGTCTGAATGACAGTCGTTTAATAATATTCAAATAATTCAAAACAATTTGAGATCCTAGAATGTGAAAGGTTAAATCCGAAAAAAACTCATGATGGGAGACCAAAACAAAACAATATTTAAACGTTATGTATGAATATCTCTCTCTCTCTCTCTCTCTCTCTCTCTCCTCTCTCTCTCTCTCTCTCTCTCTCTCTCTATTTCTCTCTTTCAGTCACCTTCTTTCTCTTTCAATGAAAATGAAGAAAAAGAGAATAATATATATTTCTATTGTTTTAAAACAGCTGACACTTGCACCCCGTACACGCGGAATATAGTTGTTTGGTGTGCACGCAGAGGGTCGACTAAATATGCTTCTTGTTAAATGTTAAAAAAGTTATATTTTTTTTCTAAAACTGCATTTGTTTGCTGTTTCTATACAAGGGTAAAATGTCAGTATGCCGTCCCTGCTGACGATGAAAATGTTGCCTGTGACAACACAACGAAGACTAGAGAAGCGACTCATGCCAGCCGGTTATGACTGACGACATATCGACCCGTTGTGTTACTGTTTTCATGTGATTTGATATTGTGTCTAACATCCTGTGAGCTGGTTGCGTTCCTCGACCAAGTAAATCTCCCTGGGAAACGATAGTGTCAAAATAGCACTTGGAATATACAAGTATGCACTGCTCTAAATTAAAAGGGATAAAGTGTAGACTGCAATTGTTCAAGAAAGAACAGATACCACCACTTGTGGAACATCAGACATACGAGGTGCATCAACAGGTTTTCAACCCTTTTTGTACAAGCATTTAAAATCGT
>NC_136496.1:14380150-14502650 GCF_053919585.1 Euprymna scolopes | reverse complement strand
AGTTTAGTAAGCCCTGCCCACTGGTGGTTAGAGCGTCTCACTGGTCAAGACTCGCATGCCACCTCCTCGTGGTACATCACGGTTTAACTGGGTACCTTGCGGCCCCAGGCTAAGTGTATGTGGGATCTCGGAGTAGTCTGGAGCCCCAGAGGTGTTGAGTGCATGGCCCTCCGGCGTGAGGACACGCCCTGGCTTACACCAATCCAGACCCCAGCTATGTGGTCAAATAGCAAAATGTCATCTCGGCAGCAGGAGTTGGCAGTCATGGTATGAGCGCAGCTGATATATTTTTCAACCACCGGTCTCCCATGGCGGATCACTGAGCGGATGAATCAAGAACGATCAACGGTCAGGGATCAACACCCAGTTAGCGGGTACTGCGGGGCAACCTACCACTGCTCCAGCTGTCGCACTCCTGTGCTCCGCTGGGGTCCGCAATGTTGGGTCCAGAGGTGGATGTTCTGTTCTGGGCATGCACTCATCCACTACTTCCCTGCCCCGGCGCTTGACGTTTCAGGCAACTACTATCCAGCAATACACAGACTTCCTGAACTGTAGAAGACTGAAGCGCCTTGCCAATCGTCGTCCTCGACGTTAAGGGCCTATTCATATATACTTATAATATATATATATATATATTTATATATATATTTATATATATAGATATATTTATATATCTATACTTATAATATATATATATATATATTTATATATATGTACTTATAATATATATATATATATTTATATATATATATATATACTTATAATATATATATATATATTTATATATATATACTTATAATATATATATATATATTTATATATATACTTATAATATATATATTTATATATATATATACTTATAATATATATATATATTTATATATATATACTTATAATATATATATATATTTATATATATATATACTTATAATATATATATATATATTTATATATATATACTTATAATATATATATATTTATATATATATACTTATAATATATATATATATATTTATATATATATATACTTATAATATATATATATATATTTATATATATATATATATATACTTGTAATATATATATATATATATATTTATATATATATATACTTGTAATATATATATATTTATATATATATATACTTATGATATATATATATATTTATATATATATATACTTATAATATATATATATATATTTATATATATATATATACTTATAATATATATATATTTATTTATATATATATATACTTATAATATATATATATATATTTATATATATATATACTTATAATATATATATATATTTATATATATACTTGTAATATATATATATATTTATATATATATACTTATAATATATAGATATATATATTTATATATATATATATACTTATAATATATATATATATTTATTTATATATATACTTATAATATATATATATATATATTTATATATACTTATAATATATATATATATATATATATATATATATATATATATATATATATATATATATATATATATATATATACATATATATGCAGGGACAGGGTTCCCACAAAGTCTGGCTACATAATCTACAGAATGCTTCCACAAAGTCTGACTACATAATGTAGCCAGACTTTGTGAACACCCTGTATAAATATATATAAGAAGAGGTTTATGTTTGTTTTTACACACATATTACGCAAGTATAAATCATGTAGAGCATCTGCATGAATAAAATTAGTAAACAAAAGATGATCATCCTATAAGAAAACTCATTGGCCCTAACCTCCTCCGTCAATCTGAACCTGCTGGAATACTTCGTTTGATCATGTCAGTCTGATCGCCGCCATCCGTCGAGTATTCGCCGAGCTCCAGCCGGCGTTTGTGGAAGAGCAATGCTCCCAGTTCTGGACCCGTATCGAGACGGTGATTGCGGCTGAAGGCGGCTACATTGAATATATATCAGCTCTACCATATAATCAAGTTACCTGAATTGATTTTTTAAATAAATCTGTAGTGTTGTTTTCTTTAGAGCGACACATTTATTGTTCGGCGCTGTATATATATATATATATAGATATATATATATATATATATATATATATATATATACATATATATATATATATATATATATATATTGTAATTTATAAAATATATATGGCGATTAAGCTACACTGAATATTCCGCGTTTCATCCACTCTAGGACTCTTCAGGCATAAGCCTGAAGAGTCCTAGAGGGGATGAAACGCGGATTATTCAGTGTAGCTTAATCGCTATATATATTTTATAAATTACTAACTAGCTCTACCTACGTATTGAGCATTTTTAAAGTAAATACTTTAAGTTTACGCATAAATCTATACTTTCGTATATTAATTTTATGTGAGTAAATTAAGTTGTTATATATATATGTATATATATATATTTGTGTGTGTGTGTATGGGTGTGTGTGTGTGTGTGTAAGAATTATGATCGTTTCAAATATCCTTTTGAAAGATATTAAAACTTTTAATTTAAAACGTTCAAAATGATATGAGATTTTCATGAAAATTAATATTTCCTTCTTATCTTTAAAAGAAATATTTGCGTCATATCTTTTAAAGAAACATTTGCTTCATATCTTGTAAAAAAAAATATGTCTTTCATAATTTGAAAAAGAAATATTTGTACATATCTTTTAAAGAAAATATTCATTTACATCTTTTAAAGAAAATATTTGCTTCATATCTTAAATATAAATAAATATTTCCATTAAAAGAAAAACATATCTTTTAGGCTTTTCTTAAATTAAAAGTCGCAATATTTTTTTTCTTGGCGATACTTTTAAAAAGAAGTGTCATCCTATTTCTTATAACATTGGTACTTTTACCGTTTTCTTTCATCCTGAGATTAAAAACTAGGGAAATCCTAACAGTATTACTACCTACGAAGATCAATCAATTATAAAAGAAAATAATAATTCGCTTAAAGCCTCGATTACCAAAAAGGTTGTTTCATATATATTGAAATGTAAATAATGTATTTCTTGTAAAGGAAAAAAGTATATATCGTTTTACCATATTTTAAATTTTAAATTTTGATATATATATATATATATATTTATATATATATATATATATCTTATTATAAATTTTCCTAATGTCTGTCAGTGTCTGCGTGTGTGTGTGTGTGTGTGTGTGTTTGTGTGTGAGAGAGAGAGAGAGAGAGAGAGACGCGGTTTATCTCAGGCAGATTAGGTATCGAAATGAACCTTATTACCCAGCGGCTGTTTTAGTGATATTTATACTCATGTTTGTCGTATGGAAATGAAGAAAAAAATGAAAAAATATAACGATTTACAACGTTTTATTAACTGTATATTTTTCCGGTACAAAGACTCAAGTTTTCCCAGCTGAGAAAACTTGGGTTCTTATATATATATATATATATATATATATATATATATATATATATATATATATATATATATATATATATATATATAATTATAAAACTCAAATGATCTTGTAACGATGTATGTAACCCACTTTCCGGTTTGCGACATCCGGTTGCGCATACGCGCATGACTTGCGTACTGAAATATTAACGTTATTATTTCGAAATTATTATTTAACATGGGAAAAAGTGGTGTTTAAAATAAATAACAAAAAAGAACAATTGGGACGCTGAAATATTAACGCTATAATTTCGAAATTATTATTTAACATGCGAAGAGTGGGGTTTAAAATAACTTAAACGTAATACTGAAATGAACGATGTAAAAAAAATAAACAGATGTATCAAAATTTGAATTTTACTATAAGTATTATGGTATCTGGTCACTGCACATTTATCTATAAGTATAATTCAGTAACTGTAAAAAAAAATTTTCAAAAATAATCAATTATAATAAACAGAACGACTCATAGAAATCTATCTATATTCTATTTTAATTTTAATATACTTTCATAGAAATGTTTCTGTTATGTCAAAAAAAAAACTATTTTCTTTACGTCACAAGTGTCACGCTCATACATGAATTCCATAGCTAATATAACATACTGACTCAACTGGTCACGGGTAGTCTAGTATATATATATATATATATATATATATATATATATATATATATATATATATATATATATATATACCAAAGTATAATTTCATGTGTAAACTTTAAGTATTTTCTTCAACAGTGCTCAATACATAAGTAGAGTTAGGTAGTAAGTTATAAAAATATATATGGCAATTAAGCTACGCAGAATATTCCGCGTTTCATTCACACTAGGATTCGTCAGACTTATGCATAAGCGACCGACCAACAATACGGATTTAGGCAAGCCTGTTCCACAGTAGACATCCTACATAATTAAATCCTTCTTAGATAAGAGAAAAATCCAGGTAGTCCTCGATGGTTGTACATCTAAATAATGTGATATAAATGCGGGAGTGCCTCAGAGGTCTATCCTTGGACCTCTATAATTCCTGATATTCATAAATGACCTCCCTGACAATCTCACAAACCTATAACAGACACGACAGGAATGAACACATATCTAAAGAAATGGCAGGAACACTAGAGGATGACCTCCAATCTGTAGTGGAATTGGGACAAAAATGGATGGTCACATTCAATACTGCCAACACTAAACTTGTTTCCTTCAATAACTACAAACAACCTTCTCTACCACCAATAGCAATGGCCAAAGACTCTTTATCTGAAAGTACCTCTTTTAAACTCCTCGGCCTAACGTTCACAGGAAACATGAGTTGGAACAATTACATTGAGAACATTGCCAGGAAAAAGGTTGGTCCCCTCTACCATGCTTGAAAGCTACTAACGCCCGAAAGTATCCTGTATCTCTATAAGGCCACCATTCGCCCATATATGGAGTATTGTTGTCATATTTGGGCTGGTGCATCTGCAACTAGTCTCTCGCTCCTAGACAAGGTTCAAAAGAGAGTTGCCAACCTAATAGGCCCTGAACTGTCATCCAAGCTTCAGCCTCTGTCCCATCAACGAAATGTAGCATCCATCTGCCTGTTCTACATGTACTTTAACGGTGAATGCTCTGACAAACTGCACGTAAATACCCCCGACAGACAGCTAAATCCCACCGACAAGCAGCTTAATTCCACCCCTTCACAGTAGAGATCCCTAGATGTAAGAGAGCCTTCTACTCCAGTAGTTTCTTCCCCAGAACCGCTAGACTTTGGAATTCCCTTCCGGGTTTCTGCTTCCCCAACTGTACTGACATGCAGAAGTTCAAGTGTAACGTGAACCGATATCTTGCTGCCCAACTCCCCACATAGTACCCCTGTAGATTATGTCCCTGATTATAGCCCCCTATATCAAAATGGCAATGTGCCTTGTTTGGGGTGAAATATGATATAAAAAAAATTAAGCTACACAGAATATTCCGCGTTTGATCCACCATCCAAATGGGGTAGGGTGTTAAAGACACCAAAATAAACTAGCATTTTTTTGTAGTAAGGCTGATATTCCTGGAAATACTTATAAAAAATAAAAAATAAAGAAAAAGAAGCTAATAATTTTCATGTTGATAAATAAAATAAAAATAAAACAGGATGAAAAAATAAGGTTACGAGAAAATATTTTTAATATTTCTAATATATATATATACTAGCAGGGGTACCTGGCGTTGCCCGAGTGTTTGTTTCCGGGACGGGGGGGGGAGTTTTAAAAAGGAAGGATCAAACCCGGAGTAAAGAGTAAAAGTAGGAAAATAAAGTGTGAAAAAAAACAAAAAAAAAAACATCTGCAACGTTAACAGTTCGGCCACCAAGAAAAGTCCATTCCAGTTGTTTAGGAAAAAAAAAAACGACTACGGTAGGTCGGCGCGAACGTGGAAATATCATGTGAATTGTCCAGCACGCTAACCACAACGCCACATAGCACTGCAGCTTAGTTTAGTGATTTTAAATAACTTCACATGAAAGAACTACGAAGCCAAACCGGTGTTCTCTTCTTAACTGTTCCTTGTGAACGATCCCCAAACGGTGTTAAGTGGTGGCAGGGGGAGGAGGAATTTATTAGAGAGAAAATATTTTACCACTTCCATTGATCTTAAACGATTTTGGCCGTGACTTCTCAGCAGAAAAGTATAGAAATCTAAGATTATCGAGGAATTTGAGAAATAGTAAGCCTATAACACACCTCAGATATTGTTCTGCCGTTTGTGCATATTATATTTGCATGAAATATCTTGATTTTTAATCCTATTAATGTAAAAACCAGACGGGAAAAAATTAGTTCATTTTATATATATAGAAGATAGATAGAAGAAGAGAAGAGAAGAGAAGAGAAGAAGAGAAGAATAGAAGATAGATAGAAGAAGATATATATATATATATATATACCTTTTCTTCGCTTTCTTTTAAAGCTTGTCATTTCAGTTCCACTATTCTTTGGCATGCTGTAAAATGTTGTCTCCGAATGTTAGAAATAATTATTTATATTACTTTAAAAAGAAACGCTGATAAATGTATTGTTGCCAGTTTATTATCGTTGGGGCGCTATATTTGAATTCAATTTATATATATATATATATATATATATATATATATATATATATATATATATATATATATATAAGATACTGATAGAATTCAGATGAAAATCCTGATAGATATTACTTGAAGTAATACTTTCAAGGAGATCCTAGCCAAAAAGGAAAAGCTCAATATTTATGAATAGAGCAATATATAAGTTTCGTGGTTTAATTTTAAATTCTGAAAAAAACAACATAGGAGAGGTATGCCTCTATATTCGATTTAAGAATGTATTGCTTGACAAGCAAAATAGTGTCCATTTGCAGCTGAACATTTTGCTAACTGCATTGCATTTCCTCTGATGATATGTGCCATTGTTTAAAATCCATGGATTAAGGAAAATAAAATAACCCTTTCTATATATTCCTTTGTCAAGCAATAAATTCTTAAATCGAATATATGCCTCTATATGTTTTTTTTTCAGAATTTAAAATTAAACCACGAAATGTATATATATATATATATATATATATATATATATATATATATGAATTTCATTTATATATACATGTATATTTATGTATATATATATACATAAATTAAATTCATATATATATATATATATATATATATATATATATATATATATATATATATATATATATATATATATATATATAGTAAAGCTCCTTTAATTTGAACTTCCTCTCATTTGGACTTTCTCTCATTTGGACTTCTAAACCTGGACTTTCTCTAACTTGAACTGCCTCATCATTGAAATTTTATTAGCATATTTGATGCAGAGTTGCAGTAAAATGTTAATATTGGTACTATGTAATTAATGTAGATTAGCTATTGATAATTAACTGACACTAACTGTAATTTTTTTTCAGATTGCTATATTTAAAATAGTGTAAAACAACCCATCACAATGGCTTGCAACTCTAAAATCAGAGAATATATCTGGTCTAGAAAAAAGTCTTGAAACCAAACGGCTACCGACTAACCACGCTGTTCTTAAATCACTTAATGCAAATGATGTTGAAATGTGGGTGCAACAAGATGAGAAAACTACTGATCAATATCTTAAAGGCAGTTATAGTGATGAAAATAACGACAGCTCCCATTCTCCTGACCCTAATGTAAATAATCAAGAACACTCTGATGAAGCAATATCATGGGATGATGCAGAAAAGTCTATGGAGACAGTTATAAAACTTCTAGAAAAAAGTCCTTACTTTAGTGACAATTATGTTTTGCAAGCAATGTCACTCCAAAAAGATATAATCATAAAGAAGCTTCAGAACCAAGAAATTGTAGATTTTCGTGATCGCTTACGGAATACAATGGCAGCACCCGAGAGCTCAATCGATGAAAATAGAAACTGCAATGAGACTCATTCAATGAATAAAGAAAAAAAACTGTATTTTACATAAATGTATGATTTCTGTAGATGATAACTTAGGTAATAAATACCTAACAAGTAAGAGTAGATTTAATTTATTTTCAATGTTTTTTTTCCTGATAATAATATTTAACAATTCTTACTTTCAATATATCGTAAACTAAACTTAATATATACTTGAAGTATCATATAGCAATGAATTTCATTTACTATTTCTTAATTCTTAGAAAATTAAAGTGAACTGCAGCACATTTTTTATGACGAAACTTTAACAGCATCCTCTAACTTTAACGAAGCGGATGTTCAAATTATAGGAGTTATACTGTATATATATATATATATATATATATATATATATATATATATATATGTGTGTGTGTGTGTGTGTGTGTGCGCGCGCCTCTATGTGTGTGTGTGTGTCATTACAGGATAATATTTTCCAGGAGTGAAGAAACGAACGTATTTTAACGATTCTTAATTTTTAAAGATTCATTTTATTTTTTTAAAGATTCATTTTAGAGCGTTCATTAATTATGTAGGGCAAGATATACAGATTTTTTTTGCATCAGTATTTATATGTTGCTACACGTATATGAGGATATTTCGGTCAGCTACTTACAAGTAACTAGGTACTCTTTCAAGCGATATTGCTAATACAAAAGTAGAGACGGACTAAACTTTAGTATAAGCAATATCGCTTTAAAAGGTTTCTAGTTACTTGTAACTAGCTGACACGAACATGCTCATAAATGTGTAGTGACATATAAATGCTTATGTAAAACAAATAAAAAGTATATATATATATATATATATATATATATATACTACTACTAAAAAAAAATGAGTAGTAAGCAGGCAGGCTCGAACCCGCACCGCAAAGGAGGAAAAGAATGTGAAAAAAATCTGACGTCTTTGCCGTTGCGTCCATTGCCAAACCGGAAGTGACGAATGTTTTAATTAAGACTTGTCAATCGAAAAGAGAGAATGACTTTTGAAAATATCGGCGAAAAACGCGACCCCTTTCTTGTAGAAAAGTATCCAGTTGAAGGAGGTAGGGATTAATGTTTCTGTCCAATTTTTTTTATAATTGTCTTCCGAAGGGTCGAGCTTTAAAACCATACCGATCTCGTGAAAATTTGTTGTTTCTGTCGAAAGTTTTAGGCGGACATACAAACATATATTCATACATTTAAACTGAGTGGTGAGATTTATGTTATAGAAGATGATATCTCTATTAGTAAAACTATCAAACATCTCATGTGTATGCTGGTATTCGTCATTCTCGCTTATATGTAATTTTGATACAATTCGAACCATTTTCCATCATCATCATTAGCAGCAGCAGAAGAAGACATCAATATCGCCATCCTACCACGTGTTTTATTATTAATCAAAAGTTTTTTTTAATAAAGTGATCGAATGTTTTGTTCAATTCTAGCAAGGGGTCAACCGGCCTTGCCTGTCGTAAAACACACTTAAATGTAATTTCATTCATGTAAATGTCGTATTTATTATTACAGATCCAATTCTCTACTGATTATTATATTGTACCTAATGCATAATACTGATTTTAAATAATTTTAAAAAAACACACTTGAGTGCCATAAGCTAGAATCGAAACCAAAACATTAAGCGCTCCAGCCGTGTTCCCTGCTGTTTGATATAGATCAGAAAAGCTTAAAATTAAGCAACTTTAAGTTATAAATGAATTTACTCATAGACAGAATACGTTGACAAGTTGAAATGTACATTTTGCGATTTGACCTGCCGCAATATATTGTACGCATTATTCATCCATCCAGACGAAAATTTTACTCTTTTTTACTACCATTGGTGTATGTTTCGTATTTCCTGTTTATTACAGCGTTATGTGACTAGTAGTCTAATAGTTTATCAGTTAAATATTTTATACGGAAACTCGTACATACATCGGTTGAATATTAATGACCAACGCTGAAACGTGTTTGTCGATTATTATTATGCTTATTCAAGCCATTACGTTTTGACAGCTAAAATGTTTTAGAATAATATTTATTTACATTAACTTAGGAATGTTAACTTTAAAATATTATCATAAGTTCAGTTGACAGTTTAGAAATAACTATCCTGGGTGCCCGGCGTTGCCCGGCGTTGCCCGGCGTTGCCCGGCGTTTCCCGGCGTTGCCCGGGTGTTTGGAAGTGTGTGTTGAGCAAAATAAAAAAAATGGTAGTAGGCAGGCAGGCTCGAACACGTATCGCGAAGAAGGAAAAGAACGTGAAAAAAACGTGACGTCTTTGCATTTGCATCCATCACCAAACCGGAAGTGGGGAAGATTTAAATTAAGGCTAGTCAATCGAAAAAAGGAAATGACTTTCAAAAATATCGGCGAAAAAAAACGACCCCTCCCTGTAAGAAATTGCCCAGTTGAGTGTGAAGGAATTAATATTTTTATCCAATTTTTCGATATTTGTCGTCCTTAGGGTTGAGCTTCAAAACGATACCGATCTTGTGAAAATTGTCGAATTTTTATTAAATGTTTTAGGAAGACATACAAGCCTAAATACATAAATGCATACATACTGCATACATACATACACACATTTAAACAGACAGGTGACATTTTTATTATAGAAGATTACATGTAAAAACACCAGGTGATTATCTTAATGCCGTAGACTAAGGACATCATTTAGATAGGGTAATGTTCTTTTTTGTTTTGTTTTTTGTTTTGTTTTTGAGATACGTAGAAATTAGTTAAAGAAAATAGTTAGCCCGATTCGGCACAGAGAGAGAGAGAGAGACAGAAAGAAAAGCGGTCGACAGATCGTGATGATTATGAGCTGAGGAGGTTAGAAATAGCGATGGTCAGAACGTTAGCTGCCTTCAACTTTCTAAGAGGGGAAAATACTCTGGAATATAAAAATAAACCCGAGGTCTGTCATTATTAGTGAGAATTTTCATTGCAGCTTTTTCGTCAAGAAAAAAAACAATCTGGACCAGATATATGTCCCGATTGACAAGATACTGAAACTACTGTGTGTTCAATAAAAATATTTTTTTTAATATTTTTTTAAAGAATAATTTGAAGTATTCATAAGTCATAAGTTAGAACAAATATATATGTCTGTATACAATTGAAAGGTTACCAACCTGGAGACCATGTGTAAGTGAAAAATGTGTAGATATACAAAAAGCAGTTCTGTGTTAAACCCACGTGCTCTTCTGATGTGATTGTCTAGCAATGACGGCAAATCACGTTATCAGCAGCTATCCCCTCACTCACTGCTTCTTGCCCTAAACTCAACCGATATTCGCCTAATTGGAACCAGATAGACTTTTTCCAGGACATTCTATTTCTATATATTTTATTGACTAAAAGTGCATGAATTTATTATATACTAACGATGTAAGGAAAGCTTTTATAATTATATTCATATAAGATTGACACACAACCACAACTGTTAATTAAATTACGTCAGGGACAATCCAAGGGGGTTTCTACACCCTTATTCATCCGCTCCTGACATAAAATGTCACGGCGACAAGAAATTCGAGTCTATGGTGGATGAAACGCTCAAAATACTCTATAGCTTTCAAAACTTACTAATGAATTGAGAATTTCAATACTTACTCATGAATCGAGAAATGTGGATGTAAATACTGAAAATAAACACATAAATACTCTATCTGCTTATGATCATATGATTATATCATGTGGATACATGAAATGTATATGTGGATTATATATATGTGGATTATATATATGTGTGTGTATATATATATACATACATATGTATACATATATATACATATAAATAAGTTTATATCTATTATTTTTCTATTGTGTCCGTTTTTTCCGTCGCCAGAAGGTTGTAGCTCCTTTTATTTTTCGTCTCAAATAGATACTACGATTTCAATTAGGTAGCGACTAATTAATTTTACCGCTGTTGAGTTTTGCAGGGCTGATATTTGTAAGGGTTTTCCAATGTTAAGTTTCCATTCCCAGTGTGAAAATTTTCTTCTATATGTAACTAGATGGGCTACCCGGCGTTGCTCGGGAACGTATAAACAATGAGAAAATTGAAGTTGATTTTGAACATATTTGTTATTCTTCGGATAGAGGAATTTTTAATGTCTATGTATCATTAGCTTTTTCGAGCAAAATAATATTTTACCTACCCTAGGACGGGTATTACACGTATCAAATAATTGTACCTTATCTAGGATAAGTAATTTATAACATATATATGAAATAATGTTTCCTTTGTGGGGATGAGTAATATACAACATATATTTAAAATAATTTTATCTACCCTCGGACGGGTAATTAAAATAAATACATGAAACAATTTCACATACTATCGACAGGTATTGTACAACATGTTTAATAATTTCTCTTACCACCAAGGCTACCATAATTTTAAGAAAACTTAAACAATTTTTCGAAAGTAGATCATTAGTCTTTCCAAATTAGTACATAAATACATAATCTCTGTTAAGAATTAGGCGACCATTGTATCATCATAAATTTCAATATTACTGACTTTTTTCCTTCTTCACTATCGGCACTAAAATTGTAAGAAAAATTATGACATTTTTTAACGATGTCTCAGTAGGATTTTCAAATTAATGCATATACTGCACAACCACCGTCAAAATTTTCAAATCGAACCTATTCTACAGAAGCACCTTCAAAATTTAGCATTTCTCAAATCGGACCTATACTGCACAAGCACCTTCAAAATTAGTAAATCAGACCTATACTGCACAAGAACCTTTATAATTTTTGTACACATAAATACATTACCAAAGTAAGTGGACATTGTATGTAATTTTTGGAATATGACATCTATAGACATATACAAACATACACATTAAATATAATTCATAATGATCAGTTTATTAGTTTTAGAGTTGATCCAAGACGCAACAAGATATAATCATATACACATAATTAAAATTAATAATGATCGGTTAATTAGTTTAGGAGTGACACCAATACATACATATATATTGACATATACACATTGTTAAAATTCATAATCATCAGTTTAGGGTTGAATCTAATACGTAGAAATATATAAACATACACACATAATTAAAATTCATAATGATCGGTTAATTAGTTTTGGAGAGAATCCAATAATAGAAACACATAATCATATACACATCGCCAAAATTAATAATAATCTGCCCAGCGATGTGATTTTTGGAATATGACGTCTTGTCTCAATTAAGTGCACGCTATATATAAAAATATGTATCTTTTTTTAATAGAAACTAATGTTCGGTTGGAAATTTCACTATATTGTACGGTTATTTTGCTAAGATCAAAGTGTAGTATCTGTTCTTAGAATTCAAGCGGTCCTATCTTTCCCAATGGGAGGTCACACGCATATTATAACAATGATTGTTTATTAATCTAATAGTATTCGACAACGAAGCTACATCCAGGGGAGGTCACTCGCATAGTATAACAATGATTGTATATTATTCTAATGTCAAACCTTAGAGAAACAAACGTCACTCGACAATTATTGTTTCTAAAAGAAAAAATAAATAAACAAACACATCAAGATGGTTTCCTGTCTAGACATTTCTCTCTCTCTCTCTCTCTCTCTCTATATATATATATATATATATATATATATATATATATATATATATATATCAGTCTCTATTTCTTCCTCTCTCTCTCTCTCCCTCTCTTTCCCATAAACAAAAAAGAATACTAAAAAGAAAATGGCCGCTTGTTATCATTTTGTAAACATAGCTATCGTTTCGTCTCGTCGGTCATTATTTTTAAGCGTATTTTTTTTTTTTTTTTTTTTGTTCTGGACTGTTTTGCTTGTAATTTTTCGTCTAACTATCGTATTTTACTATTTTTAACTCGATAAAAACTTATATATCGTTTTCATAACGTGTAAGTTAATATTTTAATTTGTATGATGCTAACCATTTCAGCGTGGTGACGTCGCGTCACGTGACATGACTAAGCAATTTTTTAATTACGTATAAATATTACTAGATTATCACTTTATTACTACTTAAATACATAGGAAAAACGAAAAAATGTCACTTCAGAAAAATGGACAGCTGACCAACTTAGACTTGACCATTTGGGCAAAGAAGTCGATATTTTTCGTCCGGGGTTCGAGCTTCAATATGATACCAAATTTGTCAAGTTTAGTTGTGTCTATCAAAAGTTTTAGGCGGACATACAAACATACATACTAGCAGACGTTTGAGATTTATATATTTAGATAGAAGATTTTTTTATGATCATTTCGTCTAAAAAGAGTTTTGTTTAATGAAAATAATGGTAAAACATTTCATTATAATTTGTTCTTCTATGGCTTGTATTTCAAAGAGTAATGCTTTATGGAATCCAGGTTATCTAAACCTAATGTTTCCATAATAACTGTAAAATTTTCTTGTGCAGATAATAATCTTGAAGAGTGATGCTATTAAGAAATGTGGTTTTTCTGGGAGCAATCTTTGTATTTTTATTGATTTTCTTTATTCTAAGTACTGTTTTGTTTTCAGAAAAAATGTTTTTTAATGCTAATTTACTCACTCTCATTGTAATATTTTCTCAGAGAAGTAATATTTTCTGAGATTAATGTTTTTAGTGCTTCTGGAATTGTTAAAGATCAACCATTTTTAAGAATATTGCCTTGTAGAAATAATGTTGCTGATGAAGTCGCTGACAGCGTCTTTGATACTGCTAAAATTCTAAAAGCATTTCTCACGCAGAAAATTATCGAGATGCTTGTAAAAAGTAATAGTCGATAGATAAGAGGTCTAGAGAGTATAGCGATTGGGGCAGAGTTTCGTATCCCAATTCGGTCAACTTCTGCAGGGTCGGTTTAGCAACATGCAGTCGGGCATACTTGTGAAGGAGATTAAAAAAGAATGTAATGTATGAGATCGGTCGCAGACTACCAAACAGTCAGCATGGCTTTTTGTGCAATTTTGGCTTCTGGAAGTGTTGTGGAGTTTTATTGGTGTCGAACAACTGAGCTGGGCATCGCCGGTGTTCGTAAAGAACCCACCATTCATCGCAAGTCACAAACCAGTCGAGAAACGGGCCGTTCTTGTTGTGTAGTCGATGAACGGGTTAAGTTAGATATTGATATTTGAATCCAACTAACAAATGGGCGTCATTCTACTACAATTATAATGCACTGACTGTATAACAGTTTATGTTAGTCAACTTTAGTTTCTAAATTTATTGGTTCACCAAAAAAGACTATACAAGTGTAACCTTGTAACGAAGCAAAATTAATCTTATTCCTCTTTCGGTTGTGATATAAGTTAAAATACATCATGTAAAAGAGTATTTAAAATAGTTCATGTACTGATAGATTTTAAAATACTTTATCGAAAATAATCCAGTAAAACAAGACACTATACAAATAATTAAAACACACGTTTAAATAAATAACAAAGTATCGTAGATAATATAAAATGGTGCATAATGAAATAAAAACGACAGTGAATAACCTGACGATATTCCTGATGAAGGCTTTATAAGCCGCAAATTTAAAACTTTAAATAAATAAATGTTTGTGTATAATGAAATAAAAAGAGACAGTGAATAACCTGACGATATTTCTGATGAAGGCTTTATAAGCCGAAAATTTGAGACTTTAAATAAATAAATGTTTGTTTATTAAAAAAACAAGTACAGATACGCACGTGGTAGTTCTTTCTTACTTAATATTTTAAAAATATAATAATTTAGCAAATAAAAGAAGTCAATAAAAATTCGTTTTAGAATAGCTTGTCAACGAAATGTTTCCTATTACATAGATGTGATCATGGCATAAAAAGTCAAGACTAGAAACCATCAAATATATTCGACGAGAAAGAGACAAATATAAGAATTCTGGCTCAATTCGGCCATGGCATAGCTGAAACACACGTTTCGTTTCGTATTAAAAGATTATGAGTCATTAATGCCGATTAACTGACGTGAATTCAGTTTATATGCGCAGCAGATAATTAAACTTTTAAATAATAAAATACAGACTAGATGAAAAAGTTTGACATGGTTTGCTAAGTCGGATATAAACAGAAAACAACGGAAATTGATCTCTAGTGAAAGACAAGATAGACGATGGAAAACCGATTAAACTGTAAGATTTAATGACTTGAAAGAAAGTCTCCGGAAGATTTAATTCAGTCATTAATAAACAAAAATAAAATTATTTAGTAAATAAAAGAATGCAATAAAGATGCGTTTTAGAATAAACTGTTAATAAAACGTTTCCTATTACGTAGGTGAACATGGCATAAAAGATACAAGACTAGAAAACCATAAAATAAATTCGATGAGAAAGAGACGATATAACAAGTCTGGTTCAATTCGGTAATGACATAGTTAAATAATAGTCATTGCTACCGATGAACTGACATGAATGCCGCCCATACACAAAACAGATAAACGTTTCAAATAACAAATTACAGGACAAAATGAAAATTCCTGACATGTTTCACTGAATAAACAGGAAATAGCGGAAATTAATATACAGTGAAAGGCAAGATGGACCATCCAAAAACAAACTAAAATAATTTATAAATTTAAAAACAGTCTCCAGAAAGATGTCATTCAGACATTAATAAAAAGGCTAACATTTGTAGCAGACAATTAAAAATGGAATGATTTACGCAAAAATGAAACGTGGTGTGGCAATGTTGTTGTTTTATAGAAAACACAAATATATCAGTGATTTCAGTCGTGCCTTGATTCTAGTGTTGATCACTCATGCAAACGAACATTGTTTTGCGAAGTAGAATCCTCGTTTAAATAAAAAGAGTAAGTTTTCTCTCCTGTAGAACGTCAAACTGACGAGAGAGGTTTAGATCACGTAGATGTGAGAGCGATATACGAGGTGACTACAATAGGTTTCAAGATTTTTTTTTTTTTTTGCACAGGCATTTAATATTGTCGCAGATATTTGAAAATTCAGTATATTACTGCTATACATCTTATAAGATGGCTGACTAATTTTTATTATTTCATGTTCAAATGAGCAGTTACAGCAGAAATTGGAATACAGCTTACTAAAGCCTGATTGTCATAGCTGGTGAATTTAAAAAATGCAATTTGAACGTTAGGACACTTCAGAAGAACGATATGCAATAAAATTGTTTTGAACTTGATAAACAAAAAATGCCACAGAAACCTATGGAATGCTTCAGACTGCTTTTGGGCCATCTTGCATTAATCAAGAATAAATTATTGAATGGCGTATTAAATTTGGAAGTAGCACCATACAACGTTTTTTCTGATACAGTAGTGTACATATACGAATGATTTACCAACTAGGAAAGAAAGTAATACGTCATTTGCGATATTGAAAAAGTTGTCATCTCTATGCATGTGTAAACTAATACATAAGCTAAACCGAACTTTTTGTACATAGGTATAACCACTTATCAAGGCCCAGAGACCACTCGAGCATAAGGGTTAAGAGTGTACAATAGTCAATTGAACAATATAGTAATCGTTAGTAATTGAAGTTCGGTAAATTTGTTAACTTACGTGGAACGGCTCACCAGAACTTATTTACGTTGGACTTGAAGACAAACATATTGTAGTCAGTTGGAAAGCAGGAACACGGAAGACAATTCCACAGGTGTGCAGTTCTAAGAAAGAAGCTTTGTTCATGGAATCTACGTTTAGGTTTAGGCACAGATAAAGAGTGGGGGAATTATTCATAGTGTTTTCAGCTAGACGAGTGTTTCTTGTGAAAGTTTCGCGAGGGGGACCATAGATTGAAGCTTAGTCGAACACGTGCCATGAAAATAAGGATAAAGCAGAGACAAACTCGCAACATCTCTTCTGTGAGATAGAGGTTGCAGGGAAGAGAAAAGGACATCTCCTTCGAGGCTACGAAGTCTATTTTTCAAGGCAGGACATGTCTTTTCTAGCAGCTCCTGCCCAGATGTGGCAACAGTACTCTATCCTTTGACGTACCTGGATCTTATATAGATAGAGAATTGCATCAGCAGTGAAATATCTACTGGATCGATAGAATGATCCCACCATTTTTCCAGCGTTCTTGGCAACAGATTTGATGTACGTGTTCCATTTAAGATCAGGAGTAAAGGTCAAGCTCAGAAGCTTATCAAAACATGAGGCGTCCCCAAGACGAGAGCCATTCATTTCAATTGATGCCAGATGGGGATCCGAACGTTGATGATGTAAAGATAGAAGCTTGGTTTTAGATGCATTAAAAGTAACAAGCCACTCCTTTCCCCATTGTACCACGTGCTCAAGAGCATAGGAGAGAGAATCAGAGAGAACTTGGTCGTTTACGGTCTTAGATGTGCTACCATAGATGGTAGTCTCATCAGCATAAATGTCTACCAATGATGTAAGGATGTGGTTTGGAAGATCATTAATGTAGATCAGGAAAAGAGTTGGGCCAATGATGGACCTCTGAGGAACTTCAGCATTAATACTGTAAGCTTCTGTTTTTCCCCATCAACCACTACTTTTAAAATATTATATTCACTCAAAATTACACTTAAAGTGATTTTATAGTTTATTAAGAGTAATGTCTGCTTGGTTCGGTTGAAATTTTGTAGAAACGTAAAACAAACAGTTCACATCATCCCTTAAATACTTTAGGTATATCCCTTCTCATAGTGAAATCATTATATTATACTCGTGCCTATCCAACACCGGTAAAGTAATTATGGCTATATATTTTTTTTTATTTTATAATTCATTAATTAACACAAGCACCTAAATTTACTTACTTATCCATTTACATTTACTTGCAAAATCGATACAGCATCTCCAACTATGTAAAGAAAATATATTTTAGACGTACGAAGTGCTTTCAATAAGTTCCCAGACTTTTTTGAACAGGCATTTAAAATTGTCGTAGACTCTTTAAAATTCAGTATGTTATTGCTATATATCTCATCACGTCCAGATTGCATTTTTGAAATTCCCAAGATGTGACAATCAGGCTTTGGTAGGGTGTATTCCGATTCCTGCTGTAGCTGTTCACTTTCAAGTTGAAATGAACAGCTACAGCAGGAATCGGAATACACCCTACTAAAGCCTGATTGTCACAGCTGGGGAATTTCAAAACTGCAACCTGGACATGATGATATTTTTGAAGCACGATATGCAATAAACTTCTACTATAATTTTGATTAAAAAATGCCACAGAAACGTAGGAAATGCTTCAGACTGTTTGGGGACTATCTTGCATAAATCAGTACTTGTATTTGAGTGGTATAAGTGATTCAATGAAGGCAGAGAGTCTGTGGGGATAATGAGAGGTGCAGAAGGAGTAAGAAAAGCAGAACACCAGAGTTGATCAGCGAAATAAAGAATTGCATTGATACGGACCTTCGTGTATCAATAAACAAAATAGATACAGTTTGATGTCAGTGTGAGAACTGTATACGCAATTATTCGCGAGGAATTGCAAGTTGGGAAGATTTATGCTAAAGTACCAGTCCACTACTCCATCCCTGTCACAAAGTATTTGATCAAGATAGGCATCAACGCAGTTCCTCACCCTCTCTATATCCAGTTCCTGCTTCCTGTAATTTTTGGTTATTTCCTTATACCAATGAAAACTTTAGAGACTATAGTTATGAGACAACTGACAAAATGAATGAGCCTGTGACGAGTGCCATTGACACGTCCCACAAGAGGACATTCATAGGGTCTTTTAGAAGTTGTTGGATTGGTGCAACAAATGCATTGCAACCGGCGGAGGTTACTTCAAAGGGGGACTAGAGTTTTATGTGAGCATTATCAATAAAACTGGAAACTTATTTAAGGCGCCTCGTAACAGGGAATAGTAAACAAAAAATATTAGGAATTTAAACTACAAAACAATAGAACACTTAATAAACTTTTTCTTTAAGTTTTTTTTTTACATAGGGGGTCACCACTTGTAAAGGCCCGAAGGCCACTCAGGGATAAGGGTTATTGCGTGTACAGTAATCAATGAGATAGTATTGTAGTAATCATTAGTATTGAGGGTTTTGATAGAGTGTCTTAAGGGGGCGGTTTGTCAGGAGTGTGTTTATGTTGGACTTGAAGACGTCCAAGTTGTAGTCAGGTGGGAAACAGGCAAGCGGCAGAGAGTTCCACTGGCGTGCAGTTCTAAGAAAGAAGCTTTGCTCATGGAATCTACGTTTGGATTTAGGCATTTTATATATATTTAGGCATTTTATATATATTTAGGAATTTTATATATATTTAGGCAGTTTATATATATTTAGGCAGTTTATATATATTTAGGCAGTTTATATATATTTAGGCAGTTTATATATATTTAGGCATTTTATATATATTTAGGCAGTTTATATATATTTAGGCAGTTTATATATATTTAGGCATTTTATATATATTTAGGCAGTTTATATATATTTAGGCAGTTTATATATATTTAGGCATTTTATATATATTTAGGCAGTTTATATATATTTAGGCAGTTTATATATATTTAGGCAGTTTATATATATTTAGGCAGTTTATATATATTTAGGCATTTTATATATATTTAGGCAGTTTATATATATTTAGGCAGTTTATATATATTTAGGCATTTTATATATATTTAGGCAGTTTATATATATTTAGGCAGTTTATATATATTTAGGCATTTTATATATATTTAGGCATTTTATATATATTTAGGCAGTTTATATATATTTAGGCAGTTTATATATATTTAGGCATTTTATATATATTTAGGCAGTTTATATATATTTAGGCAGTTTATATATATTTAGGCATTTTATATATATTTAGGCAGTTTATATATATTTAGGCAGTTTATATATATTTAGGCATTTTATATATATTTAGGCAGTTTATATATATTTAGGCAGTTTATATATATTTAGGCATTTTATATATATTTAGGCAGTTTATATATATTTAGGCATTTTATATATATTTAGGCAGTTTATATATATTTAGGCAGTTTATATATATTTAGGCATTTTATATATATTTAGGCAGTTTATATATATTTAGGCAGTTTATATATATTTAGGCATTTTATATATATTTAGGCAGTTTATATATATTTAGGCAGTTTATATATATTTAGGCATTTTATATATATTTAGGCAGTTTATATATATTTAGGCAGTTTATATATATTTAGGCAGTTTATATATATTTAGGCATTTTATATATATTTAGGCAGTTTATATATATTTAGGCATTTTATATATATTTAGGCAGTTTATATATATTTAGGCATTTTATATATATTTAGGCAGTTTATATATATTTAGGCAGTTTATATATATTTAGGCAGTTTATATATATTTAGGCATTTTATATATATTTAGGCATTTTATATATATTTAGGCAGTTTATATATATTTAGGCAGTTTATATATATTTAGGCATTTTATATATATTTAGGCAGTTTATATATATTTAGGCATTTTATATATATTTAGGCATTTTATATATATTTAGGCAGTTTATATATATTTAGGCAGTTTATATAAATTTAGGCAGTTTATATATATTTAGGCATTTTATATATATTTAGGCAGTTTATATATATTTAGGCAGTTTATATATATTTAGGCAGTTTATATTGCTTTTGTTCTAACGAAACTGACTTTACATTATATTTACCCTATGTTACATTTATGAACACGAACCACAACTGAAATGTAATCAATATTAATTTGAGACTTAATATCTGTGATTATATTTTTGTTAGGATGAAAGAAATGTAGAAGGTCGATGTTTTATGTTGGGAAAAATTAAATCATACCAGGGTGACACAGCTCGTTCGAACAAAGATAAAAACTAAGTTCCTAGGAATTTCTTTCACATCGCTGGCGATTGAACACATAAAGTGTACTCTCACAACAAATACTGCCATTTGCATCTTACCTTACCTTACTATAAAAGTGAGAATGTGTGTGAGGAAAATTTTCAACTTATATAATATATTCAGCCGATGTTAGTATATAGATTATTCAGATATGTAGAAATATTCTTAATCAGTTTTCATCCGGAAAAAGTGATATTAATGAGTCAAAATGAGCAAGTTGTTATTACAAGCAACTGTTTAACGACTGCGCATACTAGCATCTTTATGTTTAGAATAAGATTTTTTAAAAACACATTTTAAAAGTTGCTAAGAGTTGGTGTAATGGTTGTTGTATTTGAATCAATGTCTTTAGGTATCGATTTTGATCTCAGCTTGAGTATTTTTTTTATTTACAAGAAGTGAACGGTTTAGAAAAAAACGCCTATTACTCACATGTATATGTCCAGTTTCTGCATTAATTAAAATATGATATTTATGCATGTTTTACGACTGGACAACTCGGGGTACAGTTTCTAGTAAAAATATTTACTTGTTTATTAAAATAAATACATTCAATTTAATGCAATATTGATTCTAAGTTTTCCTTTTTTAAACTACCAGCATGGGGGCACGGCGTTGCTCGGGTGTTTGGATGTGTATGTTGAGCAAAAATAAAAATGTGGTAGTAGGAAGACAGGCTCGAACCCGTACCGCAAAGGAGGAAAAGAACGGAGTAAAACCTAACGTTTATGCTGTTACAACCACTGCCAAACCGGAAGCGACATTCTTTAAAATTAAGCCTTCGAGCCTGCCTTCCTACTACCACTTTTTTTGCTCAACATACACATCCAAACACCCGGGCAACGCCGGGCTGAAATGCTAGTATATATATATATATATATATATATAAGCCCCCCCCCCTCCCTTTTGTTGAACACTTTGTGAATATATTTTCACTCGACGCGTATTTAAGCGATTAAGCGAAGCCCATTGTATGTTTGTAAAGAAACTGGCAGTTTGAGCACGAATTTTAATTTAATAGGGAAGAAGTATTTACGGGCACTGAATCTTGGTCCGATGATTAGAGCTGCCGACTGTCAACATAAACACGATGGTTGTAGGTTCGATCCACGGCTGGAAAAAGGTGTATGTCTTGCCACACATGAGTTGTGATACAACGAAACAGCACTGTATGTGGATGACTACATATATATATTTTTTTATTATTATTACATTTTCATCCCAAACAAGGCGCATTGCCACTTTAGTGTAGGGGGCTACTATCAGGGGCAGCAACTACTGGGGCATTATCCTGGGATTTGGGCAGCAAGATGTCGGTTCACGTTGCACTTCTGCATGTCAGTACAGTTAGGCAAGCAGGAACCTGGAATGGAATCCCAGAGTCTATCGGTTCTGAGGAAGAAACTACTGGCGTAGAAACATCTTTTACATCTATAGATCTCTACTGTGTGGGTGGGATTTAGCTGCCTGTCGGGTTTGTCGAGGGTGTCTACGTCGTGGAGGCACAAGTGTCTGCAGTTCGTCAGAGCATTCACCATTAAGATACTTGTAGAACAGGCAGAGTGATGCAACGTTTTTTCGATGAGACAGCAGCTGAAGCTTAGATGCCAGTTCAGGGCCTATCAGATTGGCGACTTTTTTTAACCTTGTCTAGGAGCGAGAGACTAGTAGCAGATGCATCAGCCCAAATGTGACAACAATACTCCATACATAGGCTAATGGTGGCCTTGTAGAGGTACAGGATATTTTAAGGTGTAAGTAGTTTTCTAGCACGGTAGAGAGAGCCTACCTTTTTCGCAGCGGCCCTGGCAATGTTTTCAAATATAATTGTTCCAACTCATGTTTCCTGTGAACGTTAGGCCAAGCAGTTTGAAAGATGTACTCTCAGACAGGGAGTCACTGGCCATTGCTATTGGTGGCAGAGAAGGTTTCTTGTAATTATTGAAGGAAACCAGTTTAGTCTTGGCAGCATTGTATGTGACCATCCATTTATGTCCCCATTCCACTACAGATTTGAGGTCATCCTCTAGTGTTTTTGCCATTTCTTTAGATATGTGTTCATTTGTTTTCCTGTCATGCCTGTTATAGAGTGTAGCGTCATCAGCATATATACCCATCTCAGAGGCAATTTTGTTCGGGGAGGTCATTAATAAATATTAACAACAATAGAGGTCCAAGGATAGACCCCTGAGGAACTCCCGCATTTATATCACACTGTTTAGATGTACGGCCGTCGAGGACAACCTGGATTTTTCTCTTATCTAAGAAGGATTTAATTATGTTAAGTATTCTACCAGTGATACCGTATGATTTAATTTTTCTGAGGAGACCCTTGTGCCATACCCTGGAGGGGGAGGGTCCAGTGTGGAGTTCGAGGCAAACCGGCTGGCAAGCATATTAGCCTTGTCGGTTGCTGAGCAAACAACCTCGTGATTGTTGGTTAGCGGGGGAATTGTTGATTGCCCATTATTTACTACACTGTTGTAGATTTTCCAGAAGTCACGTGTTCCTAATTTTTGTGCGATTTTTAGTGGTTTCAGTAAATTTTCTCTTAGCTGACGCTATTTCTTTCTTAACGTTACTTCTAGCTGCTATGTACTTATGTTTGTTTGAACTGGACTTATGTCGGTTAAATCTGCGGTATGCATGCTGCCTTTGAGCAATGGCAGTTGCGCAAGTCGAAGTAAACAATTGGGGAGAGTGGGGCTTGCTATAAAATTTCCGCATGGGAACATGTGCTTCCATTGCTGCTTTAAACCATTCAGTGGTCTGATTTGCGCACTGTTCAGCAGAAAGAGAAAAAATATTTCCCCGTTGGGGCATCTCTGATAAGATCTCTGATGGCTTCCCTTTCAGCCTTTTTTATAATATCTCGTTGTTTTGAGCACTAGCTCTTCAGTTTTGGGTCTAGAATTTAGGGCGATTTCTACCATTATCACTGCATGGTCAGCGTTCCCGAGTGGGCTGTCAGCATTTGTTGTACAATCCTCGGGAACTGTAGTCAGAAACAAATCTAGAAGTGATGCTTGTTGTTCTTGCTGGTCGGGGAAACGGGTTGGAAACGTAACCATTTGTGATAGGGACGTAACCATTTGATGATTCATTAGAATTGTGGGGTCTGCGTACGCGCCTGGTCCACAAAGTATGAAATAAAAATAAAAAAAACATGTTTACAAGTGTCTTTGATATAGATGTACATATTAATACTTTGATAAGTATGTTTTATCTTAAATAGGGATGATATAATAAAATTGTGGGGTCTGCGATCATGCCTGGCCTCCATAGAATGAAAATAGGCACAAACTTTAATAAAGACTTTTCATATCTATCTGCGTAAGTATACTTTCAAAAATATGTTTCAGTTTGAAGAAATATGGTAAAATAAAATTATAGGGTGTTCGCTCGCGCCTGACCTCCAAAGAATGGAAATATGTCACAAAGTTTAACAAGGTTTTTTAATATGGATCCACAGAATATTGTGATAAGTGTTTCAGTGTGAACAGGTATGGTATAATAAATTATGGGGTTTATCTATTTTATTTTTACTTTCATCATATTTTGCTTTGGTTTTGATACCCCCAAATTCGAAGCTATCTCTTTACAACCCTTCCTTTCCATAACCTATCATACTGTCATAAATCAGTCCATTTTCTGTGGGCTGTTTTTGCACCCAATCAACGACGGGTACTTTTGCTAGTCTATATATATATATATATATATATATATATATATATATTTATTTATTTATTTAAAATTGAAAATCTACTATGCTAAGCATTTAAAAATATTTCGACTGTTTTCGTAATTGATATTATTCATTTGAGTTTTTTTTTGTTGTTTTAATATACAATGCTTCGAGTATTTTTAAATTATTAACATATTTCTCTCGCCCTGTAAAACCTTAGTATTTTCGAAAAGATAAAAAAGAAGATAGTAAAACAGAAGTCCGTGCTTTTCAATAACACCTGTCTGAATATATATATATATATATATATATATATATATATATACATATATATGTGTGTGTGTGTGTGTGTGTGTGTGTGTGTGTGTGTGTGTGTGTGTGCGTGTGTGTGTCTGTGTGTGTTTCTCTTCATTTCCTCGTTTCAATAAGCTTTCCTTTTTCTTCCTTTCTTCATTTCTCTTTCTGTTCCTTTCTCTTCTTTTTTCTCTTTCTCCACCTCTCCCTCTCTCTTTCTCTCTCTCTCTTTCCTTCTTTCTCCTGTTCTACGGCTCTCCCTTTCTCCCTTACTCTTTCTCCCTCTCTCTCTCTCTCTCTCTCTCTCTCTCTCTCTCTCTCTCTCTCTCTAATTTGTTAATCATACTTTCCTATTATATTCCTCTCGTACAATCTCTTCTTTGCATTTCTCTTCCCCGCCTCAACCGCCATCAACAAAATAATTCAGTTCAATAATATTTTGCACGTCTCGCCCTCCAGTCTTTCCGTTTTTCTTTTATCCTTAAAAGAAACAAATAGAAATGAAAATATAAAACAGAGTAAAGAATTAAGACTTCGTCAAAAAAATAAATAGAAATATAGCTTCCTGTTGAGAGACTACCCCCACTCTGTACTATCGCAATGTATTAAAATTAGCAGGAGCTGGGCAAAGCATGTAATCAAGTTCATTTGACCGTTCCTTCCTTAAAGAGAAAAGCATGAACACCGAATTTTTCCTTAAGACATAAAGATCAGTTTTTATTTATTTATTTATTTATTTTTCTGCAATCGATTTATTTCTAAGCTACGCAAACATGTTGTATATTGTATTATACTATTCATTTTTAAATTAATTTTTCCAAATTTTAATTCTTCTTCATTTTGACGTTTTTCTTTGTTTTTGTTTTTCTTCAAATTTGTTCTACAAAATATCAGGTCATTAAGGCAATGTCCTTTCTTTTCAATGTTCCGTTTGTTTGTTTGTTTGTTTTTAATTCTAAAATGCCTGCAATAATAATCAATCACCTAAAAACTGGAGATAAACTTATCTACTTTTAAAATAGATATTCTGACTCCAAATCACTGTATATATATTTTCTGCATTATAG
The DNA here is from genome assembly GCF_053919585.1 of Euprymna scolopes. Lineage (NCBI taxonomy): Eukaryota > Metazoa > Mollusca > Cephalopoda > Sepiida > Sepiolidae > Euprymna > Euprymna scolopes. Next base: position 14,475,871 of record NC_136496.1, on the reverse strand, counting down.
AGATAACCTTAACTTGTTTCAACTCTTAAATTATTCATTGCCACCATCTTTGAATCCTAATACACAGTAATATAGTCTTTTTAACCATCATCCGACAGATTTAAAAATAAATACAAAATAAGTAAAAATAAATACAAAATAATGAGTATATATATATATATACATATATATATATATATACATATATATATATATATATATATATATATATATATAGAGAGAGAGAGAGAGAGAGGGGGGAGGGAGGGAGAGAATAAATGACAAAAAATTATATTCCAAAATTTATGATGTTGATCATCTTATAATTTATTCCTGTAATTCACTTGGCTGATACAATTCTTGAGAGTACCTGTTTCATAGCGCAAAATCAATCACTTAATTATTATATCAATCAGTGAATCTATCATGCCCTGAACTCATAAGAAGCAATAGCAACAATCAATCCTTTTAAAGAGCATTTATATATATATATATATATATATATATATATATATATATATATAACTTATTGCTTTTGCCTGACCTTTATTTTATTTTGTATATTCTATATCTATTTCGTTGTCTTTTTTCTGCTGCTATGTATTATTCCTTTATTTGTTTAATTTATTTACGTCCTGTTGAGTGGAATGACCTTGTCCATATAGGTCACACGAGTCGTTAGCTGGTTTGCATGAGTTAACTATTGAAGGAGAGAAGTAGAAGGAGGATGTGAAAGAGGAGGGGAGGAAGGGTGTGTGCGGGATTGGGTGCTCTTAGCCGACTGTTGGGGTGTTTAGGTTAGGTGGTGTGGTTGTCAGGAATAGTGTGTGTGTGTGTGTGTGTGTGTGTGTGTGTGTGTGTGTGTGTGTGTGTGTGTGTGCGTGCAGTCAGCACCAACCCTATTCAGGGTTATAACCGGCTTCCTCCAAAGGAGGAAGTTTCATGGGAGTATGAAATTCACAAGCGGTCCCCAGTAGCATGTATATCCCCGTTAGGGGAGATGCCGACGTTAGGTTTTTGCAACTTTTTGCAGAGAGATGTCGACGTCCTGCTACATACAGCACCTTGACTTCCCAAATTGGTCATGGTCACCCATTTTAGTAATGACCAGGCTCAACGTTGCTTAACTTCGGTGATCTGACGGGAACCGGTGTGTCAACGTGATTATGCCGTATATGTCAGGAATAGGAAGATAGGTGGGAAGGGGGGACACTGGATTGACTTTCCTTTGGAAATTTGTTATTTTATTTATTTTATTAAAACTTTAAGTGGTTATAAATGGAACATTTTTTTAATTATTTAATTATTTATTATTTTTTTTACAAAGTAGGCACCGCTAACCAAGGCCCGGAAGCGACTCAGGGAAAAGGGTTATTATAAGTACAGTACGTTAGTGTGGAGATTTTATAAAGTGTCTGCTAAAGGGGGCGGTTTATCAGGAATTTGTTTACGTTGGACTTGAAGACATCCACGTTGTAGTCAGGTGGGAAGCAGACAGACGGAACAGAGTTCCACAGGCGTGCAGTTCTAAGAAAGAAGCTTTGTTCATGCATTCTACGTTTTCATTTAGGCATAGATAAAGAGTGGGGGAAGTTTTTGACAGTGAATTCAGCTAGACGGGTGTTTTTCGTAAAAGATTGGCGAGGGGGACCAGTGATTGAAGTTCAGACGAGCACCTGCCATGGAAATAACGATAAAACAAAGATAGGCTTGCAATGTCTCTTTTGTGGGAGAGAGGTTGCAGGGAAGAGAAAATGACATCCCCCACTAAGCCACGAAGTCTATTTTGTACTCTGTCAAGGCAGGATAGGCTGTTTTAGTAGATCCTGCCCAGATATGGCAGCAGTATTCCATCCTTGGACGTACTTTGCTTTTATATAGATAGAAAATTGCATCAGTAGTGAGATATCTTCTGGAGCGGTAGAAGTATCCTACCATCTTTCCAGCGGCCTTAGCAACAGACTTGATGTACGTGTTCCATTTCAGATCCGGAGTAAAGGGCAAACCCAGAAGCTTGTCCTAGACGAGGGCCATCCATTTCAATTGATGCCAGCTGGGGATCAGAGCGTTGATGATGTAAAGATAGGAGTTTGGTTTTGAATGCATTAAAGGTAACCAGCCACGTCTTCCCTCACTGAATTATGCGCTCGAGATCAGAGGAGAGAGAATCAGAGAGCGCTTTGTTATTTACAGCTTTTGATGTGTTGCCGTAGATGGTCGTGTCATCAGCATAGATGTCAATGAATGATTTAAGTATGTGTTTAGGGAGATCATTGATGTAGATCAGGAAGAGAGTTGGGCCCAGGATCGACCCTTGGGGGACTCCAGCATAAATACTGCAGGCCTCTGATTTTTGTCCATAAACCACTACTCTTATGAGCCTATCAGAGAAAAATGATTTAACGATAGAGAAAACATTTCCAGTTATACCGTAGCTGGAAATCTTGTGAAGTAGGCCTTTATGTCATACCTTGTCGAAGGCCTTTGATATGTCAAGAGCAATTACCCTAGAAAGGAAGCCTTTGTCAAGAGATTCACTAATCCTATGAGATATAACCGTTAGCACATCTGCGGTAGATCTTGCAGAACGGAAACCATATTGCGTGTCACTAAGAAGGCTGTTTCTGCTGAGGTGGTTGACTATTTCTCTATTTAATATGGATTCCAGCAACTTACTCATGACACACAGAAGACTTATTGGTCTGTACTGAGAGGGAGATGACTTATCACCTGAGTTCTTAAATACAGGGCATACTGATGAGGTTTTCCAGGGTGTTGGAAAGCACTTCTCCTTAAGGCAGTTTCGTAAGTATGGGAACAAGTTCTGGTTGAAGCTTTTTTAACACTATAATTGGGATGCCGTAAGGGCCTGTTGCTTTACTGGAATCAAGGTTCTTGATTGGCTTGGCGACCTCATGCACAGATATATGTATGTTACCTAGCGTGTTCTGTGTTATAGGAGGAAATATGGGGAGTTGATGGCAACCCGGAAGCACATATAAGGTAAATTAGGATCTTCTCTAGGGACATCCCTGCCACATGGGAAGCCATCTTTAATGTAGGCAAATATTTTATACCCATGGCGATCTTGGGGGTCAGATTTAGATGTTAAGATGTTAAGTTAGAGTATCCATTAATTATGAAATCATCTAGGGAAGTGGTCGGTGCTATTCCAGTTTTGCTTAGAAAGAATATGTCCGGTTTCGTCTCCTTTAATTGGGTTTCAACCTTTGGAAGGTTGGAACGTAGACCCCTGATATTGGAGAAGGAGACATGGTAGTAGGGGTCTATGTCGGAACATGGGGTTCTAGGTTTATTCGTGTTTTTTTTCTGGATATGTTTCATGTTGTGGTTTTGGGATGTGTGGAACAGGTCAACATACTTGGTTAGAGCAGGATAGAGAGGGAAAGTAAGAGAGAAAAAGACAGGAAATTTTTTGTAGCACATGAAAAGATACAATTACCCACTAGTATGGCATCGAGGGGCCCCACCAGAGACTACTGCATGGTCCAGAATCCATTCACAAAATGGCAATACAGCAGTCCCAGTACTTTGCGCCTGCTGATGGGACAGCCTCCTTAGTGGTTAATCCAAGGTCCGGGTCCCTGATTATCAGGCGGATAACGTCAGCCCAGACGAAACGTTTACCTCTAGCACCCTTACTAGTGACATGGCCACAAGAATAGAGACAGAAAAATTGCCAACACCTCAGACTACTGTTCACCAAGTACTACCGACCTTTAAAGAAGCTTTTTCTTCACCCTTTGTCAGAAAAATCACGTATTGAATGAGAACTGAGGGAAAAAACGAGAATCGAGAGTTTCTGGAGCTGCCGATAACTCATCCACTGTATTATCTACTCTTCATTAAAAAAGGGGGGAATGGGTACAAGGGACTTATTAATATCTACTTAGTAGAAGTCTGGTGCTCAACTATCAATTCAGGACGCTTTTGAAGATAATCTCCCCTCCCATATGATTGGGTGAATGTTTTTGGCCTTATCTATCTCGAGTTTGAATCATTCGAGCTTCACCTTATAATGAAAATCCAATAATTAACTTTTATCAATTTGTGAAGTCGGCTTAATATTAATTTACATTTGGGTTTAGATAACTATCCAAGGTTTTAATTTATGTACTTCTCGTTTTCAGAGGTGACTTTTTTTCTTTTTGTTTTACATGTAACAAGACAATATTGGTTAATAGCATATTTGACAAAGATTTCAGAACAAAAAAAAAAACAAGACAAGATAGGTAAAATTTAGTTACGAGTTTTTAAGCCAAAGCTGCAAAACCGTTAACGGTAATTAGCACAAATTAGGTTCAAAAGTAAGAAACATTATTTATTTATTTATAAAAATATGTTATCACTGTATTTTTTAATGCAGCGAATTTTTCTAGATAATTCTATGGAGTAAAAAACATATTCAAATACAATTTTTACATGTCACAAACCGTCCAAACATCTCCGATGTCTAGAGTGTAATTCTTATTCTTAGTCAGGTCTCCATTTTTTTATTTGAACTGATGAATTTTATTTGCCAGTCTAATTTAATCCCGTTCACATGTTAGGTTTCATTGGACGATCAAAGTTAAGAACGAACAACACTACAATAACAACAGTTTGAGATTCACATTTTTTTTTTACCTGAATTTTCATCTTATAGGTTGAAAACACTTTTTGCAGAAATTCAGAGCTACAAGTTGTGTTGTTTCTTTCTTTTTGGTACTTTTGCATTTTATGTTTAAAGTTTGCAGTACCATTATTTTTTTATTTCATTTCTTAAGTGTTACACTAGAGACAAGGAAGGACAGTCATAGATTTACTGAAACTTTGCAAAACGTTTTAGTGGACAGGTGCATTCCTTGCCTGAACATATGTTGAATTAAATAAAAATTGCCCCCTTTTTTGATAAACATTTTCTTTGAACTATAATTTTAACATAAATAAAAACAGGCAATTTGGAATATTTATTTATTTAGAAATAACTTCTAAAGTAAATTTCTTACTCACTCTTTCTTTCTTCCACTCTCTCATCCTTTCTTTCTTTTCTACTCCTTTCTACCTCTCTACTCCTTTCTCCCTCTCCCTTGTTTTCTTCCTCTCTCCTTCTTGAAAGTATAACCAAAAGATTTCACAGGAACACTAGTAACCAATCAATACCTCGCACAATACAACTTATGTTTTGCCATTAAATGGTCGAAAAATAGTTGATATGCTGTAAAACAAAACAAATTTAATCCAATCTAATCCCTCTCTCTCTATCTCTCTATCTCTCTCTATATATATATATCTCTCTCTATCTCTCTCTATCTCTCTCTCTCTATCTCTCTATCTCTCTCTCTATCTCTATCTCTCTCTTGTCTTTTCTCCCTTTCTCTCTCTCACTTTCTTTTTCTTTTCCTCGTTTTCTTTCTTTCTCTATCTTTCTTTTTTTCTCTTTATTCCTCTTTCTATTTTCTATTTCTCTTACTCCCACTCTCTCTTTCCTTCTTTCTCCTTTTCTCTGGCTCTCCCTTCCTCCTTTTCTCCTTTTCTTTGGCTCTCTCCAATTCGTTAATCATACTTTTTTTTTATATATATTTCCGTCTCATATAACCTCGCCCTTGCATTTCTTTTTCCCAGTTTCAACCACCATCAACAAAATAACACATTTCACCAAATCTGTGTATCTCTCGCCCTCAAGTCACTTCCGCTTTTCTTTTATCGTTAAAAGAAACACATAGAAATGAAAGAAACAAAGTAAAGAATTAAACTTTATCAAAAAAAAAAAATAAATAAAAATAACACTTCCTGTTAAGAGATTACCTCACCCCTGCATTATCGCTATTTCTTTAAAATAGCCGGACGACCCGGACAAAGCATATAATCAAGTTCTTTTGGCCACCATTTTGTTTAAGAGAAAAGCATGAAAAGAGAATTTTCCTTGAGAAACAACGATCAGTCTTTATTTTTTAAATTTTCTGAAATCTATTTATTTCCAAGCAAACGTGTTGTATATTTTATTAAACGTTTTATTCTTAACTTAATTTCTCTACTCTTCTTATTCATTTAAACATTTGTATTTTTTCTCTTTTTTACAAAATGCGTTCTAAAGAAAAATCAGATTTCTAAGACCATGTCTTTTTTTTCTACTAATCTGTGTTCCTGGCGTTGCCCGGGTGTTTCGAGGTGTGTGTTGAGCAAAAATAAAAAGTGGTAGTAGGCAGGTAGGTTCGAACCCGTACCGCGAAGGTGGAAGAGAACGTGAAAGAAAAGACCTTTGCCGATGCGTCCATCGTAAAGCCGGAAGTTGCGAAAGTTTAAATTAAAGCTAGTAAATCGAAAAAAGCGGATGATTTTCAAAAATATCGGAGAAAAAGGCGACCCCTACCTGTAGAAAAGTGCCCAGTTGAGAGTAAAGAAATTAATGTTGTTAGCCAATTTTTCGATATTATTCGTCCAAAGGGTCGGGATTCAAAACAATACTGATCTTGTGAAAATCCATTACCGCTATCGAAAGTTTTAGGCAGACATAAAAACCATACATACATGATGATTGCAACGTTTTGTCAGACGAGTGCCACTCCCTCAGACACTTAAAGTCCATGAGCCCAAAGGTGACTTTTTAGTCCTGCCAGCGACTTGAACATGCTCAAGCAGAAATGACACTGAAATCGGTCATTGGTATACATACATATATATACATACACACATACATACATATATGTACATACATACACATACACACACATATACACAAATACATATATATATACATATATACACATATACATACATACACATATGCACATACATACATACATACAAATATACACATACATACATATATACATACACACATAAATGTGCTGGTAAAGAAATAGAACATCATGTTTTTTAGCGCTGAATTCTTATTGAGGACGATCTGTGAGATGTAATTGGTGCTAAAATATCCTATCATGCTAACCTAACTGAAATAGTTGTTTTACGACAGAATGTTTTTCATATCAATTGCAATGTCAGTTTTTGAATATTTCGTGTTTCAACGCCAGGCTAATATATATATATATATATATATATATATATATATATATATATATATATATATATATATATATATATATATATATATATATAAGGACGCAAATTGACTGATTTATTGAACTGAACTCATCTTAAATTGCATCCATACGCATGAGCATAGTATATAGACATAAAGAAAAGAAATCATACGTAAAGCTATATATATATATATATATATATATATACATACATATATATATATATATATATATAAATATATATATATATATATATATAAGAGACATTAAGAGAAGATAGATATATATAAATACCCGTTCACTTACACCTTTTTTTATGATAAAGCTAGAACCCACAATTAGATGGAATCGGGCAATTGCATTGACAACGAACAACGCCAGACCCAAAGTGGGTTTCGTATACTGCATCTCATCAGTGACGTGCTCCAACATAGGCGCGAACCCAGGTCTGTCTAATTCTGGGTTCTAGCTTTATCATAAAAAAGTGTATGTGAACGGGTATATATATATATATATATATATATATATATATATATATATATATATATTACTGTATATACGTAAAGAAACCGTATGTATAACTATATATATTACTGTATATGTGTGTATATATATATATATATATTTCTGTATATATGTATATATATATATATATATATATTTATATATATACAGGGTGACCAAAAAAAAAACAAAAGCTAACTCGAGGCCATCTAGAACATATGCTGTAGAACGGAGAAAAAAAGGCCAAAGACCCTAGTGTTTTGATGTGATGTTTTGAATATAATAAACTAGTTATGACCAAAGTTTCATTTCATTCAGACAAAACACTAAGAAACGGGGCCTAATTAGAGTTTGGGCCCGTTTTTTTTGTCACCCTGTATTATAAAATAATACAAAAATGTATATATATATATATATATATATATATATATACATATATATATATTACTGTATGTATGTATATATATTATAAAACAATACAAAGATATATATATGTATATATATTCCTGTATATATGTATATATATTATAAAATAATACAAAGATATATAGATATATATATATATATATATATATATATATATATATATATATTACTGTATATATGTATATATATTATAAAATAATACAAAGATTTGGGAAAATGTAAACATTTTATGTTAATTACGATCCCATATATATTTGAATTATTCTGACCACTGTTCTCATCTTGAGTGTTATTTGGCCGGTGTAACTTTTTTTGGTCGAACTCGGATATCTTTCTATCGAACCCGGGAATTAACACGAAATTTGGATCGGAACTATTTTTCTAATCGACCGGAGTAGCCTGCTCTCTTTTAGTCAACCACGACAAAGTAAAAGTCATAAGTAAGTTGAAATTTTATTCGGAGAATGCATCCTTCAATCTCCAGAAGAGTGTCATTTAGAACTAATTTTTTTTTTTTGTATTTTGTGGACCATCGTAGCCTGAATCTAAGGAGCTTAAACCTATCCTCAGTTTTAGATATACACGGGCCTGGCAAAATAATTTGGCAACTACCATAAATATTTGCTTAACAAACTACATTAATTAATAAATAAGTATTGATTTATTTTTGTATTTAATATTAATCGACAACTCGCTGAAAACAAAAGTCAAACAACATAAACTAAATGAACAGTAAAAACAAAAGTCTTCCTATGATTTTCATTATTATCTAATCCCTTTTTTCTCTTCGCTCGCACACAAGGCTGAGAGTTCTTACTTTTTTATATCCGTCACGTTATCATCGCCATTTTTTATTGTTTTTTTTTTTTTCGGGTTTGACATATGTCGCTGTTTCTTTTTTGTTATTAAGGAATTTAGAAGTAAAATGACATTCTAAAATATTTAAGCGATAAATAAAAGTCACATCTATACGACAAAACCTACCTGAGACATCACTTATCGTTTCAGGGACGCCCACTGCAATCTACAGAATGTGTCATCCCATACTGTACAGGTTATTTTCCTTGATCTTGTCTATCCAGCTCTTTTCTTACTGCCCAGATTTTCAGAAACATTGCTTCCTGTTCACGTTCTACTCTCTAAGTTCCAGTTTCTTAATTTCTTTTCGTGCAGCCATTCTTTCTTTGCAGTTTCCAGCTTACCCATTTGTTTTTATACAACCTTCTTGTTACCCTCCTTCCTGTTAATCCAATCTTCATTGCTGTCGGGATACGTCCTATCCTCATCTACCAGCCTCCCTGTTTCTATATTTTATCATTCTCCATCTTCGTCTAGCATCTTTTCTCTGACAATGCCGTATGATTTTCTTCTATATAGTTTATAGTTGGAAAACCGATTATTCCAGAGTAGAAAAACAGTCAATATATTTTAGCGATGTTTTTATTCTATTTCATCCCAAACAAGGCATATTGCAATTTGAACGTAAGGAGATATTTTTTTGTGACCATGTCTACCAATGGAAAGTGACTGAGTTGAGCAGCGAGATGTACACACGTCTGCATGTTAGTATAACTGTAACATAATGGGCCGGTCAATAGCATGACCGACCCGCGTGTTACGTAAATGTTCTGGAAACGGTACCAGACTGTGATACGATGGTCCGGTCAATAGGATTAAGAATATGAAGATCAGTTGCTTAGACGTCTTTTTGTCAGAGTTAAAAAGTAAAGGCTTATCTTAGGATTTGAGTATGGCTGGCTCCTTCCTTCTCCAAGGATAACGTCTCATTCTGGTGGTCTTCCAGGAAGGTTGGAGTTCCTTTGACCAGAATTGTCCTCAGACACATTTTCGACATTTAAGGCAGAACAATACAACGCACAACACATTTGTAGTATACATGAGAAATCTTAACTATTTTATTTCTGTGCATAAATATATTACAGTATTTTACAATGTTTAATAAAAATTTAAAAAAAAACAACCAAATACAACTAATACTTAAACTTTTTTTAAATTATTGGACTGAGCTAACTACCTAAATAGTTCTAACTAGTAATAGGGAGGGGGTACCCATCCTCTCATTTACAATTGTAATTTTGGTTGGAAATCAATACTTGATTTTTTTTTTTCTCACTTCTGTTCCTAAATCATGTTTTATTTTCTCTTTTCCTCCATTCCAGTTTTTTATATGTAGGTAACCACTTATCAAGGCCCAAAAGCCACTCGGGGCTAAGGGTTATTGCGTGTACAGTAATCAATGGGATAGTATCGTAGTAATCGTTAGTATTGGAGTTTTGATAAAGTGTTTTACTTAAGGGGGCGGTTCATCAGGAATTTGTTTATGTTGGACTTGAATGCATCCAAGTGGTAGTCAGGTGGGAAACAGGCAAACGGAAGAGAGTCCAAAGGGGTGCACTTCTAATAAAGAAGCTTTTTTCATGGAATCTACGTTCTGATTTTGACACAAATAAAGAGTGGGGAAAATTATTGACAGTGGTTTCAGCTAGACGGGTGTTTATCGTGAAAGATTGTCAAGGGGGGGACAGAGATTGGAGCTCAGAGAAGCACTTGCCGGGGAAATAATGATAAAACAAAGACAGGCTCGCAACGTCTCTTCTGTGGGAGAGAGGTTTCAGGGAAGAGAAAAAGGCATCCCCCACTAAGCCACGAAGTCTATTTTGTACTCTGTCTAGGCATGATAGGCTATTTAAGCAGCTCCTGCCCAGATATCATACTACTGTTGATGTTTACATTGACTTTTCTGTTAGTGGTCTCTTGGCCTTGATAAGTGGTGATGCCTATATAAAAAAAGAAAAAAGTTTTCAATTAATCGCCATAGAAAGACGTTTAACTACATGATGGTCGATTAGAATGGGCTTCGCAGCTTCCTATGCGACATTCCATGGGATCCTATTTTTTATGTCACCGAATGTTTCTAAGGAGGATGCTGGCTGGCCTCTTATTAAAATCGACACCTTTATTTCTCATCGTCAGTTTAAGCCAAGCTTCATTCTTCTCCATAGTTTTAATATTTTGCTCATCCTAATTATTACTTTCATCACTGTAGACAGAATAGTTCTGAGGCTTCTAGACAATCCCACTGAAAAGCTAGCAGCGCCTACGAAAGATTAATTTACTAGGCTAGGTTTGAGAATGGCTAAGTCTAGCCATTCTCAAACGATTCGTGACTGTCTTATTTCAAAAGGTTGGCTTTCATAATTTTGGAGCATCTATATCAATATTATTAATAATAACAAGTCTCCCATTTCTTCGTCATTTCTAGGTCATTTCAGCTTCAAAATATAAGACTTATCTCTTTGTGCTGATAATTCTTCTATCGATTATTCTGATGCTTTTCTTCCAGCATTAATACTGTGAGCTTCTGATTTCTGCCCATTAACTACTACTCTTATGAACATATCAGAAAGAAATAGTTTAATAATTGAAAAGACATTTTCAGCTATATCGTAGGCTTCAGATATGTCAAGGACAATTACCCTAGAAAGGAAGCCTCCGTCGAGAGATTTGCTAATCCTATGAGATATAACTGTTAGCATATCTGCTGTAGATCCCGCAGAACGGGATCCATATTGCATGTCATTGAAGAGGTTATTTTTGCTGAGGTGGTTGACTACTTCTCCATTTTACACAGCTTTCATCAACTTAAGAAGAAACAGAAGAAGAATGAAGAATCGAAAAGAAAAAGAAGAAAAAGAAGAAAGAAAAAACGAAAGAAAATAAAGAAAAAGCAAATAAATAAGAAGTATCATACAACAAGGAAGAATAAGTTGTAGATAAAGAAGAAGAAATAAAAGAAGAAGAAAAAAGGAAAAAGGAGAAACGAAAAGAAGAAAAAATATAGAAGAAGAAGATAATTAAGAATAAAGTAGAAACAGATAAAGAAGAAAAGGAGGTAAAAAAAGAAGTAGATTAAGAAGAAGAAGAAGAAGAAGAAGAAGAAGAAGAAGAAGAAGATAAAGAAATAGAAAAAGAAGAAAATGAAGATAAAGATAAAGAAAAATAAGGTGCAGATAAAGAAGTAGCATATAACGAAGAATAAGAAAAAGCAGATAAAGACGAAGAAGAAGAAGAAGAAGAAGAAGAAGAAAAGTCAAAGAAGAAGAAGAAAAACATAAAGGAGAATGAGAAAAGAAAAGAAGAAAATGCAGGAAAAGCAGATAAAGAAGAAGAAAATAAAGAAGCAGACGAAGAAGAACAATTGGAATATTAAACAGAATAAGAATAATTATAATAAGAAGAAGAACAACAACAAGATAAAAAAAGAAGAAGAAGAAGAAGAAGAAGACGTGTAAAAAACTATGGCACTTGACAGCATTTGGGGATTGTGATTTTCGAGACGTGGTCGCACATGTCATCACAACTCTACAAATCCTGTCTATATTTCTGCGTTATTTTAGCTTATTACTGTAACTGATTTGTGTCTGTAAATATCACATTCCCTTACACGTAGACGCGCGCAATTTGGGAAATCTTTATTCCCTAAAATGACTATTTATCGTCATTCTAACATATTATGGACAATATATTAGATACTTTCCTCTAATTCACCTTCCTGCAATCCTTCAAATTGATCGATTGCCATATCTTTATGGAATTCGCTTATGGATCGTTATCGTGTGATAATCTTTAACTGTCGTACTTTTCTTTCTGTAAGCCTCGTTAGGAAACATGTCATTCTGGTCTCACATTACTGATTGATTAGTTCGTTATTGCTACTTCATAGTTTAATGTAATATAAAGTTATTTTCTTCTAACGTGTTTAGAATATTTATTTTATGTTAGTTCAGTTGGTTTCTTTTTTTTTCGTCCAATTGTATTTTTAAATGTCTCTAAGTAGCACATGAAGTTTTCAACTTAACTAAAGATTTTATCTAATGTAAATACTAATATTAGTTTTACATTTGTGTGTCTTTATTCTTTACACATGATATTTTTATACTGTTAATTAGAAAAAAAATAAATCTAAACACACAAACTCCAAAAATTAATAAAAATAAAAGCGTTTTGTAGTAAGGTTATATAGTCGTGTATATCAACGACACGAAGACGGATATGTCATATGGTCTTCGGGAAGAGATGAGTGTTTAAATTCGTCTCTTTAAGAATTGTATCTACGTGTGATCGTCTATTTATGAGTGTCTTTGAAATCGATATGTATTATAAATGTTGGCATGTAAAAACATCAAATCTGATCATATCTTTTTCCAACGGTTTCCGCGTTGGTGGGTTCAGCTGTTTGGATCATTGGATTGAAATAAAGATTTTCAACTTGTTTGAGAGAGAGAGAGAGAGAGAGAGAGAGAGAGAGAGAGAGAGAGAGGCTTACCCGAAACGTTGATAATATATACATACAGGTCTTTATTCCAAAATTATACCATCTTTTAGAAGTAACATCCACCGTTCTAAACCACATCTCTAAGTCTGTTGTCTCGACTCGCTTCCTCGGTCGTTTTGGAAAAAACATCCTCTCTCATTGGCTCCAAAAACTAGACTCAACTAAAACTCTCACTGACCACGTAACCTCCTAAGATACACGTCAGCTTAAAGTAATCTCTACGTCATATTTGTTCAAGGTTAAGCCATTTTAAACTTTAAATGCCAAAACCTCTTTGTTTATATGATATATGCAAACATTGACTCTTCTAGTTTACTAGCAGGCCACCAGGCATTGTCCGGTCGTAAAATACGCTTACGATATTTTGATTACTACAGATTTCGTACTTATGATTATATTAAATTGGACCCAATACATAGTAATGGTTTAAAAAGTTTTAAAAAAGATGACTCGTGCGCCACCACCGAGAATCGAAACCAAAACGTTTAACTTACGATTTACTTTTTCCTTTGACGTTAATGCCTGAGCTATGAAAACATTTTTGCTGCAAGGCTAAAAATTAAAACATGAACCAATAGCTATTACGCTACGCATGCATATTTGTAATGACGCCGTCCGATCATCACCTGGCAAATTCCATTTTTTTTTTTTAATTTTAACACTTTTGCACCAATTTTCCCCCGGCTAAAACCCAAATATAATGTTTCTCATGTGTTTGAATATTCTATATGTTAAGTTAGGTGTATGTAGACTAAACAATGACTGAGGAGTTTGGTAGGCTAAATTTATGCATAAACATATATAGAAAGAGGTTTATGCTTATTATAAGCTTTTTATGCAAATATTACGCAAGTATAAATTATGTAGAATACCTGCATGTATATAATTACACGAAATAGTTAACTAAAGATTATCATCTCATAAGAAAACCGAAAATATAATAGGGAATTAATTTAAATGAATGTTTAAAAGAATATGCAAATTAGCTAGTTCTTTTGCAGATGAATGCAATTCTAAGACCCATACAACAAAGTTATATTTTATTTGTAAATAAATAGAAAAAAGGGTTTTTAATATGAATCCACACACAAAAAAAAATTATAGGAGTATATATTCCAATATAAACATTCATCCCATCAACAATTTTAATCTCAACAAATTAATCTATCCTAACTTGTATGGTTATCAGGCATTGTCCGGGATTGCTTCATGCAACAGTGGTTGGTATATTTTGAAAAATGCAGTCGTAAAATATGACCTTCTTTTGAAGGTTCAATCTTCAGTGTGACCGACTGAAAATGCAGTTGCTGGTTACTTAAAACTTCCATACTTCGGAAGTAATGTGTCTGCCTGCTTTACTGCACAGATACATCAATTATATCGGTTTACTGTCTCATTTAAACTAAACATCCATTCGTCTGACGTAATTAAATTCTCAGCCAATCGGATCATTATCACAGGTTTGCCATTCATACGATCGATAAAGTAGTATTTGCTTCAGTCAAGTACATACTTCAAGCTTGTCAGGTTTGTACTTAAACAGTCCATAATGAATATTAAATGTGAAACGAAACATCAAGCGAATTGCTAATTGTAGCAACAGAAAAATCTTCTTAATCTTCTAACGTAAAGAAACGTTTCTGTGTATTTTCGGAATTTATTGAAATAATATATCTACTGCTTAAACTTTTTTTTTTAACGACAGACGCTGTATATAAACACATTTATAAACAACATCTTCATCCATGAGTGTTTCTAATTTTGAAAGCTGCTTTTGGACAGTTTCGTGATTTGACATTCAAAGGACGAATCTTACATGCTCTGGTGTTTCAAGCAGGTTATGAAGCAAAAACAAGATGGCATCAAAGAAAATTTCATAAGAATTTGCCATAAAACATTGTAAATAACAATATTTGTAAAGTATTAATAAATTTATTTATTTTATAGTTTATCTTAATTAGAGCAAAGTGATATTTTGTGTTCATAATCTCTAAGATTATATAAAAACAAACTTTGTGTGTGTGCTCGTTCCCTATGCACTCGGAAACGGCAGGGCCGATGGTGTTTGCAATTTCACACGAAGTTACTTGATATGTTAGGGAGTGTTTTATGTAAGTTTATATCGGAATGCGTTGAAGATCCGAAAGTCGATGAACGAAAACATTCGAATAAAGAAGAAAGTCAGACATTGATCATAGTTAACACTTTTATACAATCTAACATCACAAGTGCATTTGAAAAGTTTTATCACCGCACAAGTAGAATAGCTCAATCTATAAAAACTATAGATTCTTTTAGAAGACAAGGGCGCGTTCGAAATGAATGTTTCTTTTTAGAGCACTATATAACCATGATACCTGACCTTTATTACGTTTAACATTTATTCAAGTGATTATGTAAAAAATAATTTCATAAAATCAACAGCTGGTTCTTTGATAAGACAGGGGCGCTTCAAAATGAATGCTTCTTTTTAGAACACAATTAATGGGAGGTTCTACTGATTTGGATAGCAATAAAAGTATGGGAGGATTGGACATTTGTTGATCCTCAAAATCCTGTACAACGTCAGGTCTCCCTGCTAGTAAAATACTATTCATCGATTTGAAATTGTTATAATGCATATCTTTTTATGCAAGTAAAATATGCACGTATTTAAAAAAATGCACATAGTGCAACATTGTTTATTTTCTAATCGATTATTAGGAAGCGTTCTAGTTAGTTGGTCATCCAGTCCGGATTCACTAGTAAATTTAATCGCTATCTTTCATCGTTCAATGTGCATTCGTAGTTGTTTTATGTTGATTTAAATTTAGTGGTCGTTTTTATTTTATTCTACTTTTTATAGTTGGTTCTGATTTGCAACTATTGTGTTTGGTAATTAATTACGTTTCTAAAGCAAACATTATCCAGGATTATTCGTATTATTTGGATTCATCGGACGACACTTCTTATTTGAGTGCCATTTTCACAACATTTCTGTTGATGTAACCCCCGGCCTTTTTCAAGTGTATCCTGCCGAACTTGTGGATGCGTCTGTCAAATACGTCAATGTGGGCGGAATTTCGAACTGAACCGTTTTTAAAGCAAGCATTATCCGCCATTAGTCGTATTATATGGATACATTAGACTACATTTCGTATCTTGAGTTCCATTTTTACAACGTTTCGGTTGATGTAACGTCCGGTCTTCTTCCTTAGGTGTATCTTGTCGAACTCGAAGATGCTTCTGTCAAATGCTGAAATTTGGACGGAATCTAACTGAACCATTTATTTACTTCACGGGTGTAGTATGCTCTTGTTCTTGTTCCGTCAGCCATGATTGTATGTAGGCATGGCTACCAAGAAAGAAGGCCGATGCATATGACAGCGTAACGTCACTTCCTAATTAAGTTGTAGGTATAGACAGCTTCCGGTATTAAACCACGTGGTCATGCTAACAAGCATAACAAATATGGCTACCAATATGTGTTACCGATTGTCCATGTATGTTTTGAAGGAAAAGAATAATTCTCCATTCGGAAAATAATTATTATAATTGCACATTTGGGATAATTTTAATCAAAATATCGTAAGTGAACTCGTGAATTTGTACAGTTACAAAGCCTTTTAAACTAAGCATTTTTCACGGCAGTGTTTTTTTTTTACGATTGGTCAATTATCAATATTTTCGCACGGGGCGTAATTCATTTCTTTGAAATATATTTAAAACTTCAATTTTTGTTTTTTTATAACATTTTAACTGCAAATAATTTACATAACAAGTTTGTTTTACTGTACACATAGATTCGAAAAAGTTGTCAAAAACAAATATATAACAAATAAATGTTATCAAAGGCAAGATAAGTTACAAACATGCCAACATTTTTCTTTTTAAAATATATTGATAAACATTGTATGATTTTCGAAGCGATTACACGTTTTAAAGTAAGTAAAACCACTAAAAACCTTCCCAGATAGGTGGAAAAGTAACTTGTCTTTGATAACATTTATTTCTGATATATTTGTTTTTTGACAACTTTTTCGAATCTATGTGTACAGTAATACAAACCTAAAATTTAATTTAACTTGAAAATAATATTTAAAATACACGTGCGTACAATGCACAAGCACTATTATTATTATTATCATAATAATAATAGTGATAATAATTTAAAAAAAAACTGGCGTAGATGACATCGACTGGCGCCACACCACACCAACTAGAGAGGATGGAAAGACCAAGGTGAGAGAGTACTGACCAAATCTCCACTGGAAGTGTGCAGTTCAAATCTGGTACCTTGGGGAGGCATTTTGTCACCCAAACCCCAGGAAACACTAATGGCCGATGCCAACGAGAAATCAGTGACAACGGCTGTTGCGATAACATGCAATCATCTGCACAAGTGGTCAAAAGGTGGAGAACACTGAAAATCTGGGGAGACTTGTCACTTGGTCTCCAGGGAACACCACAGATTACTGCCAATGAGCAATCACTGATGGTGGCTTGTGAAATAACTAATACGCTACACATTTTGAAAAAAAACATGGGAAAAAATGGACAAATAAGAACAGAAAACCAAAACTTTAAATATAATTTCTTTATTTAAAGTAATAGTTATTTAAATACTTTAACATATAATCTTGTGGAGAAAATCCAGTTTCCAAATAAGAGTCACTCTGGATAGGAACAAAAATAATCTCAGTCATGAAAGATCTCTCCTCCACCGACCAAAGACAGAAAGGTAAAGTGTAGCATCAAAACAGATACTACACTGATCTTGTTCCGAAGGCCAAAAATATTTGTTTAATGTTTCTTTAATTGTTTGTTCCCTAAATTCATAATTCAGTTTTATCAATATTAAATTGTATATTGCTTTAGAATTACTTAATTTTACATAGATAATGTTTATATTTTATATTAAATAAAGTTCAGTTTCAGTATTAATCGAACTGTGTTCCTTTTTCTTTTTAAAAATGTTTTATTGCTCTTTTTCAAATGGCCGTCATATAGTACTGACAGTCTGACAAATATTACCTACATTGCCTGCAGACATTTTTCAGTTAACAGGCCTTCTTCTTACTCTCAGTGGCCGTGATATAGGTCATAAGTGATTCGCAATTGTATTTTTCCGTCCCGTGGCGTTATGGTTAGATTACTTGGAAAAAGCAATTAAAAAAAGTAATATTCTCCTGGGGGGGGGCTAAAGGTTGAAATCTCAGTGTGAGCACAAAAATGGGAACAGTAGCCTGATGAATCCAAATAATTCGATTTACCCATCCTCATCTTAAACATCTAGAACACGCATTATCTGCGAGTTTTACAGTTAACAGTCGTCTCACTACTACACAGTTTCTTTCTATTTTAGTGATTGCGAAATTCGCATCATTTTGTCTTAGAAGATTAGAATACATTTGATGAGTTGTAAAAACAACAACTGTATGATTGTTTTAATCATTTTCTCATATACTCATAAAAACTGTGGCCTGATAAGATTTGGTTAATTTGTAAAAATTCTATTTGTTAGACGTCCTTCAAACTCTTCGGCTTAACATTCACAGGAACCATAAATTGGAACAAATATATTGAGATATTGCCAATGTTGCTGCGTAGAAAGTGGCTCCCTTTATTGTGCTAGAAAAGTACTCACACCTGAGAGTAGTCGATACTTTTACAAGGCCACTATTCATCCATGCATTGAATATTGTTGTGTAATGTAGCGGTAGGCAATATAGTAATCGTTAATAATGGAAATTCGGTCGATTTTTTTAACTTAAGTAGATCATATATATATATATATATATATATATATAAATATATATATATATATATATGAACGTGGCTGTATGTCTGTGTGTTTATCTGTCTGTCTGTCTGTGTGTCTGTGTACATTTCCCTACGCAATAACTCTGTCAATTTTAAGTCTACAGACTCGAAATTTGATATACAGGGTACTGAGATTTGGGAAAATCTTTGGAATCAGTTTTCGGCCAGAAATTTGGTTGTTAAGGGGTAAAAGTTCAACGATTCGAACTTTGAGAACTCTACCAAACTCCTCCGACAATTTTGGGTCTAGACACTTGACATTTTAGATATAGGTTCCTTGGGCATGGATTAATAACTTGATTTGAGCCCAAAACAATAAATGGTAAGGGGTTATAATAAGGGTCAAAGCTAAAAAAATTGACCTTTTTTTTCTTTTTTTTTTTTTTTTGCTTAGAATGCACCTCCATACATCCGGCCAACGCCGGGCCGAAATGGTAGTATATATATATATATATATATATATATATATATATATATATATATATATATATATATATATATATATGGAGTGTATAAAAAATAGGGATTTTTAAACGAGGAGACAAAACCGTGAACATGTTATATAGTCGTCTATATAATGATCGTTGTGTGTAAATGTGTGTACGCTTTAAACACATATAATAAACCATATACACCTTAAACATCACTTCTACAAACGGAAAATATAACTTTTTTTTTTTTACATTTTCCCTCCAAACAAGGCACATTGCCACTTTGATGTAGGGGGCTACTATCAAGGACATAAGCATCAGGGGTACTATGTAGGGAGTTGGGCAGTAAGATGTCGGTTCACGTTACACTTGACCTTCTGCATGTAAGTACAGTTGGGGAAGCAGGGACCCGGAAGGGAATTCCAAAGTCTAGCGATTCTGGGGAAGAAGCTACTGGAATAGAAGGCTCTCTTACATCTAGGGATCTCTACTGTGAAGGAGTGAGATTTAGCTGCTTTTCGGGTTGGTAGGGGGTAATTACATCGAGGGGATACAAGGGCTTGCAGTGTGTCATAGCATTCACCGTTAAAGTACTTGTAGAACAGGCAGAGTGATGCAACATTTCGTCGATGGGACAGAGGTTCAAGCTTAGATGAAAGTTCAGGGCCTATCAGATTGACGACTCTCTTTTGGACCTTGTCTAGGAGCAATAGACTAGTGGCAGATACACCAGACCAAATATGACAACAATACTCCATACGTGGGCGAATGGTGGGTACAGGATAATTTATCAACGAACATTTTTTAACGACAAAGGAACAGAACATCTTCTATGAACTTATATCTTCTAACAGTGAAGCATTACCTTCATTCATCCGGGAATCTTGGTTGACGAACCAGCCAAAGCTGAAATGAACATCGTTTCCAAAGAAGTGACCAAAAGTCTTGGGTTATTTTCGGACAGCTTTTATTCCAAATGTGTTCCTATTGGAAGATTATACGCATCTTAAGATCTGGCAATTCCCCTGGACAGGCCTATTAAAAGCCCTATTTCAAACCTCCAACTCCTTCGTCCGTCTATTTCTCTCTTTCTAGCTGTGTCTCTGTTTAACTCCTAACTCTGGTTGTATATATTCAAACTAATCCTTGATCTGACGCAAGTCAACTCGCATCTGTTAACATGTGATGCTGAATCACGTTTTTCTTTCTGTAATTTTAGAAACCTATTTTGTTTATGTCCACCACATTCGTGTCTATATTGTTTCTAAGTTAACCTAAATATGTTACTAAACATTCCTTCCTTATAAACATTCTTTCTGTATACCTTTTTTCTACATAATAGTTAACAAAACAATAACCATGTACATGTAAATTGTTAGATATAACAATTTACATTTTGGTAATGTTATAATAAAGTTAATGGAATGTTATTATAAAGTTAATGGGATGTTATTATAAAGTTAATTGAATGTTATAATAAAGTTAATGCGATGTGTTATAATCAAATTAATGGAATGTTATAATAAAGTTAATGGAATGTTATAATAAACTTAATGGAATGTTATTGTAAAGTTAATGGAATGTTATGATAACGTTAATGAATTGTTATAATAAAGTTAATGGAATGTTATTATAAAGTTAATGGAATGTTATTATGAAGTTAATTGAACGTTATTATAAAGTTAACTGAATGTTATTATAAAGTTAATTGAATGTTATTATAAAGTTAATGGAATGTTATTATAAAGTTAATGGAATGTTATTATAAAGTTAATGCGATGTGTTATAATAAAGTTAATGGAATGTTATTATAAAGTTAATGGAATGTACTTATAAAGTTAATGGAATGTTATAATAAAGTTAATGGAATGCTATGATAAAGTTAATGGAATGTTATTATAAAGTTAATTGAATGTTATAATAAAGTTAATGCAATGTGTTATAATAAAGTTAATGTAATCTTATTATAAAGTTTATGGAATGTTATTATAAAGTTAATGGAATGTTATAATAAAGTTAATGGAATGCTATTATAAAGTTAATGGAATGTTATAATAAAGTTAATGTAATCTTATTATAAAGTTAATGGAATGTTATAATAAAGTTAATGGAATGCTATTATAAAGTTAATGGAATGTTATAATAAAGTAAAATTGAATGTTATAATAAAGTGAATATAATGTTATAATAAATTTAATGGAATGTTATTCTAAAGTTAATGGAATGTTATTATAAAGTTAATGAAATGTTATTATAAAGTTAATGCGATGTGTTATGACGAAATCAAAGCACTTGTTCCTCAAAAAACCTTACAAGCAGTAAAAACTATATCTTTACAGTGTAGAGATCCTTTGATGGTGGATAACTTTCTCTGTTTCTTCCAACTGATGAACTTTGGAATTTCCTTCCGGCTCCTGTTTTCCTAACTGTACTGGAATGTTGAAGTTCAACTGTGATATGAACAGACATCTCACTGCTTAATTCCCTACATAGTGTTTCTGCAGATTTTGTCAAAATAGCGGCCCCTTATGCCCAAGTGGTCCTGGGGCATGTTTAAGGTAAACTAATATTCAGTTATTTTTAATAGTAAGTCACTAAGGTATTGGGAAAAATTCGATGGAACTCTTTCTGTGAGTTGCTTTACTCCTTATCATAACGTGTAAATTTTATCTTGAATGTGTATCGTCTTGATATTTAAATATATCACACACTTGCAGAGAGATCCAACGTTGTCCAGAATTAAATTAGGATCAACAAATGTCTCATCCGCCCATACTTTTATCATCATAAAAATCGGTGAAATCGCCTAGTTTCAATCAAATCGATTAATTGCCTGCGTTAGTTTAGGATCCCCCCCCTGTTGTGTAGTGGGGGGAAGCTTCACATGCCTCCTCGCAGTGAAAACAATACATTGTAGTCTACATTGCACTGTAGAGAATCTACTAGTGGTTATATACATTTATTAGTAAATCATGTCTTCATTTAAAGGTTACAATGCAAAAGTCAAGTATTATACTTGAATTGTGCTCTTAACAGAAACATTCATTTCGAACGCAGCTTTGTCTCATCAAAGAACCAACTGTTTATGCTATGAAATCATTTTTGCATAATCACTTGAAATAAAGTGAAACCTACAAAAGTCAAGCATCATGGTTCACTAGTGTTCTCAAAAGAAGCATTCATTTCGAACACGAATTAACAAAAGAATTTACAATCGATTTTATAGGCTGGGCATTTCTGCTTGTGCGGTGATAAAACTTCTTAAATGCACTTGTGATATTAAGTTGTATAAGAGCGAAAAGCGTAAACTTTGGTCAAAATCGGACTTCCCTCCTTTAATCGAATTTTCGATTATCGATGTTCGATATTTATCAGACGCTTTCCGATATAAAACCTACGTAAGAACACACATTAAGTACTTTCGAGCGAAATTTTTAAAAATAAGCCCAACCGTTTCTGAGTCCATGAGTACCGAACTCGCACACAGACGCGCGCGCGCATACACAAAGTTTCTTTTATATAATAGTAGAAATATCCGGTGTGCTATTTATAGGAGAGTCAATATTTCGCTTTCTAAAAATATAGATAACTTTTTTTCCTTTCAATTTGTATTTATTACACAAAGTTGCAACTGAAAAGTAAAATACTTAGATACCTTGGGAAGTAATAGGTTAGGAAGAAACTCACAACTGTGTTTAGACGCCATAAACCGTACGCTATAAGGGGAGTAGCTCTTTACTTCTTAGGGCAAAGTTGTCTCTCTTATCTCAATATGAGACTTAAAATTCTCGTAACTTCTCACGGGATTAACAACCGGAAGAGGGTTGGGCGAGGGCGAGTGACATTTAAAATGGAGGAATGGACACAATTCCCGTCCGTTTTCTTCTATAATACTATGACTATTAAGCTTCGCATGTATTATGTTTTGTTTGTCTCCACAATAAATTTGTATAACGAAGCAACCGTGAGTAATTATATTATTGTTCTTAATTTTCTATGTGCTATTTCCTTCAAGATATGCCACACACACACACACACACACACACACACACACACACACACACGTACCCGAAGGGTGAGTAACCTGCGGTAAGACCTTTTATTTTATATTTGCGTTTTTTTTTATCATTTTGACGAATTAATCCCATTTATAGTTCAACACAACTTTTCGAAAACTTATCTTGTCCAGACAATTTAATGTAAAACCAGGCAATATTTAATTATAAATTAATGTAGAAATACTTAGAAATTCAACCGACTAACGAAATGACCGCAGTACAGAATAAATGAATAAAAGAATGCCAAATTAACGAACTGCATTGCATCCATAGTTTTCTGTTAAAGATCATGAATTAAAAAATAGATTTTTAAAGTATGATATATAAGATAGAACGATAAAATTATTTCCCTAGAAAAGACGAGGATTCCATTTCCGTTTGATGAAAGCCGGTTTTCTTTTTTGTTGCAGACGATCTACTAGTTGGCAAGTTGTGTACAAATCCTAAGAGAATTTTTTTCTTTCTTTTTTTATATAGGCATCACCACTTATCAAGGCCAAGAGTCCACTCGAGGGTAAGGGTTAAAGAGTGTACAGTAGAAATTGGACAATATAGTAATCGTTAGTAATAGAAATTCAGTAAATTTGTTAACAAGTGGAACAGCTCATCAAGAACTTGTTTACGTTAGACTTGAAGGCAACCATATTGTGGTTAGCTGGAAAGCAGGAAAACGGAAGACAATTCCACAGGCGTGCAGTTCTAAGAAAGAAGCTTTGCTCATGGAATCTACGTTTAGGTTTAGGCACAGATAAAGAGTGGGGGAATTATTGATAGTGTTTTCAGCTAGACGAGTGTTTCTTGTGAAAGATTTGCGAGGGGGGGGCATAGACTAGAGCTCAGTCGAACACTTTCCATGAAAATAACGATAAAGCAGAGACAAACTCGCAACATCTCTTCTGTGAGATAGAGGTTGCAAGGAGGAGAAAAGGACATCTCCTATGAGGCTACGAAGTCTATTTTGAGCTTTATCAAGGCAGGACAAGTCCTTTCTAGGAGCTCCTTCCCAGATATGGCAACAGTATTCCATCCTTGGACGTACCTGGCTTTTATATAGATAGAGAATTGCACCATCAGTTAGATATCTACTGGATCGATTGAAAGATCCCACCATTTTTCAACCGGTCTTGGCAAAAGATTTGATGTACCTGTTCCATTTAAGATCAGGAGTAAAGGTCAAACCCAGAAGCTTGTCAAAGCTTGAGGTGACCTCAAGACGAGAGCCATTCATTTCAACTGATGCCAGATGGGGATCAGAACGTTGATGATGTAAACAGAGAAACTTGGTTTTAGATGCATTAAAAGTAACTAGCCACTCCTTTCCCCATTGTACCACGTGCTCAGAGGAGAGAGCATCGGAGAGAACTTGGTCGTTTACTGACTTAGATGTACTACCATAGATGCTAATGTCATCAGCATAAATGTCTATGAATGATGTAAGGATGTGATTTGGAAGATCATTAATGTAGATCAGGAAAAGAGTTGGGCCCAGAATGGACCCCTGAGGGACTTCAGCATCAATACTGTGAGCTTCTGATTTTTTCCGATCAACTACTTCACTTATGAACCTATCAGAGAGAAATCATTTAATAATTGAGAAGACATTTCCAGCTATACCATAGCTAGAGATCTTGTGAAGTAAACCTTTATGCCATACCCTATCAAAGGCCTTAGATATGTCAAGAGCAATTGCCCTAGAAAGGTGGCCTCCGTCAAGAGATTCACTAATCCTATGAGATATAACTGTAAGCACATCTGCTGTAGATCTAGCAGAACGGAAATCATATTGTGTGTCACTAAGAAGGTTATTTTTGCTGAGATGGTTGATTACTTCTCTATTTAACACAGATTTCAGCAACTTACTCATGACGCACAGGAGACTTATTGGCCTGTACTGATAGGGGGATGAGCGATCATCAGAATTCTTAAATACAGGGCATACTGATGAGATTTTCCAGAGTGATGGGAAACAATTTTTCTTAAGACAACGTTTAAACAGTTTTGTAAGTATGGGCGCTAGTTCTGGTTGAAGTTTTTTGAGTACTATAATTGGAATACCGTCAGGGCCAGTTGCTTTACTGGAATCAAGATTTTTGATTAGCTTGGCAACATCACATACATATATATGTATATCACATAGCGTATGTTCTGATACAGGAGGAAATATTGGGGGTTGGCGGCCTTGGTCGCAAAGGGTAGAATTAGCTACAAAGTTCTTGGCAAAGAGTTTGGCTTTGTCTGATGTTGACGAGATTTCCTCAGGTCCATTGATGATAGTTGGGATAGAGCACACGCTTCTGTTCAGGATTCTGTTTGCTATTTGCCAAAACTGGTGGGAACCAAGCCGCTGCTCAGCTACTTTGGACTTGACGGACTGAGCATACAACTCTCTTGCGTTCTTTATTACTTTCTTACAATGGTTGCTGGCAGCCCTGAAAGCGGCTTTAGTTTCCATACATCTGTTACATTCGAAGCAGATGAAAAAGTAATTTCTGTGCGCAATGGCAGCAGAACATTCTGGAGAAAACCATGGCTGCCTGTTAGGGTTTGGCTGGAACATTTTGAGGGCATGAAACGGACTATACCTACAATCAACCATTCCGTCAGGTCCGATACTGTAGAGGACACATCCTTTTTAAACATGAAGCACAGAGGTAGATCCGATATAAATTTGCAGAAGCTATCCTAGTCAGCCATAGTGTATCGATATACTGTACGATGGAGAGGTACATCTGGGGACTTATTATATTTCATTTTTAAATAGGAGCTTTCTATCATAGCTGAACGTGACACGGTGTTCAACGAGCGAGATCGGAGATGTGTCGCTGTAAAACGCATGATCTCTACCCAGAGTGATGAAAACAGAGTTTCCGACCACGGTTATGGTCTTTGCTGTGGTATCTAGTGAGGGCCATATAATGCCAGTTCACATCTTTGGGGTCGGTTTGAAAGTCAACACCAAAATATACTTGGATGTGCTGAAGAGTGTGGTGATCCGTTGTGCAATCAGGTGGCCGCTAGCAGACCTGGGTGTGGTAGCAGGACTCTGCGCCAGCTCACAAGTCCAAAGACACCCTGGTTTGGCTTCAGAAGGAGTGCTACGACTTTGTACCTTCTCTCACTGCCCCCCCTCCTTCCCCGACCTGAACCCGCTGGACAACTTCGTTTGGTCATACGTCGAGAACATCACTAACAAGACCTCCAACAATACGAAAGCCAGCCTGACCGCTGCCATCCTCCGAGTATTCACCGAGCTCACGCATGGTCTCAGTTTCGGATCCGTATAGAAGCGGTGTTTGAGGCTGAAGGCGGCTACATTGAACAGATGTCAGCTCTATTACTAAATAAAGATACCTGAATTGATTTTTTTTCTATAAAAATTGTAAAATAAAGCTATAGTGTTGTTTTCTTTAGGACGACACATTTATCGTTTCACACTGTATAATTTTTATTTAGAAATAAGACATAGTCGCAGACGCTATGTGTCCATTAAATGTTCTTCAGAAACACGAAGACTTTTGAACTTCCAAATTGGAAATGTACAGTACATTTTAAAAGTGACGAAACGAAGTTCAATATCAACATAAAAATTAATAATACAAACACAACTTTCTATCAGCTTTCGGTTCGCGCTTTGTGTAATGATATTTTCTTAGCCGAGATAACCCCCAGTACATCCTACCAATTCAATCAATTATTGATGTGTTATGGGAAATTATATGTCGCTGAGAGATAATCGGTATAAGTTCGGTAGTGTAAAGTTTTTATTGGGAGGGCAAAATATATGGCGAATACTTAAGTGGGCACTAAATAATTAGATTCCCATACAACTGACCAATCAATTCCTCCACTAAAATTGGTTGGTCTTTGTCCGAGAAGCCATATAGATAAAATCAAGGTAATGAACCGCAAAAATATCTCGGCATAAGTGTGTGTCTATATACAACGACCTATTACTATTAAGACAATTTCTATGAACTTTATATATATATATATATATATATATATATATATATATATATATATATATATATATATATATATATAAGATACTGATTAGAAATCAGATGAAAATATTAGATATTACTTGAAGTAATACTTTCAGGGTGATCCTAACCCAAAATGAAAAGCTCAATATTTAAGATTAGAGCAATATATAAGTTTAGTGGTTAAATTAAAATTCTAACCGCGTTAAATTTAAATGCTAACCGCATTTCATTTCCTCTGATGATATAAGTCATTATTGAAAATCTATGGATTAAAGAAATCAACATAACCCCTTCTATATATTCCTTTTGTCAAACAATAATATTAATTCGAATATATGTGTCTATATGTTGTTTTTTTTTCAGAATTTAAATTTAACCACTAAACTTATATATATGTGTGTGTGTGTGTGTGTGTGTGTGCGCGCGTGTGTGTGTGTGTGTGCCTATGTATGTATGTATGTATATCTATGTATCTATGTATGTATATATATATATGGATACATACGTAATGTAATTAAATAAGAGAGAAAGAGAAACAGACAGAGAGAGAGAGAGAGAAAGAGTACCCAGCAGAGTATTTGATTATTAAGAAAGTTTCAAGATGGGAACGTAATATCTATTTATTATATATGCAACAAAGATCACAAAATATCGCCGGTTTCAAATCCAAACAAATTCGACTGATAACGACATTTCCAAGAAGACAGATATTAATAGAGGCTGAAGAAAGTCTGACACAGGCGACTAGATATTGGCCCCCTTTTGTTTCGACTTGAAACCGATGGCACCAATGTTTTTCTAATTTTTTATAACATATATATAAATATGTATATACATATATATGCACAGACACACACACAAATACACATGTATATATATAGATGCATATATATATATGTGTGTGTGTGTGTGTGTGTGTGTGTGTGTGTGTGTGTGTGTGTGTGTGTGTGTACATATTTTTATAATATAATACAGTTAAAGCCGAAATTATTGGCACCCTTTCTATTTTTACGTTTTTTGGAGAAACACATTTTTTCACTAATTATTTTTATTAAAGTCTTGATAGACATTTATATCGACCATCTGCACATCTCCTGAAACACTTTGAGTTTATTATAAAATATTCAAAATAAATATTATTAATGATAACAAAAAACAGACGAATTCAAATTTATTGGCACCCTTTATCAATAGCCACTTGGAAAGCCTTTGTTTTTAATAACATCTTCCAGACGTTTTCTATACGACATTACTAAATTCCTACACACATAAACAGGAATATTAAGCCTTTCTTCTTTGACGATATCTTCTAATTCCCTTAGGTTTCTTGGTTTCCTTCTTTTCACGTCCGCCTTCACCACAGCCTACAAGTTTTCCATTGGATTCAAGTCCGGACTTTGACTTGGCCACTTCAGGACCGTTATTTAATTATCCAAAAGCCATTTCTTCACCGATTTTGCCGTATGTTTTGGATCATTGTCCTGTTGGAAGACCCAGTTGGTTCCAAGACTAAGAGCTTCAGCAGAAAGTTTCAGATTTTCAGTTGATATTTTAATGTGTTGATCTTGCCTCATGATGCCATCCACAGTGACAAGTTTCCCAGTGCCATTGGCCAAAAAGCAACCCCAAAACATACGGTTTCCTCCGCCATACTTCACCGTAAGGACTGTATTCTTTTGGTTGAAGGCTTCTCCTTTCTTCCGCCACACAAACGACACATCTCTGCTGGCAAAAAGTTCAATTTTAGTCTCATCTGACCATAAAACTGAACCCAAAAAGTTTTTAAAATTTAGGATTTCGTTTTCGAAAATAAGGGTTGTTGCCAGATGAGGTCTCTAGTTAGTAAATACTAGTAGACCGAAACATGCTCATGACTGTGTAGCAACAAACTACTGCTTACGTAAAGACAAATGTAACTCGCTCTACTTCTGTATTGAGCACTCTTGTATAAACCTCGTTATATTTCACTGAGACCCCTCAAATTATATATATATATATATATATATATATATATATATATATATATATATATATATATATATATATATATTGTATGTTTATTTCAGCTAGGTATAATTCTCAATGGGAACTGATTTTTGTTTAGAATTGATCTAACCATGCTATATGGGAATTAAGATGGCATATTTTCAGTTACGTATACCCATTTTAATTGAGATTTTGTAATTATTTGTAAACCTAATGGAATAAAAGCAAGTGTAGAATTAATTATGAAAGGAATGACCAACAGCTTAAAATTTAGAATTTAAACTTTTGTCATTTATTTGGTAAGTTAAGAAAAGGAAAACAAAAAAATTGTTAGAAATATCTCATCATAAATTTATTTTGACCCTATAGGTAATAGGGCATCTTCAGATGAGTAGACTTGCTGAAGGCTGGAACTTAACTAAAAAGCGTTAAACCTATCTGCCATTACACACACACACATACACACACACAGATATATATATATATATATATATATATATATATATATATATATATGTGTGTGTGTGTGTGTGTGTGTGTGTGTGTGTGTTGTGGTAGCTTGATTTCGTTTCTTAGTAGGGCATCCACTGAAACAACATGTGTCTACCAAAGAAAACGCTTAATGAGTTAACAGAGCATATTATATTAACTTCATTTATACAAACAAACAGCTACATATGTGCATACATGTTTCTGTAATTTCCCGTTTCAGAGAAATGTTATTTTTGTAAGATATTTTAAGTGTGCCATTTAAAAGGAAAAATTATAGTACATTTCAACGTTGGATAGATAAAAGTCTGAACCTATGTTTGATATTTGGTTTGCCTAGTGATATATAAGTGATCTATGAATAAAGCGTAAAATGCATTTATATGGATGTGTTGGTGCCTTTAATTTAAAAGATTTGTAATCGCATTGAAATTACATTTGAATTTTTATTCATAATCATTAATAAGTAAATATGGTTGAAATTTTGAATATATACATATATATATATATATTGTGTAACAAATTAAATATTGTTTTTATTTATTTTATTTCATTTTATTACAGGTGTCTATAGTTAGATAGGCGTGTATATATGTGTGGCTGAGTAATTTAGTAGAGAGCGCAGAGATCAATTTTTTAAACTTTGACCCCCAACTTTGACCTTTTAACATTTATTGTTTTCGGCCCGAATCTAATTAAAAAGTTTGATCCATGTCCAAGTAACCTACATCTAAAATTCCAAGTGTTTAGACCCAAAATTGGCGGAGGAGTTAGGTAGAGTTTTCAACGGTTAAATAGTTGAACTTTGACCCCTTGACCGCAAAATTTATGGCCGAAAAGCGATTAAAAAGATTTTCTCAAATCTCAATATACCTTTTGTCATATCTGGAGTCTGTAGATTGAACATTGATAGAGTAGTTTGGAAGAGTAATGTACACACTCAGACACAGACATAGACACAATGAACATACTCTGTATGTATATATATATATATATATATATATATATATATATATATATATATATATATATATTTAGTGGAGATGGTAATTAATAAAAACTGAAGAAAGTGCTCAATACTGTTGTAGAGCAAATATGCGTTTTATTTTTTATTACCGTATCTTTCTGTTAAGTTACATGTGTTAAGTTAACATTATGTTAAGTTACATTATTGTTTCGGCTGTCGAACAATTATGTAACTTAACAATATTGTAACTTAACAGAAAGATACGGTAATAAAAAATAAAACGTATATATATATATATATATATATATATATATATATATATATATATATATATATATATATATATATATATATATTGCGGTAGCTCTGAAATTAGGAAATGTCTTCGTATTATTTGAATTATACAGATTAGTGTTCTCATTTTGAGTATTATTTTCACAACGTTTCGGCCGATGTAAAATCAGACTTTCCTTGGGTGCATCTGTAGAACTCAATCTGCAACTTCAGTATTCGAGAAACTGAGAAGCCGTCTGTGGAACCAGAGAGAAATATATCTGAAAAAGTAAATCAAAGACATATTCGCCAACTAATGAACATAATGTGGCAATACCATGTATCAAATATCCAAGTCTTGAAAAGAGCTGGAATGATCACCACGTGTCAGCTAAGGTTGACAGGACATGTCCTGCGTATAGAGAGCAGAGCATTATCTAAAGATATTTTCTATGAAGAGCTAAAAGTTGGGCAAGGAAAACTGGGGTGCTAGGACTACGCTACAAAAACGTGCTCAAGAGATATCTAAATAGAAAAAAATGAAAATAAAAAGATCTCCATTTAGTTCGCTACTTAATGTAAATCAATTTTGGAAGTCGCCAGCTAGGATATATCTGGGTAAGTTTGTGCGGGGCCATAACGCAATAAATGCCCAGTATCTGAAGATGCGCTAGAAGATGAATCAGAGACTGATAATCTCTGATCAAGCCGGTGTAATCTATATATATATAAAAGCGAAAATGTATGTATGTATGTGTGTGTTTGTATGTCTGCTAAACACTGTCGACAGACAGAACAAAAATTCACAAATTTGATCTCATATGAAAGTCCCATCTTTCGCCCGACAAATATCGAAAAATTGGCCAAAAACGTTAATTTTTCACCCTGAAATCAGCACTTTTTTACAGGAGGGGTTCAGCAAAAAACCGTCCTCTCATGCCGAATTCGCTTCTACACATGCGTCGTAACCTGATTTACTTGAAATATTTGAAAAAAGCGGCAGAGTTACGGCGACATCGTCTTAGCTCATTTCCTTAGAGCGCGGGCTCATTATATAAAGGTTTTGGGTTCGAATCGTGGTGTGAGATGTCTTTTTTTTTTCGATTTTTTAAATTTTGATATTGAAGCAGGGTTATTTAAGCAATTTTTCACGTTCTATAGTTTTTTTTTTGTTTTTATTTTTCAGCTTTTTTAAAGAAATTTTAACGTTCGTTTTTCTGTTTTTTTCGATCACATTCGCGTTTTCTTTTGTTTTTGTTTTTCCGATTTTTACATTTAACATCGTTCGTTTGCTTTACGTTAGTTTTTTTTTAGTGTTTTTTTTTTGTTTTTTTTAAGTTTTAACATTTTAATATTTAATATTTAAAAATATTTGCTTCGCTTATTCTTACGTTTTGATTACACCCCCCCCCCCGCCCGAGCACACATAACCTCTAAACACCCAGGCAACGCCCGGTAACACCCCCCCCCCCGTCTATGCTAATCCTATCTAGAGTTCTCATTCATCATTCACCATAATACCGCAAACACACCAAGGGGGGGTCGTCGCGAATCTAATCGTTTTTTTATCTATAATATAAATCTCACCTATCTGTTTAAATGTATGTACGTATGTTTGTATGTCTGCCTAAAACTTTCGACAGAAGCGACAGATTTTCATGATATCGGTATCATTTTGACGCACGACCTTTCGGACGACAAATATCGAAAAATTGTCTAAAATAATTAATTCCTCCACCCTCAACTGGACGCTTTTCTACGGGGAGGGGTCGCTTTTGTTCACGGATATTTTCGAAAGTCATCCCGTCTTTTCGATTGTCTAGCCTTAATTTAAACCTACGTCACTTCTAGTTTGACGATGGACGAAATAGCAAACACATCACTTTTTTTCACGTTCTTTTCCTCCTTCGCGGTACGGGTTCAAGCCTGCCTACCTGCCTACTACCACTTCTTTTTTTTTTTTTGCTCAACACACACCTCCAAACACCCGGGCAACGCCGGGCACCGAGGTTAGTAATGAAATTAACTCTATATAGACCCACGTGGATAAACCATTGCTGACATCCTCCAACGCCTCACTATGGTTGTACCTTTGAACCTATATAATTATTTTGATTTTATTTCGTTCGATATATAAAATCAATTAATTACATACTCAGTTTTATTCGTATTTTTATGACTTCCTACCGTTGATAAAGACGAGGAAAAATAAACGAACAAATAAGGGAAAAGAATGCTGAATTCAAACAAAACATAAACATTAAAAAAAACATAACACATATGAATAAACGATATTTCAAAACATTGGAAATGATACTTGTAATTTATCTATAAAAGGAAACGAGAATTCTGACATCAAGAGTTAAGTAATTGCCATGTTTTTTTTTATTATTATTGCTAAAAACGATTAACTTATATTATATTAACTTATATTCTGAATTCGAATGCTGGTAAATAAAAAAAAAATTACATTATAAATAGCAACTGAAACTAAATGACTTTACAATTTATAATGATACTTGTATTTTATCTGCAGAAGAAACGATATATATATATATATATATATATATATATATATATATATATATATATATATATATATATATATATATATATATCTTCTGATGTTAAGGAGCTTTCATAGTTTGTTTGTTTTTGTTTTCTTTTTTCCCCTTTTATAAAGACGACTAACTTTTAAAATTTACCTTGTGTCTTTTGTCTACTTCCTATTTGTCATTATAATGAAAAAAAAACAGAACAAAATAAAACTAGATATTATGCGCGGACACAAGCAAAATGCCAGCGTCTTCTAAAACAAGTACAAACTATAAAATAAATGCAAATAAATAATGTAAAGAAATAACATAAAATTTATTGTACACCTGATGTAAAAAAAAGTATACATTATCGTTTTGTTCTCGCAGACAAACTACTATATCACATTTAAAGATGTTATGTTGTGTTTTATCAGTTTGTTTTGCATAAAGATATGATATGATTTATGAATTCGTTTATCAGCATTCGTTTCCGTTGCATATCAAATATGTAATCAAAAGTGATAATCTACAGAGTATATTCTAAATTACTTTGATATACAAAAAATACACTTTATGTGGGTGTCTACAATCTCTGTCTGTGTGAAAGTTCGTTCCCTAATGACTCCGAAACTGCTTCGTAGATTTTTTGGAAATTGCACAAAAAATGTAAATTATGTGTCTGTGCGTGTTCTTAGATAGGTTTTGTATCGGAATGCCGCCGATAAATATCGAAAATCGAAAATCGATAATCGAAAAAATCCGATTAAAAAAGTACAAGTCTGATTTTAACCAAAATTAACATCCGTGTACAGCCTTACATCACAAGGGTTCTCTCTGCCGTGTTTGAAAGTTACTTACGACTGAAAGTATCCTATACTTTACAAGGTTACCGTTCGCCCATGTATGGAGTAGTGTTGTTGGGCTGATGTATCTGGTACTAACCTCTCACTCCTGGACAGGGTTCAAAAGAGAGTCACTAACTTGAAAGATCCTGAACTGTCATGTTTGGGGTGAAAATGTAGTAAAAACATTTTTAAGTGCATTTGAGAGGTTTTATCACCACACAAGCAAAAGGGCTCGACGTATAAAATCAACAGTGGGTTCTTTTATAATACAGGGATGCGTTCAGAATAAATGTTGTTGTTTTTTTTCAGAGTGCAATAAAACTATAACACTTGACTTTTTTTTATTTTAAATTTTAATTCAAGCTATTATTAAAGATTAATTTTATAAAATCAACAGTCGGCTCTATACAGTACAATGCACTGTATTGTGGAGTACGTCATCGCGGAAAGGTGTGTGAAGCTTCCCTCCGGTACACTGCGATGGTGTCTAAACTAGAGCAATCAGTCGATTTGATTGAAAAATGGGCGAGTTCACCGATCTTGATGACAATCAAAACATGGGAGTGTTAAACAATTATTGACCATCATTCAATCCCGTACAACGTTGCGGTTGCTATTTAGTATATATAGTGTATTGTGAACTAAGTAACTGCAGTAAACTTTTCCTCCGGTGCACTGCGGTGGGTCTCTGACTAGAGCAGATTGTGGGAGTTGAAAGCTCTCAGCCTTACTCGATTGTCGCCCTTTAACTCAGAAGAGCGACCTAGCTATGTCACTTCCTGTTTCTCATATTTCACTCTCTTTTTCTGCTGAACGCTCGACCAGTCAACATATGACAAACACCGCTCCGGTGGAGCCATGAGCTACCACCGCGTCCTGACTATCCAGTCAACCGCAAGTAACGTTACTCATCTTCCTATCACTTCCTATCACTCTTTCCTGTATATTTATGCAAATAAATTGCATTTGTTTCGTTGATGTATAACGGCATATTTTCGTCTTCATTATGCGACCTTTTGTCTTTTCAATTCCTCTACCATTAAATACATCCACCCACCATTACACACATGGGAACGAGATCGTCTAACACACTGCAGACCGCGTCCTGTCCCCAAGATAATCAATTGAGTCTATTGAAAGCGAATGTTTCGATTCCGATTACAATAAAGATTTGGAAGCGTGGAGCATCCTTATTCAATCCCGGCAACGTCATGTGACCATGCTAGTGATTGCATATAGATGACTACATTGTTTGTTATCCTTTCGACGAATATAATATTTACATAATATACACAATATCATAAGCACTCACAGAAAAGAATTTGTCAGTTTATTGTCGCCACAAGACACTCATCCACATTTATTACATTTATTTTATTTTTCATTTTTGTCAACACAAATCAAAACATTCACTAAAACGTAATAAAGAAGTAAAAAAGATTATTTTATGTTGCTCTATATTTTATAACCTTCTTATCTTGCGTCCAATATAACATCTAGGGTCCCTCTTTTAGATTAAAGTTGGTTTATTAAAAAAAAAATAACGGGGCCAGCTAAAACAAGTATAACCTCTTTTTCGAAATTAATCAAACCTATCACTTTTTTTGTTTTAATTTTCTTATTAATTTGTTTTTGCTGGGGATGGGACCTTCTATTGGATGCCAAACATGCTCTCATTAGTTTACTTACTCCAATCGAGAGATCTTTTTTAGATTCTAACCGTCCCTTTAAGTGTTATTGTTTGTATTTCTTTTACACTTGGTTTACCGGGTATATTCGCCAGATAATTTTTGAAATTCTTTTTCATTAGCCGGTTGCTCCTATAAGGACTGGAATTATGGATAACTTCTCAAGATTCTAGTTCATTTTAATGTCGTACATGTCTTTGGTATTTTCTCTCTCAGTCCTGTTAAGGCTAGCATCTTCAGGGACGCTTACTTCAACTAGGGTTACTACTTTCCCCTTCTTGTCCTATATCACTATGTCAGGCTTAATAGCCCCGTTTTCTTATTTTTGCTTTAATTTTCTTATCACTTTGTTTTTCCTGGGGGTGAGGCATTCTACCGGATGCCAAGCATTCTCCCATTAGTTCAGTTACTTCAATCGAGAGATCTTTTTTAAGAATCTTACTGTCCCTTTAAGTGCAATTGTTTGTGTTTCTTTTGCACTTGGTTCATCGGGTATATTCGCCAGATAGTTTTGGAAATTCTTTTTTATTAGTCCGGTTGCTCCTGTCCCAATGTGCGTATGAAAGTCCCTTTTGAATTTTCAACTGAACATTTCTTAAACAGCGTAACACAAATCTTAATTTTATAACTTATCTTTCAACACTCATAAATCGAAACCTGTCAAAAAAAACGATGGCCTTGAATACTAGATTTGACCAAACTAGAAATCATATTTGATTTGCTACCCAAAGTAAAACTAACATATCACGTTTAAGGTCACATCGAATGGTTTCTCTATTAAATATGAGTAGGATTATCAACAAACAAACAAACTGAATTCACTAGTGAAGTATAGCATGGATCATACTTGTTTTTTTCTAAATCGATTACGTCTCTTATTTCTTTTCCGACTAGCTTACTGAATTTTTACAGAATTCTTTTTTTTTATTTTCACCCGACGGTTTTCTAAACAGCTTAACACAAATGTTTACTTTCATAATGTGTCTAACAACGTACATACATCAGAAACTGTCTAAAAAATTACAAGCTAAAACCAAAAGATTCTATTCGCTAACCAATATTTTGCGTAACCTACTTATAATACAGGGTGTCCGCAAAATCTGGCTGACTTATGTAGTCAAACTTTGTGGACATCCTATAGATTATGTAGCCAGACTTTGGGTACCCTGTAGATTCTGCAGCCAGACTTTGTGGACACCCTGTATAAGATCATATATAATATAAATATAATATTACGTGTGTGTATTATATGTATATAATGTGTGTGTGTGTGTGTGTCTTTGCTTACCATTTCTTAAAGCGATCGTTCGACTTCACAACGAGAGCATTGAAAAATTATCTTCTGATTAATGTTTACAAATTTTAAAATATTCTGTTATTCTGAAAAATAGCAAAGTACGTTTATATTTTTTTTAACTGGTAAACATTAATCAAAGGGGAAATTTCCAGGGCATTCATTCATGAAGCAGAATGATAAGCTACCAAAGTAAACAAAGGAACACTTAACATAGTTTTTACCAAAATGTTATATCCAACCGCGATAGAGTGCCTGATTCTCAACACTTCTTGATTTGATGTCTCATATTTCAAGTAATCTCATCTAAAAAAAAAAAAAAGGGCAAATAAGGAACATATATGATTCCTGTGTCGCAACCTTCAAAGGCTATTTACCATATTTCAAGATATCTCTTGAGGGAATCTAGTTTTGCAGAACTTTTTCGGTCAATAATTCGTCTCGTAAGTTCAATATATATCGTTTCGATATCACTCTTAACATTTTAGGCCATATTTCTGTCTGTCCATTGTTTTCAGACAGCGTGCGTTTCTAAAATATTTCTTATGGTTCCTATGAGAACGTATGCATGTTAAACGATGGACTACAATCTGATGAGTCGATTAAATATACTAGTGTAAGTATCGGTATATGATAGGAGAAATATCTTAATAGTTATTTACTTGTCCGTACGTCCAATATCACAAAAAACATCATAATCACAAACATGAATTAATAACAAACAAATTACCTCCCTTTATTGTCACTTTTTATCAATTAAAAGTCATTTAAACCATTTCTTCTCCAAAAATTTAAAAGCGTTTTCGGTGTAAGAGTGAAAAATATCTGCAAAGTGTACATTTTAAAATTTAGACAGATAGATAGATAGATAGATAGATAGATATAGATAGATAGATAGATATAGATAGATAGATAGATAGATAGATATAGATAGATAGATAGATAGATAGATAGACAGATAGATAGATAGATAGATAGATAGATAGATAGATATAGATAGATAGATAGATAGATAGATAGATAGATATAGATAGATAGATAGATAGATAGACAGATAGATAGACAGATAGATAGATAGATAGATAGATAGATATAGATAGATAGATATATAGATAGATATAGATAGATAGATAGAGAGATAGATAGATAGATATAGATAGATAGATAGATAGATATAGATAGATAGATAGATAGATAGATAGATAGACAGATAGATAGATAGATAGATAGATAGATAGACAGATAGATAGATAGATAGATAGATAGATAGATAGATAGATAGATAGATAGCGTGTGTGGATTTAGGCAGCGTGTTTTTATTTAAACACACATTTTATTGTATAACACCTAGTGTTTCCGTTTAATTATTCTAATTTTAATAATTCTAATTTTCCTATAATCATTCTTGTCTGATAAATTGCTGTAGATAGGATCTGTTGGTGTTATTTTTTCCATTATTTGTGAGTACATTTTACTGGCTATTTTATTTTATATTTATTTTATAATTTTTTAAAAAGTTATGTTACCTTTTTTTTATTATAGCTTCTTTTTTATTTTTTTTAAATGTGCAAACGAATAAAAGAAATATTCAGAAAAGAAAAAAAAACAATATATTGCGCGTTGAGTTTTCATTAAAAATCTAAATCTAAATTTTTAAAAATCAATTCTTTTAGGCTTTAAAAAATAAAAAAAAAGAATCTGCTAAAAATTGTTTTAAATTCGTCGTTATTTGTTTTATTATTTTTTTTTTACATTTTATTTGTAATGTGTTTTAAAATTTTTCAGCTCCTGTGGAAGTTCCACGAGTTCTGACAGTATTTATAATTATGGAATTAAACGTGATCGATTTTGATATCAGCACGATGTCTAAATACGCAGGCAAAAAGTCAATTTCAATCTAATTTTATGCAGCAGCATAGATTATTTTGCAGATAAATGTTTTCTTACTCTTGTTAATGATATGAACTGTGAAAAAATAATACAATGATCATTTAAAATTCAGAATTAAACTAGTTGCTTGATAGTATAACACATTAACGTTATGAACATGATATAGCAGTAATTAAAATGCATCAGTGTTATTCCACAGCAGATATTCAATACAAGAATGTATGTGATAAAAATTAGAATTAATTGTTTTTCTACTATTTTACTACAAAAAATGTTTGGAATTCGTCGTTATTTGTTTTATTTCATTTTCATTTATATTTTGTTTAAAAAGTTCTAACTACCGTCGAATTTCCACGGTTTCTCCAGTATCTATAATTATGGTATAAAATATGATCGAGTTTAAAATCAACACGATATCTTAATATGCAGGCAAAAATAAATTTCAATCTTATCTTGCTTGGTTGCTGTATTGTATTGAGAGGTGGGAGATATCGTTCTTATAACGAAAACAGATAAACGTATAAATTGTATGCATTGTTGTTTAGCCAGTGGATATGATATCGACGTATAAACTTAGTCATGTAGTATCAGAGAGTTATCTCACGGGTATATATTACAGTTCATATTTACATAGTGTATAATATTTTCTAAGAAGATTAATATATGCTTCATACCTTTCTTTCTTCAAGAGTACTTCTATCTTCACTGCTGAGCTCCGTGATGAAAACATGAAACGACCAACCATAACCAACTGTTCTTCCTTCTTTAGTGAAACCACAGAGCAACACTTTATAATTTTAAAATATAAATTTATTTCAGCTGTCTCAAATTGTCTTCACAAGAGTCTGCATTACATGTCTACATGCTTATCCGTTACAGCCTCGCTTCCTGTCTTCAAGTACGTCTGTTTACTCTCGTGATCAAACTCCAACTCTCGACTGACTAAAAGTTCCGACCTTTTGACATCAGTTCCGGTGACCTAACCGATTAAAAGACACGTCTCCTTTACATGACTTCCTCTGTCACGTACGCCTGTTCAAGGTTATTTTGTTTATATTTAACTAAGCTAATTTATGTAAACATCCTCAGCTAAAATCCATTGCTACATTTTGTTCTATAAACAATAAATAACGCCCGATACAAACTATTTTAAGAACATCATTGAATAGATAAATAAATAGACATATAGATCGATAATAACTAATTAACTTTTACCAATGTTAATTATCTAACAGCTAGATCGTATAACACATTCACTTTATGAACATTATGCAGCAATAATTTATGTATGCACAATTATTATTCCATACCAGATATTGAATACAGGATATCTTGATTTATGTGTATAAAATTATTATATAATCTACTATGTTTGTGGGGGTTACTATTTTATTACTAAATGCTTTATGATAGAAAATATTTTTTGTGGCTGGTTGTTGTGCCTTAAAAATTACAAAAAAAAAAAATAATAATCAGCCGCCATATATGGAAACTGGGTGTAAACCACTGAGTTTATATATTCGTACACACTGAGAGAAACTATAGACCCATGATATAAAACATACCTTTTGTAAACGTTTAGAAAACGGACTCAAATTATATGTTATTATAACTTAACATGGTCTTCTAACCTAAGTTGTAACTAGTAATTTATCGCTAATAAAACAATTCCTTTTTATGAAATCTGAATGGTGGCATGTCTCCAGGGATATCCTTGGACATTTCTCTCAATTTTGTTATTCTTGTGCATGTTGGAGTGAGGCTGTCACTTGAGCGGAACCCTAGTGACTCACCGGTGTAGCTAGCCCTGGGAGATCAAACCCCTAGGTCAAGCTGGGTGGGAGTAGATCCGTACGCCCATTGCTATAATGCATACAGGTTCTAATTACATGACTTATATATCCACTAGTGAAAATCAGGGTAAATGTGTATGTGCGTTGGCTGAATAATATATTACACGCAACGACCAAAATGAAAAAAACAATTATTTGTTTTGGGTTTATTGGTTTTCGAGCGAAGAGGAAATATCAATTCGCTTTAAAATGTCGATCGATAGCAACAAAAAATGTCAACCCAGAGATTGACCTCGTTTAATTCTTATTAAAAACCGGAACGTGAGATCACATTTGTCCTGGAAAAGCATTCAAAACCACAAAAGCTAATATATTAGCATTAATATTAATTTAAAAAAATGCTTAAATAAGTATATGCGTTGGTTTAAATAGGTAAAAACTTGATAATTAATTTTGAGAAAAATTTGTAATTATAAAAGTTAACGATTAAATAAAATTTTATAATTTAATAATTAAAAGTGAAAGCCAATGTAAATATATAAATGAATATTTGCTTTTGTATTTAAGCTACAAGTACCATTTTAATGCGAATTTGTCTATATTTTGTTGACTATACAACCCCCACGGTTTAATTATAGATATTTTTAATATATATTTTTTCAATATACATATATATATATAAATCTTTATACTATGTATCAGTTGTGGCGTTTCAGGACGATACGTATCAATAAAAACAAAATAGGATTATTAACAAAAATGTACAGAGTATTTTAAAAGTTATGGACACATTTTGACATTAACTACCTCGAGAACTATTAAGGATATAAAAACGCATCGTATATATTCAGAAAGCCTGCAATCTCAAATTTTTCATGAAACACAACACACATCAAGCCGATTGTCCAATTCTTGTCAAACGCGCCCCAGATTGCGGTACCAATAGGTTGAAACAGCTTCTCTTATTCGGGACACTAGCTCATCCACGTCTCTTGATATAGGAGACACATAGACCAGTCCTTTTTTAATAGTCCCCACAAAAAAAAATCGCATGGTGTTACATGCACATTGAAAAAGTATACATAATTCAGTTTTTGCAAATTCAAGTACTCAATATGCCTTTTCTGGTTAAGTGAATGCCATTACTGGTTCTGAAAATAAATGTAAAAAATCTCTAAAGACACAAAAACTTAATGCATTTTGCTTTAAAATGGAATCACTTTCATCTTCATCATTGATAGTTGAGCAGACATGCTCTGTGCCTGTTTTACAAGTATTTCAATGGCAAGTGCTCTGACGAACTGCAAGCACTAGTACCCCGTCGATGACAATACCCTCAGCAAACCTGACAAGCAGCAAAATCATGCCCTTACACTGTAGAGATCCCTAGATGCCGTTAATCCTTCTATTTGAATAGCTTTTTCCCTTGAACTGCTGCACTTTGAAATGCTCTCCCAAGCCCTTTCTTTCCTGACTGTACTGACACGTATAAGTTCAATGTAAACAGACATCTAGCTGCTCAAATCCCTAAAAAAAGTATCTCTGCGAATCTGGTGCGAAATAGTAGGCCCTTACGACTAAGTGGCTCTGTGATTTGTTTGGAGTGTAATGACAATAAAAACTGCGTTTTTATAATAGACTATACCATTAAGGAGTACCTGTTATTAATCTAATTTTTCTAGAACGTTTTTTGTTCATTTTATCTATTTGGCGTTTAGTGGTATTTTGTATCAACATAATGCCTACATCTTAATTGGTTTTAGTTTGTATTATTCGTTAACCCCATAACAGCTTATCACCCTGTTCTTTTAAATATATGTAATTACTTAAAAATATATACTTTTACGCTTTAGTATGGTATATAAACTAACATTGAACGTTTATCACAACATTGCGCACAAACTTCTACTATATTCTATATATCTATAAAAATGAGAATGTATGTGCGTGAAGATACTTCTCAACCTATATGCCCAATGAATTTTTTATCTACAGACTTGAAATTTGTTATACATAGTATTCAGACATTTGGAAAACTTTTTAATCGGTTTTCATACGAAAAAAATGCTACTAATGGGTTAAAATTGAAAAATCGGTACTTGGGGCGTCATCGAATTTTTTTCTCTGTTTTTAAACTGTTTCACGACTGCGCATGCGCAGTCGT
Organism: Euprymna scolopes; assembly: GCF_053919585.1. NCBI lineage: Eukaryota > Metazoa > Mollusca > Cephalopoda > Sepiida > Sepiolidae > Euprymna > Euprymna scolopes. Next base: position 14,432,360 of record NC_136496.1, on the reverse strand, counting down.
AAAACATGACAGCTTACTTATGTTTAGAATAAGTAGGTTTGAAAACACTTTTTAATGGCCGTATCAAGCTGGTCAAATGGTTATCGTATTCAACTCACTGTCTTAAGGTTTTGATTTCGATCTCAGCTCGAGTATTTTTTATTTACAAGAAGTGAACTGTTTAGAAAAAAACATAATACTCGCATGCGCATGTCTCAGTTTCTTTCCATTTTTTGTTTTATTTTTAAAAAAAATTTAACGTTACGTTTAATACCTATACCTATTTCTGTTTATAATAGATATAAAATCTGCATTAATTAAATATATTTAAACGTATTTTACAACCGGTCAACGCCTGGTGGCCTGCTGGATTCTCTAAAGATTAGCTTATTAACGTTGTCTATGGGCAATTTGCTTATCGTAAACATATGGCAGGAACACAATATCAAATACACCATTCATATTAAAACACATAATACAATACCAAAAAGAAATACTATTTAGCGTTTGATAACGATACAAATAGTTGAACTAATGGCAAGAAATCTATCTCTAAAATGTCAGCATAATATGGAGAAAAAAGAATAACATTGCATATAATTAAACAATCATTATCGATTTATATATAGAACTATACAAGTTTTACTTCCTCTATTTTTGCATTGCAGTGACGTTAAGTGTATTCGAAATTTCTCCATCGAAATAGTTCGTATCTTTCTCGATTCTTATTGATGGGATTCTCTAAATTCCTGTCATTTGCATGAAACCTTTAGGCTTTTGCTGGGCTATCGATCCTGCGATCTTGTAGCTGTTTTTCGTAACTGATATATACATGTTTCCTTCTGAGAGTTTCTGCGGTCGGATAGGTTATTATCTTCAATTATATACCATTCTTTTGCAATTCTAAAATCCATGATTCTTGCATAAATATAGAAGCAAGAAGAAAGTAGTATATTTAGATAAAAACGAAGAGAGCGAGAAACTGAGAGAGCTAAGGGAAGACAGAATTTTAGAGAGTTGGAGTGTTACATGATAAGGGCTGTCCCCTTTTCATGTAAGTATAAAAATGGAGAATTTAGTTTAAAATTAAAATGAAATAGCCTAGGTGGAATTCGAACCTCGTAATCTACTTTAGAAATGGATTACGTGTGAGAATTTAAAAATGTAAAACGAAACATTTGTTTAGAATATAGATAAATATTCAAGAAAAGAATGTGAGCTGTCAAGTTTGTTATGAAATTTTAAATTGAAAGAATGCAGCTTATAAGATAATGTTTTAACATATTGAATATAGGTTAAAATTCCTTTTGTAGAAATAGGAAAAGTTTTGGACACGTATGTCCAGGACACGTGAAAGAATGCACATGTTTTAACATGTGTATGACGTCACGGAAAATAGAAAGTTCGAGGGATAGAGAAAAACTTTAGTTAGAGTTAGACAGTCAGTGAAGAGACTCAGGGACAGTCAGACGTCTGGAAGCGAGACGTCACTTCAAGGAAAAATGTGAGACTTTGAATTCTTGGGGATGGAACACGGCCGTGTGAAGAATAAACCATCAAGTGTTTTTGTAAAGCTCGTCTTGTGTCTTATGTTTCTTATACAAAGGTAAAGTCCAATTGTATTATATATTTGTGTTATATGTATTTACATACACGTCTCAACATCATAATGTCCGAACTGTCTGAACACTATATCCCTTCACTCTAAGAGCTTTCTCCTTCTCTTCCAATCTACACATTTAAAAAAAGAACAGTTTTAATATAAGAATCTTATAACATGAACAATATCTCGCTAAGTCTCTTATACAACCCCTCTCTCTCTCTCTCTCTCTCTCTCTCTCTCTCTCTCTCTCTCTCTCTGAGTCTTACAACATCCCTCACTGTAATAAGACTCCTTCTAAGCATCCCTTTCTAAGATAAGCAACTCTCACTAAGACTCTTAAAATAAGGCCCCCTATATAACAGGAGGAGAGAGATGGAGAAAAGATTGAGCTAATTTGTTTGTTTGTTTTAATTTTCACCCTAAACAAGGCACATTGTCACTTTGATGTAGGGGGCTACTATTAGGGACCTAAGCTACAGGGGTACTATGTAGGGAGTTGAGCAGCAAAATATCTGTTCACGTTATACTTGAACTTCTGCATGTCATTACAGTTGAGGAAGCAGGGAGCCGGAAATGAATTTCAAAGTCTTTTTTTAGCCTTGTCTAGGAGATGCACCAGCCCAAATATGACAACAATACTGCATACATGGGCGAATGGTGGCCTTATAGAGGTACGAGATACTTTCGGGCGTTAGTAGCTTTCTAGAATGGTAGAGAGAGCCCACCTTCTTCGCAGCGGTCCTGGCAATGCTCTCAATCTAATTGTTCCAACTCATGTTTCCTATGAACGTTAAGCCGAGGAGTTTAAAAGAAGTACTTTCATATAATGAGTCTTTGGCCATTTCTATTGGTGGTAGAGAATGTTTCTTGTAATTATTGAAAGAAGCAAGTTTAGTCTTGGCAGCATTGAATGTGACCATCCATTTTTGTCCCCATTCTAATACAGATTGGAGGTCATAATGTTTAATATTAACACTATATACTTCATTAAATAAAACATCTTTGTAAAATAATTAACAGTCTGTTTAGAAATAACGTCACTGTAGTGAAGTGGTTTTTAATTAATGACTGAAATATAATTTCCATTAAAAATCAATATCATTTAGATTCAATATTGGTGCCAGCATTCACGTTAGGTTCTCGGGTCATCTTTAGCAAAGATTTTGGCAGATTCATGACTCTAGTATCAATTAGTCTGCAGCTTTCAAAAGCGATATTTAGGCATAACGAGGTGCAATGTTGTTTCCATGGTCGGCATTTACTTTGTTTAGTTTTAGATTTGCAATCCGCTCATAAAATCTATCATAATTTAAATATAAAACTATAATCTCATCAACCGTTATCTTTGGGGAACTTGCGTTTTGACGAAATGCGAGATATTAGTATGAAAGTAGTGTTTCTTTGTGACATATATTATTGCGGTTTCCAAGTCGTCCAATTCTCTACTCTCTTCGTCTTGATTTTCTGCAAAATAATTTACAAAATAGAAACCTCTCTATACTATTATATAAAAATCACTTTGTGCGTGTGTGTTTGTGAGTTCCTTTCTTATATGTTCCGAAACGACTGAACCTACTTTTTGCAAATTTCACACAAAGCTAATTTATATGTCTGGCAGTTTTCTTAGATATGTTTTGTACAAAAATTCATCCGATAAGTATTGAAAATCGAAAAAGTCCGATCTTAAAAATAGCTTTTCTCGTAGATAAAAAAGGATAATTTTTACTGGGGAATATTTTACGTTACACTGGCCAAGGGAGATACCAAAATAAGTACAAAGTCGTAGCACTCTTTCTGAAGCCAAGCTTGGTCTCTTTGGACTTGTAGGCCAGTGCCGAGTCCTGCTGCCACATCCAGTGTCTGCCAGTGATCATCTGATTGCACTGGGGGATTGCTACATTGTTCGGCATATCCAGGTATACTTTGGTGCTGATTTTCAAGCCGACGAACATGTGAGGTGGCATAATCTGACTCTCATTTGAAACCATACTAAAGACCATACCCGTGATCGGAAATTTCGTTAAGCTATTCCTTCAAGCGTGGAATTGTTCGAATTTGCATTTTGAGGGTGCTGTCAATGGTCTTGTTGTCATAAGTTGGATCGGTAAAGAGCATGAGTTGTGCAGCGGCGCATCTCCAATCTCGTTCGTTCGTTGAACATTGTCTCACTTTCAAACTTTACAAAAGGCTCATATCGCTCTTGGGATTTGTACCAAACTAGCCAACTAGTAGGCGTCTGCAACAAAACAAACGGTTTTCATTAAACGGAAATGGAATGATGTCGTCTTTTCTTGGGCAAACATTTTATAGTTCCAGTAGTTATATAAAAGCCAAGTACGTCCAAGGATGGAATACTATTGCCATATCTGTGCAGGAGCTGCTAAAAACAGCCTATCCTGCCTTGACAGAGTACAAAATAGACTTCGTGGCTTAGTGGAGGATGCCCTTTTCTCTACTCTGCAACCTCTCTCCCACAGAAGAGACGTTGCGAGCCTATCCTTGTTTTATCGTTATTTCCATGGCAGGTGCTCGTCTGAACTCCAATCTCTGGTCCCCCCTCGCCAATCTTTCACGAAAAATACACGTCTAGCTGAATCTACGGTAAAAAATTTCCCCCACTCTTTATCTGTGCCTAAATCAAAACGCGGATTCCATGAACAAAGCTTCTTTCTTAGAACTGCACGCCTGTGGAACTCTGTTCCGTCTGCCTGCTTCCCACCGGACTACAACTTGGATGTCTTCAAGTCCAATGTTAACAAATTCCTAATGAACCGCCCCCTTAAGTAACCACTTCATCAAATCTCCACACTAACGTAATGTACTTGCAATAACCCTTATCCCTGAGTAGCTTCCGGGCCTTGATAAGCGGTGATCACTGTGTAAAAAAAAACCTGCATTTAATTTTTTTTAATCTTTTTTCTATATTCCACGCTATCTGCTTGCTTAAAATACTTTTCCCCAGATTTTCTGTCTCACGTGTAATCTTATTTAAGTTAGCAATATATATATATATATATATATATATATATATATATATATATATATATATATATATATATATTCAGGTGTGAGGTGTTCAAAAGTCGGGACTAATGAATACAACGAGGTTTTTAAATAGTGCTCAATAAAAAGAGCAAGATAATTTTTTTATTATTTGAGGGTAAACAGTTACATGTGGTCGCTAAAAATAGCCATCTGTTTCAGTCAAAGCGACTTCCTCAGGCGACCCAGAACCTCTCGACGCCAAAAAGAAAAATGGGAAAGATAAGAAAGAAATTGAAAAAGAAAAAACGGAGCTCTTCAAAAGAAAAAAAACCCTGACTGAAAGAGATGGCTATTTGTAGCGCCCATATGTAACTGTTTGCCCTCAAATAATATATATATATATATATATATATATACAATAGAGGAATTGGAAATGGCCATCTATTTTTTAATGAGTTTGTATGTTTTAATATATGAATAAAAAAAATCGAAAATTATGCGTTCCAATTAAATACGAGAATGGAAATATTTAAATTACCGGTCGACTGTTCAAAAGAGCACATTCAGTACTTAGAGCAGGCCCTCCCTCCTTCTTACTGCTCTTAAATAAATGGTAATATTTGCACTCCAAATTCATTCCGTGTGGAGATACTAGTCTCTTAGCTAGACCAGCATGGGTCGCTTGAAGGACACCAGTACATCTATCTATACGTGTTGTGTGTAATATTTTAATGGAATGTGATCTGATGAACTCATTGCACTTGTGCTCCTCAACGTACATATCCTCGGCAAACCTGCTTAGCAACAAAATCACACCCCTTTACTGTTGATGTTCCTAAATGCCTGAAAGCTTCCTATTCTCATAGTTTCTTCCCTCGAACAGTTAGACTTTGGAATTCCCTTCCTGCTACTTGCTTTTCTGACTGTACTGATATGCAGAAGTTCAAAAGTAACGTACACCAATATCCTTTCCTAGGTATGGTCCCAAATAGTATCTCTTTACCTCATAGTAGCGATATGTGTTGTTTTGGTGTAAAGGGGAGTAAACCAACGCACAATGATGATATTGAAGTGATGAGGATGCTATCAAATGATGCTGATATTACAAGTACATGATATATTACACGACAATTGCTTTTAAATAATTACAATGCACAATACAAAACAATGGTATTACACGAGAAAGATATAACATAACTGTAATAATGATATCATAGACACGATAACATCATGGGAATAAGTGTCAGATAATACGATAATAATACACGACAATGATTTTCGATTTGGACGATATGAGAGACAGAAAATATGTCATGGCATAGACATACAGAAGACGTAGAAGTAACGAATTATAGTGAGATGACAACTATATAAGCATTTCATATATACTGATCATGATTTGAAGATTGTATTGCAAGTATATGACGATGAAATAAAACATTATGAATACGTGAACATTATGCAATGATATATATGTCGATTATATTATAACTAGCATGGGTGCCCGGCGATTCCCGGGTGTTTGGAGGTGTGTTTAGAGCAAAAAGAAAGGGGAGAGGGGGTAGTAGGAAGGCAGACTCGAACCCGTACCGCGAAGGAGGAAAAGAACGGGGGGGGGAAACGTGACGTCTTTGCTGTTACTACTACCGCCAAACCGGAAGTGATGCAGGTTTAAATTAAGGCTAGACAATCGAAAAGAGGGGATGACTTTCGAAAATATCCGTGAAATAAGCGACCCCTCCCTGTATAAAAATGTCCAGTTGAGGGTGAAGAAATTCATGCTTTTAGCCAATTTTGCGGTATTTGTCATCTAAAGGTTCCAGCTTCAAAACGATACTGATCTTGTGAAAATCTGTCGCCTCTGTCGAAAGTTTTAGGCAGACATACAAACATACATACATACATTTATATATTGGTAGCTCAAATTTTTTACACAAACCTATTAAAATGCTTGCCATATCTCTGAATAATCCTTATGTAAAATTTCAAATGTTTAGACCAGAAATTGTCTCAACAATGTGGTAGAGACCGCAGAGGTCAACTTTTTAAAAACCTTGACCCCATTATGATCCCTTAACATTTATTGTTTTGGGCTTAAATCAAGTTATTAAGTTAGATCCATGTCCAAGGAACCTATATCTAAAATTTCAATTGTTTAGACACCAATTGGTCGGAGGAGTTTCGTAGAGTTCTCAAAGGTCAAATCGTTGAACTTTGACCTCCTTTACAGCCAATTTTCTGGCCGAAAACGGATTACAAAGATTTTCCCAAATCTCCATACCCTGTATATCAAATTTCGAGTCTGTAGACTGAAAGTTGACAGAGTTATTGCGTAGGAAAATGTACACAGACACACAGACACATACACAGACACCTTTACTTTTATAGATATACTAGCAGTTCCGCTTGGCTTTGCTCGGGCCGTATGTACTGTTCATAAGGTTATGTGCATATGTATATATTAAAAAGTGCGAATATGTAAAGTAATGCCTTTCTGTATAATAGTCTTCCTTAGCTACCATAGAGAAAAGACAGACAGACATTTTCAATTTTTGTAGATATATAGATACATAGATAGAATCGAAACCAAAACGTTCAGCTCACGATTTATTTTGTCTCTGCCATCAATGATTGGGCTATGAAAACATGTTTACTGCAAGACTAAAAATTAAAACATAAACCAATAGCTACTAAATTATGCATTCGTAATGCCGGCGTTCGACCTTCACCTGGCAAATTTCATTTTTTTTTTTTCACACTTTTGCACCGATTTTTCCGGGCTAAAACCCAAATATAAAGTTTGGCATGGATTCAAATACCTTATATATGAAGTTTCATGTCTGTAGACCAAAATCTCTAGGCGAAGTTTGGTAAGCAAAATTTGTTAAACAAAAATATATACGTATACAACAATATATATGGAAACAATTTTGTGTTTACTATAAACTTTTGACGCAAATATTATGCAAGTATAAATCATGTAAAATATCTGCATGAATATAATTACACATAATAAAGATGATTATCCCATTAGAAAACCGAAACAACTAATAGGAAATTAATTAAAATGAATGTTTAAAAGAATATGCAAATTAGTTAGATCTTTTGCTAGTGAATGCAATTCTACAACCCATATATAAGAAAATTATTTATAGGTGTATAGATAGATAGATAGATAGATAGATTATCTTGGACCCAATACATAGTAATGATTTTAAATTTTTAAAAAAATTACTCGCGCGCCACCACCGAGAATCGAAACAAAAACGTTTAGCTTTAGATTTCCTTTTTCCTTTGACGTTAATGCCTGAGCAATAAAGACATGTTTGCTACAAGGCTAAAATTAAATACATGAACCAATAGTTGTTACGTTACGCATGCATATTCGTAATGCCCGTGTCGACCTTCTACTGGCAAATTCCATTTTTTAAGTTTTCACAATTTTGCACCGATTTTCAACGGCTGAACCCCAAATATAACGTTTCGCATGGGTTCGAATACCCTTTATATTAAGTTTCATGTCTGTAGATCAAAAACTGTAGGAGGAGTTTGGTATGCAATTTTTTCAATATATATATATAAAAATGTAAAGTTGGTTCGTTCTAAACGAATAAAATCATATTTCTACGTTACCAATGTATTTGAAATTTTCAGACAACCCATTTTTAGAGTCGAGGTATGTTTTTATGTTATTAAAATAAATTTACCTCGCGAATTATTAAAAATAAAATATTAAATAAAATAAATATATTTTTTAACCGTTACTGCGAATCTGTTCTGTTGATAAAGCTGAACTTCCGGTTCGATTCATTTCACAGCCACGAATTGACGAAAGATTTCATTTTCTGTTAACTCGATAAGTAAAAAAAAAACAAAAAAACTTACTTATGCAGAGAGTGATCCGTGCTGAAATAATAATGTTATTATTTTAAAAGCCATTCTTAACATGGGGAAGGGAGGGTGTTTTGTACCTATTCTGTACTTTAACCTTACAATTGAATAAAAACATATCATAAACTTTAATTAAACATGGAAAACGATTTAAAAAAATAGCGCGGATCACTCTCTGCATTAGCACAAAAAAAATCCCATATTTTAAAAATTTAAATTCATTTATGTACTTACCAATTTTTTAATTTTATTTATGTTAATGCTTTTCACTCATGAAACATTACGTTTTAATTGTTTCGTTTCTTTTCACGGCATTGTTTACATAAAAAAGTTTGTTTTAACTTTTTCTAAACTATTTCATTTTTACGACATGCCTCAACGTATTATAAAAACCCTAACCCCCCATGTTTAAAAAAAACGCCCTTCCATAAACCTCGAAAGCCGTTCTTAATATGGGGAAGTTGTTCATTACGAAAACCGTTTTATCATGGGGAAGTAAGGGTGTTTATAATATGCTGGGGCGAGTCGTAAAATTAACGATGTTGCTATCTATTATTTATTGCAAAAATTGCTTGAAATTTATTTATTTGACAAAAAAAAAATACATTTTGGTACTTCTTGGGCGTTGAGTTCCATGGCGACCAGTAGAAAAAAATAATAGTCGCTCCCTTAGTCTCCCACTCCACCCCGCACGTAACATATTTTATTTACTGACGTTGCCGTAACTAAACGATTATTTGTTACATTTACAAACATTTATTTATTTATTTTGAAAAAAGTTTTACTTTTTATGAATATTAAAAGAAAAATGGGTACTCATGCAGAGAGTGATCCATGCTGAAATAATAACGTTATTATTTAAAAAGCCATTCTTAACATGGGGAGGGTGTTTTGTACCTATTCTGTACTTTAACCTTGCAATTGAATAAAAAAAAAGCACGATTTAAAAATAGCGCGGATCACTCTCTGCATTAGCACCGAAAAATGTTACTAAACATTTATTAATAATTTCTCACTTATAATAATAATTGGAATTTTACAAAATAAACAGTTCAAATAATTAGAATTTAAAAACAAAACAACAGTCCACATGATTAGAATAGTTCCACGTGGTTAGTTAACCCTGTAAAATTCTGTGATTTGTTTTACAATATTTGTAAAAGCATCTGTCTGTGACATATCGCATATTTTAGGGTTAGGGTAATTTTCTGCCTGACACCGCCTACGTCAAACGGCCTCTCCCCGAACTCAGAACGAGGCGGACGTCGGGACCATTTCCGTAAAGGATACCCCCCTTTTTTTAATCGTACTTTCGGGTGAGTATGCTGACAACAAATATCAGTTAAATTTGGCTAATAGCCCCCCCTCCAAAAGTGGGGGTTTATTCCGGAAGCTGTTCTTAAGATGAGGAGGTTGGGGGGTGATTATAAGGTGGACCTAATCTAAAAACAAAACAAAACAAAAAAAAAAAGTTTTTTATGCGCACATAAGCAACTATTTTTTATTAACTTTTTTTTTACTTTTTTATTTAAAAATTAGTAAATTTCAATGAATAGAATAATAAATCATTTATCATTAATGTGTTTTTCGTTTTGTGTTGAATGAAACTTTTTTTTTTTTCATTAAAACAATAATGAACCAATTTAAATCTTCCGGCATGCGTTTAAGGGTTACGAAATTATCAATAAATCGTTTAGTTACTAAGCCAACGTCAGTAAATAAAAAAAATGTTACGTGCGCATGCATTAGCCTTGACTGGGGGGGTCTCAGGGAGCGACTATTAAATAATTATGCTGGTCGCCATGGAACTCAACGCCCAAGGAGTACCTAAAGTGGAACTTATGCACTTATGTTATCGTGCTATTTTTTAAAATAGTATTTTCCTGTTAAATTAAAATTTTACAGTATGTTTTTCTTTTATTAATTTGTTAAGTGAAAGTACAGATAACCCGGTCGGTTTCTAATGCGAGGAAAATCTAGCCCCCCCCCCCAAAAAAAAAGGGGTACTCTGGATAATAACAAAATATTAAAATTGCCTCAGTCTCGAAAGATTTCTTCTCTACTGAACGAGGAAAAAAACGGTGAAGTGTAGTTCACCTTCTGTTTCTCTCCCCCTCTGTCTTCCTCTCTCAATATCTCTCTCTATCCATCTCTCCCTTTCCCTCTCTCAATCTATCTTTCTCTCTATATCACCCTCTCCATCTCTCTTTGAGCCCCTTTCTCTCTCTAACTCCCTCTATCTCTCTCCTTTCCTCTGTCTCATCCCTCTCTGTTTCTAACTCTCCCCCTCTCTCTGTTTATCTATCAATCCCTTTATCTCTCTATCTCCTTCTCTTTCTCTATTTTCCTCTCACTGTCACTTTTCTATCTATATATCTTCCTCTCTATCTGTCCATCTCTAATCCCTCATCCTATTTTAGTCTCCTAAATTAATTACAGTGAATAAGGCATTGTCAAAACATGGATAAATCCTATTTTAGTCACCTAATTTACTGACTGTGAGAATAGAAGTTATTTGGAAATTACTGCTACCTTGAATAGCACCAGAAGTAACTGGTAAAACCTTTCTAATTAAATTGATTTTGGCAGCCATTTGGTAACAAAATTACATAGCCTTAGCCCTTGCTGCATGAGGAATACCTGCGACCTTGCTGCCAAGTAGAAGAATTATTTATTCTACTTTAAAACATTCAATTTTTCAAAAATCTCATGTTCGACATCTCCAAAACATCCAATATGGGGAAAAATATTGCAGAAATGCAAACTTATTGTTTAGGATGAATGCACAATGGTACGCAAAAAATCACTTGAGGCTCTTTTTCGATACTTGCAAGATTTGCGTGGCAATGTCAGACCATTTGGGAATGCAGTAATATTGCTTCCAGGAGATTTCAGACAAATGGTACCTGTTATTCTTCAATCAACACCAGCAGATGAAATAAATGCTTGCCTCAAATACTCTACTTTTTTGTTCCATGTGAAGACATTAAACTTAACTCAAAATATGCATGTACAGTTGCAGACTGTTCGATCCGCACAAACAACTTTTGCATCACTTGTTGGAAATTGGGTACGAAAAAGTGCCAGCTGATCAGAGTTAAGGGCAAAATTCTTTGACTTTTAACTTCTGTAATTTCTGTTTATTTCATCAAAAGAATAGTTAGTTTAAAGGTTTTTGCAGATATTCAAATTATAAGAATTCCATTTGACTGAGTGAATGAGCTATTCTTGCAGGTCAATACAAAGATGCCCATGAACTTAACGCTATTATCCAATGTAAAATTCCAAGTGAGGTAGTCAAATACAAATCCATCGACACTGTTGTGAAAGCAGATAAAGTGGTTAATTATCCAACAGTTATATTTGCCAGGGATGCCACCGCATGTATTGCAACTGAAATTTGGTGTACTAATTATCATGTTGTGAAATATAAACCAATCCAAGCTTTGCAATGGCACAGAGCTTGCAGTAAAAAAAAATTAACAAACAATATCATAGAAACAACAATCTTAACAGGACCTTTCACAGATGAATATATCTTCATTCCATGCATTCCTATGATTCCACCGGATACATCATTACACTTTAGCAAATTGCACTTTCCAATTTTATTGTCATTTGCAATAACCATCAACAAAGCACAGGGAACAATCTTTACAATTGTGGGCCTTACAGTTACACATTGACTGTTTTTTCACATAGACAATTTATGTTACAAATTCAAGAGTCACCAAACCGGAAAATCTCTATATCAGCTAAGAAAATGGAACAACAAAAACTGTACCCATGCAAAATGGAAATTTAAACCTATAAGAAACATGCTTTTTCTCATTTTGGAACTTTTTCCATCGCGCCAATTTGAGCCACAGCAACGTGTGGCATGGTACAGCTAGTGTATATATATATATATATATTTATATATATATAATATATATATATGCATACATAGATATATATATAGAAAGGTGTTTGTGTTTACTATCAACTTTATATGCAAATATTACGCAAGTATAAATCATGTAGAATATCTGCATGAATATAATCACACGTAATAGTTAACTAAAGATGATCATCCTATAAGAGCACTGGAAAAACTAATATGGAATTAATTGAAATAATTGTTTAATAGAATATGTAAATTAGCTAGATCTTTTGCAGATGAATGAAATTCCATGACCCATATATAAGAAAGTTCTAGTTTCCTTTTAAATAAATAGAAAAAAGAGTTCCCTTTTTTCTGTTGTTCTTAGCCTTCGGGCCGGGATCAAAGTGCAGTATCTGTCTGCAGATGCTGCACTTAAGGTAATTTGTCTCGGTCAATTAAGAGGAAACCCTCTATACTGGGACAATTATTAGTTTGGTCCCAACCAGAGTGCCCCTTTTGCCTTTTTTTTCGGGGAGTTGGTTTAACCCCAGACTATCCATTCATGTGTAATCACCTTTTTCTTCACCATATTCCCTCTGCTTCAGTTTTTTGTTTTCAAGTAAGATCTTTGACTTACTTCTTGTTTCATCAAATACTTCTGCATGCCAAATCCGATCCCGCATTTTGCTAATTCCTACCCTCTGATGAGAAGGAAAGTATTTCTTCAAAACTCAGCGGATTAAGGACTATCCACTTATCTAGTGTTTCCTTTTCAGATTAAATATGTTTTTAACTCATTTCAAAGTATTTTAACATATTTTATTAACTGTTTGCTCATATATATATATATATATATATATATATATATATATATATATATATATATATATATATATATATATATATATAAATCTTAAGGGGTCAAAATTGGGGTCAGAGTTAAAAAAATTGACCTCTAAGATCTCTACGAAATTACTCAGGCAAATTTTGGTCTAAACATTTGAAATCATACATGAAGTGTAGTCACACGTAGGGCAAATAATGAACAGTACATGGGGCCCGAGCAAAGCTGGACTGAATTACTAGTATATATATATATATATATATATATATATATATATATATATATATATATATATATATATATATATGCTTGCTTCTCGCAATGCTTTCCAAGAAGATTCAACATCATCAGTTACATCAACACCCTCAAGGTTTTCATCAAGCTTATTGGAGAGCTCAGTTTTCCCTGGATTTAAGAGGCCGCACATCAATGCGTTTGGGGACTGTTGATTTTTTAACTCTGTGCCTTCGCACATGCAACGACAGTTTACTTCTGACAAGGGCGTGATCCGAAATTAATCAGCTGGACGTTTTCCACAAAAGCTGTCTACGCTCCATATGTGGTCTTAGCCTCCGCGACAAGGTATCAAATGCCTAATTATTCACAAAATGCAAAATATCTGGCATTGAATTATTCCTTATTCAATCGCAGTGGCGGTGGGCTGGTCATGTATTGAGGATGCCCGATGACAGAATTCCAAAAATTGCGATGTACAGTCAATTAGAGGGTGGTAAAAGAATTGTCGGACGTCCTTGGTTTAGGTACAAGGACAGGTTGAAGAGTAACTTGTCTGCAGTGAACATACCATACAGGAGTCTTGAAGATGAGGTGAATGACCGAAAAGGATGGAGATCAAGGTGTTTTGAAGGTCTCCAGAGGTTTCAATCTGAAAGCTTAAGGCAACTGAAAGAAAACAGAGTAAGAGCAAAACGACTACCAGCCGAACCAATATCTGTAGCATTAAATTCACATTCATGTTCTATTTGTGGCCTTGTCTGCAAGTCCCTTGCTGGACTAAAAAGTCATCAGAGGCAAAAGCATAAATGAGTTTTAGAAATATGGGTTGTCTGAACCTCATACGTCGAAATCGACGGGAGAGTCCATCACCATCATATATATATATATATATATATATATATATATATATAGTGTAAGATATTGTGCGGATTATTATTGAATATATATTACGTGGGCGTGTAGTCAACAGTGTATTTAGTATCATTTCATATTTAAAAATTTTCCATTTGTATCTTATAAATAATCTTATTTTATAAAAATAACGTTATCAGTAGGAAGTGTAATAGACACACCGGCAATGTGATCCATTATCTCAGAAAAATGAACTGAAAAACTATCTAATATTAAGTAATATATTACTTAAAAGGTTATTAAGCTGAAAATGGTAAAACAAGTGAACGGTGGAGTAAGTGTGCCATGGTGGATATATATATATATATATATATATATATGTATGTATATATATACATATATATATATGTATGTATGTATGTATATATGTATGTATATATATATATATATATATATATATATATATATATATACACTTCAGAATAAAGTTATCCAACAAATCAACTGGTATGGTTCTTTTCATTTCATTTGCTTTGCCTGTCTACAGCAACCGTTTTTATTTTATTTTATTCCCATTTTGAAATTATTTTGGAGTGGAATTTGAAATATAATATCTAAATAGAATGAAAGCACCCCCACCTCCATTTCAGAAGAGCTGGTTCTGGGAGAACCAACTCTTCTGAAATGTGGGTGGAAGTTTTTTCATTCTATTTTGATATTTGTTTTTTGGATTCTTGGATTTTAGTATTATGATTTTCGTTTTTACATCTCCAACACATTTTGAAAATAATTTCTGAAGAGAACGCTTCATATAACCTCTGAAACGCGTTAAAAACGATTTCAATGATTTTAAAAAATTATTACAATGATCTAAAAATAAAAAACCAAGACACGGAATAATAAAATAATGTTAAAAAATACACATTGTTTGTGACCAACTCCTTATTTAAATATATATATATATATATATATATATATACATACATATATATACATATATATATATATATATACTGTTTAAAAAAACTCATTTCATTCCCTTTTATTCCGCTATAATTTTACCTGTCCATACCATACTTTGCTTTTAATTGCAGTATCCTAACTTCATATCGAGAAATTGGGAAGGCAAAAAGAAACTCCACACAATAGAAAATTGTTATTTAAAGTTAACTTTAGAACATTAATGCAACACAAATACAACAGAAACACAATTAACTAGTTAATATTTAGTAGCATAGCCATTCTGCAATTTGACAACCTGCAATCGTTTGAGCATTCCTTGAGTACGTCTGCGGCAATACTCCGGTGAAAGGGCATCTCACTTTTTAATTTTTGTCCAAAGTTCCTCCAGATTTGAAATTTCAACATTGCGTAGCTTTTGCTTGATGTAATGCCATACGTTTTCGATAGAATTGTAGTCTGGAGATAGTGCAGGCCAATCCAAATACGGAATGTTATGGAATGTCATGCTCTTCAGGAAATCTCTTGACATTACCAGCTGTCTGAATTAGAGCATTATCCTGCATAAAGATGGTATTATCATCCAAGTTATGGGCAAAGTAAGGAAGAAAATGCTCAGTCAATATATTAATGTATTCGGTTTAATTAATTCGACCTTGCAAGGGAATTATAGACTCTGGATAGTGGCACTAATAACGCCCCAAACCAAAACTGAACCTCCACTACCTAAGATTAAATTCTGTGCACATAGGTTTAAATTCTTCATCCTTCTTTCGACGGGCATACTATCTAACATCACTGCCTAGCCTATTGAACTTGCTTCCGTCGCTAAAAATTATGTTCGACTGATATGATCTTTATTGCATCTGACGAAGTCCAGACGGCGTTTTCTGTTCTTTAGAATAATCATTGGCTTCTGTCTTGCAACACAATTATGCAGATTAAATTCCTTCAGTCTGTTCATAACTTAAGAAAGAGAGCCCTCTTTAACAAGATTACACTGTTTTTGGATTTGGGAAGCCGTTTCAAATCTGTTTCTGAGCTTGTGGATCTTGATAGCATTGTCTTCCCTGTAAGAAGTAACTCTAGGACGACCAGATTTGGGGGCATCACGAACACTGCTAGTGTTTTGGTGCTTTTGCACAGTCATATGTACCTTTTTCTAGTTACATTTCAATATGCGGCCGATTTCTCGATTGGATACATCAGTAAAGTGGAGATTAATGAACTCCCGACGATCACTAAGAGAAAATCGAAGCATGACCTGGAACGACAGTAATTACGATTAGATATACTTTGTTGCCTTAAAAGTGGAAATGTTAAGCTGGTTTTAAGCTCATTTGCTGTTGCGTGGTTTCTTTTTGCCTTTTCGATTTTAAGTTATTTTTTTTAATTGACGTGAACACTAGGATAGTTCAATTAAAAGTCAAGTATGAACAGATACAATTTTAGAGGAATAAAAGGTTAATCGAATGAGGTACAGTTTGTTAAAACAGTTACATTCAATTTAGCGTAATTTTGCAGTTTTTAAAGAAAATGATAAGTACGTACTTTCTTTTTGAGGCCACTTTATATATATATATATATATATATATATATATATATATATATATATCTGTGTTCGACTATTACACGTGAATAAAACCGTTTACATCGTCTAAGACATTTCAATAATAACAAGATGCGATGATAATTTACAAATTGCATATACAAATTTTTTCCTCCATCTGACTATAAAAAGGTCATTTCTCAATCTAATGTTGAGCTGTCCTCTTAAATGATTAAGCTCTACGCAAGTTTTACCATTACTTATGCTATCTCATCATTTACCTAACACTTTTTTTACAAAGGAGTCAGTACTTATCAAGGACCGGAAGCCACCTGAGGATAAGGGTTAATGAGTGTATGAGTGTTTATATGCTGTTAAACTAGATATAGTCAATGGGACAATATCGTAGTAATCGTTATAAGTGGAAATTTGGTAAATTGGATTACTTAAAGTGACGGCTCATCAAAAATATGTTTATGTTTGACTTGAACACGACCATATTATAGTCAGCTAGAAAACAAACCAACGTAATAGAGTTCCATGCGTGTGAAGTTCTAAGAAAGCAGTTTTGTTTATGGGATCCACGTTTAGGTTTAGGCACAGATAAAGAGTGGGGGGATGTATTTATAGTGGTTTCAGCTAGATGAGTGTTTTTCGTGAAAGTTTGGCAATGGACGACCATAAATTGGAACTCAGGATAGAGCAAAGAAAAGCTCGCAACGTTTCTTCTGTGAGAAAGAAGTTGCAGCGAAGAGAGAAGGGCATCCTCTACTAGTCAAGGTAGGATAAGATGCTTCAAGCAGCTTCTACACAGATGTGGAGATAGTGCTTCATGCTAGGACGTACTTGGCTCTTATACAGGTAGAGAATTGCATCAACAGTGAGATATCTTCTGGAACGGTAGAATGATTCAACCATTTTTCCAGCGACATTGGCCACAGATTTGATGCACGTTTTCGATTTCAGATCAGGAGCAAAAATCAGACAAAATATAGAATCAAGCGGTGGCTTCAAAGTAAAATAAAACACACAATATGCGATATATAGTCCAAAGAATGCAGAGAATACAAATTATCGATCATTATCTAAAAAATTCTTACGAAATTTTATGACAAATGTTTGTAAAAAGTAATTTTTTAAAGTACACTTTTTTAATGATTAGCTTTGGGCTTTCAATATATTTCGATTAATGCAAAATTAAGAATCG
Source organism: Euprymna scolopes (assembly GCF_053919585.1). NCBI lineage: Eukaryota > Metazoa > Mollusca > Cephalopoda > Sepiida > Sepiolidae > Euprymna > Euprymna scolopes. Next base: position 14,414,388 of record NC_136496.1, on the reverse strand, counting down.
TTTATATAACCAAATTGAAAATTAATTTTCTCTCGCCTGAATGAATTCGAAAAAGTTTTTTTCACCGGAAATAATACTTTCTGAAAACGTAATCTACATGCCAGAAGTTTCTATCACTTCATTTCTTTAAAACGTTTAATGACATTTCAAAACACATTTCAGAAAGTAAATAAAATAATATGTAATTTTTTCTTTTTGCTGAGATACCGGCTTATTTATCAACATGTGTTAAAAGAGTTCAAATGAGTCGTTATCCTAACGAAGTGGCGTTCAATAACTAATGCATCTGACCAACTTCTTACAACAGTAGACAAACAGAACACAGTACATTCATTAGTTTATTTAGTAAAATACACTAAGTATTGTGGTCCTGGAAGGGTCATGAATGAAAACGCGGACACGGAGATGAGTTTGAAAAAAAAGGTTAAAATATATTGAAACAAAAACAGTACATACAAACAGCAACCATCGTAGTCAGTACCGCCAAATGGCGGACTAGCAAAGTACACTGACCGATATTTACCTCTCTCTTACAGCGATGGGATGTGACACAAGCTCGTAAGGTGGGAAAATGAGTCATTGCTTCAAAAAGAGCACAAAAATATTCCTGTAGCCCCGTCGACATTCCCGGTGTGGGTACCTCAGGCAATTAGTGATAAACTCGCTTCTTCTGTAAGCTGGGAGGCAAGGCCTCGAAGGTTGGAGCTCTTAGGGCGACGCGGAACAATTTGAATCAGTCCAAGTGCTAAAAGGCCATAAAAATGGTCTAGTTTCTCTCGGACTGATTGTCGAGGTCGGAATATCGACGTATAAATCGAAAGTACACTGACCACTGTCCATTTATACAGTTCGAAAGAGTTCATCTTTAGTGCATGGGTGAGTCCCCACAATATTATATATGTATATGATACTTAGGCTTGTTTAATTTCACACATGATTGTTAGTTTTAGAGTTTAAAACGATACTTATTGCTTGGAAAATATGTTCGGTTCACATATTCCAGTGAAAACCGGCTTACTTTTAGAGTGAAGAGAGCAAATCTTAATCAAAACGAAGAAAGAAAAAGGGTAGCAATTAAAACATTTTTATTTTAGAATTCGTCTCAATCGCGTCCATATGTAAAAATGCGACGACGAAAGAAATGAAAAGGAAGGAAGAAAAAGTAAGCCGAAGAAAGACGAAAGGGCGTGACTTATTATGCTCACTCGTCTCGCACATCCATTTCTTATCCACTACAGTCCCTCTTCTGTTTCTGTTAAGAGAATATGTATATATTTCCATTCCACAATCTGAGGGAGGTAATGAAACCAGGTAGCTATGCGTCTGATATACGTTTGGCAAAAGTCTTAGAATCATGATATTTTAGCAGATAGACACGAACTTGAATGGTATTTGACTTCGCCAGCTACACTTTACTTTATTCTTTTCTTTACAGCTACACACTTAGATTATGGAGCTGTTAAGCCTGCTATAGCGATATAAGACAAGAGCGAGAAAGTAGCAACCTTAGTTGAAGTAAGTGTCCTTAACACTGTTGGTGTCAACAAAGCTGAGAGAAAGAAGATAATAAAAAACTAAGGCCTTAAGTACGATATGAAAGGAAACTGGAATCTGGAGATCTCCTTCATGACAGTAATTAAAGGAACAATGGGACCCACGAAAAGCAATTTTAAGAACTACTTGTTGAATATACCCAGTAAACCAAGTGGAAGAGAAATACAAACATTTGCACTCAAAGGAATGGTTAGAATTTTAAATAGATCTTTCGGTTGAAGTGGCTGCAATTGTGGGCGATTGTTCCCATGAAACACAAAATGATGAGAACATTAAAACTCACAGCTCTAGCACGTTGAGGTCCTGGATATGACCTTAAACTATATCCGATGGAAAGGCCCCAGCTTCCGGGTTTGGGGGAGTCTGGAGCCACCCCTTAATTGCCATTGCTCCCAGATCCACTCTGACCCGAAGTGGTAGTACCTGTTAGGGTCCCAACTATGGGTTAAATAGAAACCGATTTAAAAAAAAAAAAAAAAAAAAAAAAACATATTCTATTAAAAAATAATTCTTCAAAATCTTTGGATTCGGCATTAAATAACCTGGGAAGAGTTGATACGCCGTAAAACAAAAACAACCAACCGACCAACAACATCTAGCGCGTTGAGTGTGAAAATTTGTTTTATATAAAAAGAAGTAGTTTTTATATATTTTGTCAACAAACGAAGTATCCACCGTAGTATTAAATAATATAAAAAATGAAGAAAAATAGAATCCAAAACACCCCTAAAAAACAAAGGAACACAAAAACAAAAAAAGAAAACAGGATCGTGTAAAGGTTTAGAAGACGCTCGAAAATCGAAAATCAATTATTCGTTTGTTTTCCTAATCAGCACAAAACAGGTGCCACTTTTATTTAATGGGCTATTACAACTCTCTTTTATTTAGAGATTAGTCCATATGTTATCTCATAAGTTCGGACGGTCGATCGAACAATATATTTTATTAAATAAAAACATTAAAGGCAGAAAGCTGTTACGGTTGTTTTATGTTAAAGACAAATGTTTTAAAAACGCTATTATAACATGTACTGTTTAATCAAAAAATCTAAAACGTTGCCGCAGTTAATTTTGTAAATGTTTTCATCTAATGGTAGTATTGTTGGTTCATAATATTTTTTAACAACCGTACCGTATCATTTACTGTTAAATCAAAGGAAAAAGGTGCAGCCGCTTCTTGCGTAAATGTTTTCATGTAATGAAAGTATCGGTGGTTCGGTGGTTTTCTGTTCATACTCGGGTACAGAAAACAGTTTGTATTCGTTTGCTTAGAGATCAGTTAATTTTATCTTCGCATAATTTAGGACGCTGCAACTGAACATGATATAAACAAAGCAGCCACGATTTTTATTGTAAATAATAATAATAAAAATTATGCAAAATGGTATAATTTACAACGTTTAAACTGTAAGGAAAATAGTGGTGCGACTGCAGTCATGGAGGCGGACTACTAAGGGTGGCATGTGCAAACTCGAAACCCGACCGACGGGACACGAAAAGACGACAAATCATCAGGTTCGATCGCGTCCTTATTTGCATGAATGAGACAATATAAGGCCGGTAGTGAAGATGTCGGGGACGAGTTGAGTCCAGTTGAGATCTCGAGAACCAGACTGAACGTGTTAGAGCGGAAAATGTTGCCAACAATCCACTCCGTTTTTTTTTTTTGTTTTTTTTTTTTTAGAAGCTATTTCGGCTTTAAATATCGGGCCGATGCTGCCGAGATAAAATAGAAAATTTTAGCTGATTCGCGTCGAATTTGGAAAATTAAAAGTCGCGTTTAAAATTGAAAAGCATTTTCAAAGGGAGGATTGAATGAATCGTGTCAAACTGCGAAGGTTGAAGATATGATGTGAGTTGGACAGTTTTTGTCTTTTTTTATGTGTTATTCCCATTTGGATCCGTTGCATTTTCTGTAACTGTCGTCGTCAAATGAACGTGTTGGAATGCGATTCGGTCTATTTGTATGTATTAAAAGTCGCCGTTTTTAAACGAGGAATTTAAAATGAAATCCTGCTGTGTTTAAAAGAAAAGTTGTGATTAAACGAAAATTATTTTATAAAAGTACAATTACAGTCGGATTTTATTGTTTGAAAAAAAGTGGTCGCTGTTAAAATAACTTAAAATATTATTCGGACGACTTGTATGCATTAAAAGTTTTTTTCAATGCGGAATTTAAACTGAAATCCTGTTGTGCTGAAAAGAAAAAAAAGATGTTTTAAAACAAAAATTATTTTATTAAAATACCATTGGAGTTGGATTTTATTTTGTCTATGAAAAAAAAAGTCGTCGTTGTTAAAAGACCTTAAATGCGATTCGGGCGATTTGTTTTCATTAAAGTCGTATTTTTCAACGATGAATTTAAAAAGAAATGTTGTGTTAAAAAGAACAAAGGTGTCGTTTTTAAACGATAGATTCATTTTAATGAAAGTGCGAGTTGTGTCGAGTGGAGTTCTCGAGAACCGGACTGAACGTGTTAGAACGGAGAATGTTGCGAAGAATCCAGCCATGTTTTTTTCTATTTGAAGCTATTTCGCCATAAGAACGGAAGTTGCAAAATTAGACACAGCTAGCCGAGTATCGTGTGCTAGCTGTGTCTAGCCGAGTATGGCGGGCTAGCTGTGTCTAGCCGAATATGGAGGGCTAGCTGTGTCTAGCCGAATATGGAGGGCTAGCTGTGTCTAGCCAAGTATCGTGGGCTAGCTGTGTCTAGCCGAGTATGGAGAGCTAGCTGTGTCTAGCCGAGTAGCGCGGGCTAGCTGTGTCTAGCCGAGTATCGTGGGCTAGCTGTGTCTAGCTGAGTATCGTGGGCTAGCTGTGTCTAGCTGAGTATCGTGGGCTAGCTGTGTCTAGCTGAGTATCGTGGGCTAGCTGTGTCTAGCTGAGTATCGTGGGCTAGCTGTGTCTAGCTGAGTATTATGGGCTAGCTGTGTCTAGCCGAATATGGAGGGCTACCCAGTTTGTGATCATGAGATCAGTGAGGAGTGTAGAGAAAATTGTGGAGTGACTGCAGTCATGGAGGGGGACTGCTAAGGGTGGCATGTGCGAACTTGAAACCTGACCGACGGGACATGAAAAGGCGACAAATCATCAGGTTCGATCGCGTCCTTATTAGCATGAATGAGACAATATAAGGCCGGCAGTGAAGAGGTAGGGGACGAGTTGAGTCCAGTTGAGATCTCGAGTATCGGACTGAACGTGTTAGAGCGGAGAATGTTGCCAACAATCCAGTCCAGAGTTTTTATTTTTATTTATTTTTTTTTGCTATGAAACAACTGCATTTGCCATAAATGTAAACATTACCAGAAAAAGCTGCGCTAACTGATTTGTACCAAAATGTAGACTATTTATTTGTGTAACTCAAGACTAAATGTTATGGTAAGTTTTTAAAAACAGTTGTCTGTTACATCGCGGAAATGCGACGATAGGAAATTATAATTTATTTTTAAAAATCCGTGCCGATAATGCGTGTGTAGTAAAATTATGAATATGAGCGTGGTAGAAGTTTTATTTGGTTTAATACGCATAAAGGTAACGATTCGTGTAGGTTGAGCGGTCATATTGAATAAGGTTTGACGTGTTCGGTTTTTATGAGAATGTGCGTATACCGGAATAATAGAATTTTATAGCCTCATCAAATGAGAATAGTCTTAATATTTAATGTTAGCGGAGAGAAATCATTATTTTCGAATAGTTAAGTCTAAAAGTAGTTTTATGTGTATGAGTGTTTCATCCAGATTATAAGTGTGCGACTAAACTGGTTCCCCCACCAGACTTGTTTGATGAGGAGGGTTGCTAGTCTCCCTGAGGGATTAAAAACAAGACCTTCGAAAGGGCGAATGAGCCTTTTTTCGAGGCCAACGGCCAACTAGCACCGTATGTGTCTGTGTGTATGTATGTGTGTGCTGGGGTGGAGAGGGCTCCCGTAAGCCGTGGTGAAGGCAACCTTTCTAGGAGAAGCAAATCTCTGATTTAAAAAACCATAAAGCGGGAGACCAGTACCCGCATTAAGCTGGTCTGCAGTTTAACTTGTTGCTGGCTATCTTGCTCTTGCTTATTGCTGGATCTCAACATTTGGAATCGAGAGAGAGAGAGACTTAGCTGTCGAAATCAGGACTGTTCTGTCGAACTCGATAATTTGGACGGAATTTCGAACAGAACCCTTTATTACTTCACGGAGTTAGCATACTCTCGTTCCCGCAAACTACAACTGGATAGAGGTCCTAGGTAATTCGCAATTGTAATTTTCCTCGTAACCTTTGACCTTTAAGATAATATTACTTTTACAATTGATTTTCCCAATTACTTTAACTACTGTGCCACGGGTCTTTGGGAGCGTTAAAGCTATTTTATTTCTCGTTGTAAATATCACTATTTATTACTAATTAGTAATTAATGTTAGAGGTTACATCGACCGAAACGTTGTGGAAATGACACTCAAGATGAGAAAAATGGTCTGAAGAATCTAAAAAATACAGATAAACAATCCTCATCTAAAAGATTTAGAAACGTAATATGAGTTTCTAGAATTGGACTGATTTCACATGGTATTTTTTCTCTGGTGCTACCAGATCAGACTTCAGAAGATATTGTCTTCCTTTCTCTTTGCAAAACTCAATCATGTTCTGCAAAGTCAAAACCGAAAACAATAATTCACCTCTACAAAAGACGATATTTGAAGATATAAGAAATTCAGTAGTGAAAACTTTTTTCCCAAAATTACTGGATTTAGTATTTAATAACCTGAAAAGGGTTGATATGCCGTAAAACAAAACTATCAAACAAAACACCATGAATAAATATTCGAAAATATAGGCAAACTGATAGCGAAGAAAATAATGTCTATGCATGATATTTTATTCATTGGTTGAAATAAATAATATCAAATATGATGTATACTATTTTTTTAATTCTACGATGCTTTTCAATGTAGCAATATTGAATCTGTTACCCCTATATATGCAGTAGTCTCCACACACAAAACAACACAAGCATTAACAATAAAACATTAACAATAAAACATTAACAATAAAACATTAACAATAAATCATAAACAATGCTCTCCATTTGATTCCAGAGCAGATTGGTTATCACCGGCATTCATTTTGGTTTTGAAACGAAATATTTGATTTATATCGTTTTAATTTTTAGGAAAATCTCTTAACACTAGTTTTTGCTTTAAAATAATTTATTACACTAGTCAACAATAAATTTGTTGTTTGTGTTTTTTTTGTTTTTTTTGGGGGGGGGTTCAGTTGATTTAGGACGAATCTGATGCGCTGAATCCAACAATCATATCGGTTTTGCTTTATCAGGTTAAGTTTTGAGCTAGACCAAATGTCGTTTTTTATGTTTCTGTTTACATGTCCCCATGTGTGGAGAATTTTAGAAATTAGTGGAGGTAAAATGCTACGTTTTTATTAGAAATGATTATTCTATTTACAAGAAGTATTCCAGATCTCATAATTTGGAGTGATTATGTCGAAAAGAGATTGAAGTCATAAAATTTCGTATCTTCAGAAAATTGGTGCTCAGCATAAATGAAAAAAGACTGGCCTGCGTGGGAGGAATTGGGAATTGGTGCCTTCAATGAAAGAAACGATAATCTGGTGGACAGACACAGAATGCTCTTCCAACTGCTTCACAACAAGATCTGCATTTCTTCAAGGCTCTGGACAAGGATGATGACTGCTACACTTACTTGTGCTTGGCTTTTCCGGGATATACTATGGAAAAGTTGACAATAGGCATCTGTGACAGTCCTTAGATCTGGCCGCTCATCAGAAATCCAGAATTCGAAAGCTCAACGAACGAAACGAAAATGGAAGCGGGGAGGGTATTTGTCCTGGTAGTGTAGAACTTTCTTGACAAAAATAAGGTCAGAAACTACGCAGAACTTATCATCAACATCTACTTTCTGAAACCTGAGCTGCAATATGAGCCTCAAGATGCACTACCTATTTTCATGTATGCGCCAGTTTCCTGAGAACCTAATGAGCGATGAGCAGTAGGAAAGATTCCATATGAACCTGAAAGAGATGGCGACCAGGTATAAGGTTCGCCGGGACACGGTCATGACTGACTACTGTTAGAATCTGAAAAACAATCTCTCTGTCGCTGAGCATTCCAAGAGTTGTAAGAAACGGAAGTTCAAGCCCTGACGTTTGAACAATGGAGAAGCAACATGTAATTTACGTGTACTTAACTTTGTCGACGCCAACCATTCCGTTTACAGTAATCAATATTTCTATCAGGTAATTAATATATATTGTTGGCAACACGTTTTGTCAATTAAAAACATATTTAAGATGATATGTGGTGACAAAAATCAGATGATAATGTCACCAAAAATGTAATCGATTTTGTCACAAGATTTTATTGTTTTCAAATCAATTCTACACAAAAACCTGATCAAGAGAAAACGATGCCATTTCCTGATTAGACGGTGCAACATTACACTAAATCAGTTGTAGAAATCCAGAAAACATTCAAGAAGTTAATAAAAGTTGTTGCCCAGTCTTATGTTTTAAACTTAAACGACATTTTATTTCTATGAAAGACTTTTTGATTTCATCATATCTTCATCTTTCGAACAATAAAATTTAAATGAAGAAAGGAAATGTGAAATATCTTCGTAGATATTTCACATTTTCCACATAATATATATATATATATATATATATGTTTGTGTGTGTGTGTGTATAGATTACATTTTAAAAATAATATATATACCGCTCCCCATGTGGGGCTACCAAGTTGGTTGAAGGGAAAATTATTCCCAGCTCGCATTTAGGTAAAAATGCGCTTTCGTAAATAATTGAATTCATTCAAAACATATCGCTAAAACCAAAATAAATAACAGTTGTCAAAGGTAATGGGCTTAGGGTCATTACCGTGGGGTCCCGATTTCGAATTTCGCTATATTCAGCCACTCTGATGAATCATAGACGACGAAACATGTGTCACTGGATAATTACATTTTAAAAATAATATATATATATATATATATGTGTATACATATATATATATATATATATATATATATATGTATACATTTTCATATTATATATATATATATATATATATATATATATATATATATATATACTGTAGATATCTATATATCTATAAAAGTGAGAATGTGTGTGTGAGTAAACTTAACCTATATACTCAACGATTTTTATCTACACAGAAAGTTTGAATATAGGAATATGGAAAACTTTTTAATCCGTTTTCATCCGGAAAAAAGGGCAGCTAAAGGGGCAAAATGGAAAAATTGGTACGTGGGGGCAATCGGATTTTTCGGTTTGTCAACTGTATCACGAATGCGCATGTGCAGCAGTGAAACATGGCAGCTTCTTTATGCTAAGAATAAGTAAGCAGGAAAGCACTTTGTAAATCGTGTCAAGCTGGTCTAATGGTTATCGTGCTTAAATCATTATTATTAGGTTTTGGTTTTCAATATCAGCTCGAGTAATTTTTTTTTACTTACAAAAAGTTAATTGCTAAGAAAAAATATAATACTCGTATACACATGTCTCAGTTTTGTTTTTTGTTTATTGTTTTTTGCTTCATTTTTTAAAGAATTTATCGTTACTTGTAATACCTTAGGTATTTTTGTTTATGATAAATAATCAAAATATAATATTTGTGCGTATTTTATGATCGCGCAACGCCGAGTGGTCGGCTAGTTTAATATATTTTACAAATATTTTTTAATAAATAAATATTCTATTCTGATACATAGCTTATCATGAACTGTATCACGATAAATAAGAGAAACGCAGGCTTGGAACGGAAGTTTACCCTTTAGTAAGATCAAACGCATGATAAAACGAACAAAAATTGAATGAGTATTGCATGCGCAAAAAATAACGCATGTAATCTGCTCTTGTCAACTTTTATACGTCGAAATTGGATACGGCATCTGCTTACTATTAGAAGAGGTCGTAAAGTACAAAAAGGGAGAGATAACAGTGCTTTTTACAAGGTGTTGCAGTTGCTAATTACTATAGTTTCCTCAGAGAAAATTTAATTAAATTTAGATGTCCTATTTGAACCTGCACCAGATGCATAAAAAACTTTTTCTTAAAAAAATAACGTGTAATATATATATATAGATTGTGTAAACGATATTTATTAGCAATTTGATTGCAATTTTAAACTGTTAATTTGATAAATATTGTTCTTTTTTGTCAACTTTATGTTCTTGTGAACAGTATTTGTATTTCAATTTTTTTGGTAGAAACATTAAGTTTATAATTTCTATAATAAAATTCAAATACGTAATTAATTTATATAAATTAATTACGTATTTGAATTTTATTATAGAAATTATAAAGTCGAATAACACATGTTTTTTTATTAAATTCTCTGGAATAAATTGTTTATTTATCTTTTAAAATGAACAGGCTTTCGCCTTGAAAAACGTCTTCATCAGGTTCTTACACTTTTCTTCTTTTCATGAGCTTCGGGAATTGAAAGAATTGGTAAAAATTCTAGAAATCGATCATCTGCCTCTCAGTACAGAACAATCAGTCCCCTGTGCGTCACAAGTAAGTTGCTGGAATCTGTGATTAATAAAGAAGTAGTTAACTACCTCAGCACAAATAACCTACACAATGACATTCAATATAGTTTCAGTTCTGATAGATTTACAGCTGATGTGCTAATATCACACAGAATTAGGATATCTTTCGGTGGGGACTTCATTTCTAAAGCAATAGCTCTTGACATATCAAAGGCTGTTGATAAGGTATAGCATAACTGTTTACTTTACAATATTTCTAGCTGCAGAATATCTGGAAATGTCTTTTTAATTATTAAATCTCTCTGATGGGGTTTTAAGTGTAGAAATCTGAAGCTCATAGTATCAACGCTGGCGTCATTCTATCCTGGGCCCAACTCTCTTCATCAATGATCTTCCAAATCACATTCTTAAATCATTCATATAAATTTATGCAGACAACACTGCCATGTATGGCCACACTTCAAAGGCCAGCAATCATCAAGATCTATCTTATCCTCTCTCTCTCTCTCTCTCTCTCTCTCTCTCTCTTCTAATTTTGAACGCGTGGTTGAAATGTGAAAAGGGAAGCTTGTAAATGTTACCTCATCTAAAACTAAGCATCTTTGTTTTCGTCATCAGCATTCTGAACCCTATCTAGCCCCAATCGAAATGAATGGCTCTCGTCTTGGGGACACACCATGTTTAGACACGCTTCTGGGACTGACGTTCACTCTTGATTTGAAATCGAACACATACATCAGTTGCCAAAAATTGTTAAATGATTCTACCGCTCCAATAGATATCTCACTGCCGATGCAATTCTCTACTTGTATAAAAGCCAGTACATTTTACGATGGAGTACTGTTGACACAGCTGGGCGGGAGCCGCTTGGAGAACCTATCCTTCCGTAACAAAGTTCCAAACCAGCTTCAAAACCTACTTTACTGTAGCCTCCTTCACAGTAAAGACGTGGCGAGCCTATCACTACTCTATCACTATATTCATGTCAAGTGTTTGTCTGAGCTCCAATCCATGGTGGACCTTGCCAAACTTAAAAAAAGCACTCCATTAACTACAACCAGCAACCAATATTATGTATTGATTTGAATGCTTTATGCCATGCGTAGGTACAGAGTACGGATTAATACAGGAAATATCGCTTCGTATTAGCATTATAGTATAAAAATTAGAACGCCAAATAGCGATGATTTTTTTTTTTTTTCATATTAAATTAATAATTTAACTTGAAATATAGATAAGCTTTCGGCTTTAAAATGTCTTTATCAGGCTGTGATATTGTTTTTAAATTTTGTAAATCATTTCTTCCATTGGAGATGTAGAATCCATAGTTGATAATAGTATGTGGGTTTGTTAATCACAGTTGGTTTAAATGCCTTACGCCACGCATGACTACATGATATGGATTAATAAGAAAAATATTGGCACGCGGTATTGGTAGGTCAGAATTTCGTTTTGCATTTGAATTAAATTTTAGAATGCGATAAAAACGTTTTAAAGTCGAAAGCTTTCCATTCTTTAAGATAAATAAATCATTTGTTTTAGAGGAAAACAAACAAAAACACGTGTTGTTATTTCTTAGCCTATGGCCAAACTATCTTACTTACTGTATGGTTAAGAAAATATTTACAAAACCGAAATTCTATACCAAAAAAGAAAAACAGTGAAATTATAACAAAACTGGAACTCTGTGATGAAATTACGAGAAATATAAATAGATATAATCCTAAACCAGGAACTTCCATACTAACGAAACATCTAAACCAAGCTGCATGGCAATTACGATCCAACCTAGAATTCATTATAAACAATGTTCGTTATCCTGAACAAATTTGGAATATTTCTCTAAATTATATAATATTTTAAAAGATAAACACAAGTTTAAAATAATAAATCATAACCCCATATCTTCTCTTAAAATTAAAATTAACAAATTGATATTCGCAAATAATGCCGATAGCCATACTGAAAACTTGCCCAAATTTATAAATGATTATAAATCAGGATATATTTATGGGACAATTAAAAGCCACAAACCTAATTTTCTTTTACGACCCATCATTTTCCAAATAGCAACCCCCACTTATCAGCTCTCCAAAATTAGTAACCAAACAATATATATGCTTTTATTTCTAGCAGATACAATATTAAATCTACAGAAGAACTTATTCAGACTCTGAAGAAAAAACCTGAGAACGATATTATTGCTTTTTTAAATGTTGAAAATCTATTCACCAATGTTCTAGTAAAAGAAAAAATATACATTATTATCAAAAATATATATAATAATCCTAATCAATGCCCCCTTCAAATTAATCCTAATACCTTACGCAAACTACTTTTGGCCTGTATAACATAGATCTGTCTTCCGTTTTCCTGCTTTACAGCCGACTATAATATGGTTGTCTTCAAGTCTAACGTAAACAAGTTTTGGGGCCATTCCATATAAGTTAAAAAAATTTACCGAATTTCCATTAGTAACGATTACTATATTATTCAATTTCAACTATACACTTTTTAACCCTTATCCTCGAGTGGCTTCTTGGCCTTGATAAGTGGTGATGCCTATGTAAAAAAAAATCCCGTTACATGATCAGTATGGAACAATCTTTGAACAAAAAGATGGTGTTGCCATAGACTTTGTTTGATTTGCGAAGTCACGTCGTGGATGAAGGACCAACCTGAGGCGTTCTACAAAAATGGTCTCCAGCACTGTAATTTATGATCGGGAAAACGCGTAACTCCGGATGGTTTTTATAGAGAGAAAGAGTAATAATTGAGCCAAGTTGCGTTGCTCTACTGTAATTAGACGTTGGTCAGCGGCATTACTTATCAAACGCCGCTCGTACAATAATAATTTATCATTCGACCTGTAAGGAATATTACAGCTTGTTTCCATAAACACGCAAGCAATCTTTCGATAAAGTGACCATGGTTTTGTGTTTTCTCGTGGCGTACACATGAACAGACACTCGTGCAGAGTAATTTTCATTTAATCGAAGGAAACTCACACACAGACTCATGCAGAAAGAAAACTTTCAGTTCTCGATTCGCCTGTGTTGTATTTTCACGTTAGATACCAGCGAACACGCTCACACACAGACTCATGCAGAAAGAAAACTTTCAGTTCTCGATTCGACTGTGTTGTATTTTCACGTTAGATACCAGCGAACACGCTCACACACTGACTCAGGTGTGTAAAGTACATTCGAATTTTTAATGAACAATTCTAAATGACGTATTGACAATTCAACCGTACCAGATATGTTTCTTCCATTCGGGTCCTCTTTTCAGGTAAGTCCGTTTCGCTTTTATACTCTGTCTTCTTTTTCTTCAGTAAATGGGCACATAGACTCACATGCATTCATTCAGTAAAATTTTAAAAAAAAACTGCGTCAATCATCCAGTTCTATAAATAATTAAACAGAAGAAAAAATAAAAAAGGGTGCTGTTATTCTACTCTGATAGGGGCAAGATTTAAAGGTGAAATATGGATAGGGGATTGGGCAGCAATCTGTTTGTCATAATCGTATTTTTATTTCTGCACGTTGGTATGGTCAAAAATGGAATTACAAAGGCAAGTTTGTACGTTAAATATATAAGGACATGCTGAAGTACCCAGCGTTGCCAGGGTGTAGTTGATATATTTGAATATTCCGTCTTCAAACTGATTGAACGTAACATTAATTAAAAATATTTTTTCAACCCTACCCCATTAGATAGGAGCAGTAGATGCGTTTTATTCTATAGAAGTGTCGCCAGTAGCCCTAATCCTCTTTTTAGTTTAATATTTTATCTTGTAGTCCTTCTTCTTTCAAAATATAATCTAAGAATTGCAATTGTTATTTTATATCTTAGTGCATATCTGAAAACAGTTAAATCCCCTTTCATTGTGATTATTTAATGTACAATATATCAAGATGGCATTGGTAAACTATTCTGTTAACGAAATAACTAGCGGGGTCTGTGGAAATTCCACAGGGGACTCATTCATGTGTTATATATTGATGTTAGCATTCTGTAGATACTCAGTGTAAATGGAGACACTGATATTATTATACCTTTTTTGTTAAAACTGCAAAAGTATTTATCTAAGCTAGCACTAACGCCCGACAAAGCCCGGTCGTAAAGTACGCTTAAATATGATCTTTTAATTCTTGCAGATTTCGTATATATAATTAGAGAGTTAATGTTCTACCGATTTTTATATGTTATAAAGTTGTGATTTCAAAAATAAAAATAATTTCTAGATGATTTGGGTGAATTAGCTTGAATCGAAACCGAAATAAAAACTTATGAAAATATATATATATATATATATATATATATATATATATATATATATATATATATATATATATATATATATGTGTGTGTGTGTGTGTTCAGAAAGTGTGAGAGAATATATATATTATTTTCCACGGCCGAACCAACGTCGGATCCCACAAGAGCCAAGAAAGTCAACAAACCGGAAGTCCATGTCCGATATGAGGTAGGTTCTTTCCACTCTCGGATCTGCGCCGCGGGTTGCTTGATCTGTGTTAGTTAATAGATATTCTCTCGTGTGTGCCTTGGTTGCTCAGTTGGTAGTGTGCATGCTTAGCATGCAAGAGGCTCGGGTTTCAAATCCTGAGCTCGGATGGGTCTAACTGATGAGCCCAAATGAGGGCGAAACTCGAGTCTTGGACTTCCGGTTTGTTGGCTTTCTTGGCTCTTGTGGGTTGCGACGTTGGTTAGGCTGTGGAATATATATATATATATATATATATATATATATATATATATATATATATAAAGCTGAATGTGTGTGTGTGTGTCTGGTCACGAATAGGCTCCTATATGGTTGACTATCTTAAAAAACTGATTACATATAATGATAGATGTATCGAGACACAGGAATGGGTACGTTTGATCTGGCAGAACAGTGGTTCAATAAAATTGTGGGGTATGCGTTCGCGCCTGGTCCACAAAGTATTGAAATAAAAAATTTATAAATTAGAAAAAAACGTTTACAAGTGTTTTTGATATAGATGTACATAAGAATACTTTGATAGGTACGTTTTAACTTATATAGGGATGGTATAATAAAATTGTGGGGTTTGCGTTCGCGCCTGGCTTCCATAGAATGGAAATAGGCACAAACTTTAATAACGACTTTTCCTATCTATCTGCGTAAGTATACTCTGATAATTATGTTTCAGTTTGAAGAAATATAGTATAATAAAATTATGGGGTGTTCGTTCGCACCTGACCTCCATAGAATGGAAATATGTTACAAAGTTTAACAAGGTTTTTTAATATAAATCCACAGAATATTGTGATAAGTGTTTCAGTGTGAACAGGTATGGTATAATAAATTATGGAGTTCATCTATTTTATTTTTACTTTCACCATATTTTGCTTTGGGTTTGATACCCCCAAATTCAACCCAAATTTACAACACTTCCTTTTCATAACTTATCATACTTTCATAAATCAGAGTCCATTTTCTTTAGGCTGTTTTTGAACCCAGTCACCGACGGGTACTTTTGCTAGTATATATATAATTATAAAACTCAAATGACCTTGTAACGAGTGATGTAACCCACTTTCCGGTTTACGACATCCGGTTACAAATGCGCGCATAAATAACATATAACAACCCATAACAACGTAAACAAATAAACAAAAATCGCTCCTTTTGCAGATTTTGACCTGCGCACTGAAATATTAACGTTATTATTTAGAAATTATTATTTAACATGGGAAGGGTGAGGATGTTTTGCAACTATTCTGTATTACAACTATACTGTCGACATTTTCTTACAAATAAATCAACTTTGACCCGTTGACAAGGTATTGTTTTTGTGTACGTTTTCAGCGCACCAATTGTTTTTGGGGGTTTTTTTTTCGCATTTAAATTATCTAAATAAACAATAGTTAATACTTTCTGCATTTTTTTTTTTACATCGGTCATTTCCGTATTACGTTTAAGTTATTTTAACGCAATTTTCTTACAAATAAATCTACTTTTACCTTTAACAACCATAAGAGCATTTTACAACATGTACGTTTTCAGCGTCCCAATTGTTATTTTTTTTTAAGTTTAAATCAAACGATATATCAAAATTTGAATAGTGCACATTTACCTATAAGTATGGCAAACCACTTATAAATTAATGGCTGTAAGTTCTTTTTTTTTTAAATAAACAATTATAAACAGAACGACTTATAGAAATCGATCTATATTCTTTTTTTATTTTAATATACTTTCATAGAAATGTTTCTGTTATGTTACAAACATTTTTTTACGTCACAAATGTCACGCTTATATATTAATTCCATAGCTAGTATAACACACTGACCCAACGAGTCACGGGTAGTCTAATATATATATATATATATATATATATATATATATATATATATATATATATATATATATATATATATAACCTGAGTTCCATTTGTCATAATCTAAACCGAAACCAAAACTTAGGAAGAATTTTTGGTAAAATTATTTATGACAAGAAATGGAAGTACATAACAATTAAACGACCCGGATGTAAGCGTGACACAAAAAATAACATGCGCTATCCTAGTAATATATAGATTAAAATTGAGTTTCAAGCAGTGCATATCTGAACACAGGTAAATATATCTGTAGCCTTCATTTTGAAGAACTTCTACATAAACAGCATTTTGAGCGCGACTACTAGTGGCGGTGGCTTCCTTCATTCTTGACAGACTATGTATATCCACTGTAAGGGTGACTGCGCGTGTAATTTTTGTGGCAAGAATTCGTAAATCTACAACAGCATCTCTCCTGAGTCGACAGTGTTAAATACCAGCCTTTACTCCAATAGTTTCTTCCCCAGAACTGCGGGTCTTTGGAACTCCCTTCCGGGATTCTGCTTTCCCAACTGCAAGGATATGCAGAAGTTCAAGTGTAATGTCAACAAACATCTTTCTACTCATCTCCCTTCATAATGACCCCGCTAATTAAGTCCCTGATAGTAGCCCCCTGCTTCAAAGTGGCACTGTGCCTTGTTTTGGGTGAAAATTGAATTTTAAAAAAAAGTCTACCTTGCAACGTAGAGAACCTACTGTTGATTTTATGAATTTATGTTTATTTTATATAATGACTTGAATTAAGTATTAAATGCAAAAGTCCAGTACAATGGTCTAATTATACTCTACACAGAAGCGTTCATTTTGAACGCGCCTCTGTCTTATCAAAGAACTTACTGTTGATTTTATAGGCAGAGCCATTCTGCTTGTGTGGTGGTAAAACTTCTTGAAAGTAATTATGTTGGTAGGCTGCATAAAAGTGTTTACTTTGGCCAAAATTGGACTGTTGATTCTTAAATCAGATTTCTTCGATTATCGATTTTTAATAGCGCGGTGTGGCTGCTCATAAACTTTATAAAATTTATTATTTTTGAACAAATTCAAATTTTATTGAATTTCATTTTAAAATAATGGACAAGAGAACTTCTGTTTAAGTTTGAATGATTGCTTCGTGTCAACAGTTACTTGATTGATTTCAGTCTCGTGGGGATTTTTGGGGTTGTAAATGTCAACCTTTATAGGTTTTCGGGTATGCTGACAACGAATATCACAGTTTAATATGGGATAAGTCGTTTACCATGAACACATATGATATCCAACGTTAAAAGCTAATGTAATCCATGGCAACCATTTTGTTTTCATAACTGAGTAGTTAGTAATGCGTATGCGTGTAACTGAATCAGACGACAAAGCAAATATTTTCACTCCCCATGGAAAAAATGGGTTTTTTTTATTCCAAAAGCTGTTCTTAACATAGAGAAGTTTAGGGTGTTTATTTCGAAAGCCGTTCTTAACATGGGAAGATTAGGAGTGTCTATTCAAAAAGCCGTTCTTAATATGAGGAGGTGGGGGTGTTTATTCCGAAAGCCATTCTTAACATAGAAAAGCTGAGGGTGTTTATTTCGAAAGCCGTTCTTAACATGGGAAGGATTGGGGTTTATTTCGAAAGCCGTTCTTAACATGGAGAGGTTGAGGTGTTTATGCTGAAAGCCGTTACGCATGCGCATTACTAATTCCTCGGTTTTGAAAAAAATAGTTGCCAGAGATTATATTAGTGTTTACGTTGGATAGCAAATGTTTTCATTTCTGGTAAACTACATATCAGACCCAAATTTAACTGTAATATTGCTTTTCAGGATACCCGAAAACCAACAACATTGGGATGTGAACGGTGAGCTGTATTTAATGTAAAAAAAAAATATCAAAAAAGTTTGTATTTTTGTCAGAAGGACTAATTATTTAAAAAGTGTCATTGAAATTAATGTTTTCTCAAAATTTAATGATTATTTATATTTTATCAATTACGAAAATTTCTATTTTGTATTAAAATAAACCTCTGTTTTGTGTTGCCATAATTTTCTTTAAAATATTTGAATTCGGTAAATGTGTAAGGCAAACTTTTTAAAAAGAGCACAAGACACGCATTCGAAAACTTTAGAATTTTGGTTTTTAATTAAATTTGTTTATCTAATCGATAAACTGAATAAAAAAGAAGATTCATAGGATTTCTTCGTCTTATTTCGTGGTGTTTAAAACGAATATTACGTTTAAATTTGGGACGGATAAGTAGTTTTCATGATATGAAGAAATTACTTTTTCAAGAAGTGGGGGATCACTTTCCTATATAAATTTAACGTAAAATGAGCACCCACTTTCTGGTCACCTATTAATTTCTTCATATCATAAAACACTGTCTGTATTTTTGAGATGAGGTGTTTTCATTGATTGAGATTGTCGGACTGACTTCCTCATCTTGGTTGCTATTGTCACAACGTTTTGGCCGTTTTGCCCTCCGGCCTTCGTCAGGTGTTGTGTATCGAACTGGGGAACCGTTTGTTAGGGGTCTCGAACCCAACCCTTTAATATTATTACGGGGGTACCGTATATCGCAAGCCTACCTTCACCGGACAATACCTAAACTTCAACTCCCATCATCCATACAGTATCAAACATGGAATCGCACGCTGCTTACAACATCGAGCAGAGACAATAAGTAGCGACACCATTCAAAGCAGAGAATCAGCAACTATGTCCCAAAGCCTAGCTGGAGTCCGAACACGGTATCCCCGTAATAATAATAAAGGGTTGGGTTCGAGACTCCTAACAAACGGTTCCCCAGTTCGATACAAAACACCTGACGAAGGTAAACGTTGTGACAACAACCAAGATGAGGAAGTCAGTCCGACAATCTCAATCAATCATAAAACACATCTGTGGTATTCGTTTTCAGCACTCCCGAAAATTGGCGCTGTTTCTCTTTTACTAAGAGATGCGTTCATTTTTTCATCTAATAATTTAGGACGCTAATTATGCTATTAGTAAGTTTACAAAAGCATACTTTTGTTTTTCGTTCTTTTTTCATTATAGAACTTGTATAGTTGTTAACCAGATGCCTCTGCAGTTTAACATTTCACAAAAATTCTGTTTACATTAGGAGGCGGTTAAGTAAATTTCAGGAGCACCTGGTAAAAACTATACAAATTCTATAATTGAATACCCACCTAAAAAAGATTTTTTTTTTCGTAAACCGCTCGTGTAAGTTTACTGACAGCATTATTTACGTACTAAATTATGAAAACATAAACGAATCTCTTAGTAAAAAAACAGCGCCGGTTTTCGGTGATGCTGAAAACGAATATCACAGTTAAATTTGTTTTATGATATGAAGAAATTATTAGGTAGTTAGAAATTGGGTGGCCATTTTACGTTAAATTTATATAGGAAAGTGATACCCCACTTTTTGAAAAAGTAAATTTTGATATCATGAAAACTGCTTATTTGCCCCAAATTTAAATGTGATATTCGTTTTCAGCACCATCGAAAACCATTAGAAGTTGTCATTTTCAAGTTTTTTGAGGAGTTGGAAAGAAACTTAACATTGACCATTTTTTCTAGGAGTTAAACGACGCTGGGTCACGTCGTAAAAATGCAGCATTTTAAATTTAAGATATTAAATAAATTATAAAGAAAATGTTCCGCAGGCAATTAAACACACTGTCTATGGTATAATTATTATAATAAATCTGGACAACACCGGTTAAATTTTATAAACAAAAAGAGCAGAGGATGATGGATTTTGTTCACATGTGTCTCTGACTAACTCTGCCCTCGTGAGGATGCAAGTAAATGAGGACATTAGTTTTAATTATCTTTTTCTAACAAATAAAAAAGGTTACTTAAAAATTAAGAATAAGCGAAAAAAAAATTTCCTCCGAATTAAAAATAAAAATAATAATTCAGCTTAGAATAATATTTTGAAATGAAAACAAATCTTTAATAACGTGCTCCGTTTCAATTAAACTATCACAGCTATTTCTCCTTTTAGTTTTCTGGTTTTTGGTTTGAAAATAAAACGGTTTCAGATTTCAAATAAAATCGGTTAAATCAAATATAACTTGAAATTTAAATAAACTAAATGATTAATTTTTTTTTAATTAGTACAGTTGAAACAAAGCTGTTATGTCGAATAAGTAATGTCATCGGGGTAATTATTTAACTAGATTTAATTTAATGTGATATGTTAATGACTGTAACGCAATAATGTAAATGTGGTTTGAAGAATGCTATATATTGAAAGTCCGTATACAATATAATGTCTCCTTTGACAGAAGTATTCTAACATGGGTATTAATATTTCTTGACCAGAAGAGATGTAACCACATTTGGCCTTTATATTTCTTTAGTCATTGGGAGTTGTACACACAGACACACACACACACGAACGCTACTACTTTATATGCATATAGATTAGTAGTAATATTATTATTATTATTATTATTAATAGTAGTTGGTTGTTTTTGTTTTACGGCATATCAACCTTTTTCAGGTTATTTAATGCCGAATCTAGTTATTTTAAGGAAGATTTTTAATGGAGTATATTTTTTTTGTTTTTAAGTCAAATTCTATTTAACCCATAGTTGGGACCCTAACAGGTACTACCACTCCGGGTCAGAGTGGACCTGGGAGCAATGGCAATTAAAGGGTGGCTCCACACTCCCCAAGACCAGCAAGGTGGGGGCCTCACCATCGGGTATAATTTTAGGTCATATCCAGGACCTTATTAGTAGTAGTAGTAGTAGTAGTAGTAGTAGTAGTAGTAGTAGCAGCAGCATTGATGCATAGCAACTTTGATACCAAATTATTATTAGTAGTAGTAGAAGTAGTAGTAGTAGTAGTAGTAGCAGCAACAATGATGCATAGCAACTTTGATACTGAATTATATACAAAGAATTGGGAAGATTAGTTTTCAACGCATGTTTTTCCTTTTATTTTAAATTCGTTGAACTATTTCGTGGAGGCAGTGTATCTCAAAAAGAAACTTACTTTCACAGGAACATCTGTCGTTCGAGTGGAATAGATAGACAGTAAACTACAACTTCCTATTAAATTAATAAATCGTTTGTGTTCCTCATCAAAGAAGATTTCTTCAACAACAAAGGAACGTTTGTTGCTCTTTCTTTCCCGTCACTCACTTTATATATTTACCTGCGCCCTTTTTCAAACAATAATTGGAATTTCTTAATGAATAGTTGAAGACATGTTTATTAATCGATCTATATACATATAAAGTTTATTAATCGATCTATATACATATAAAGTTTATTAATCGATCTATATACATATAAAGTTTATTAATCGATCTATATACATATAAAGTTTATTAATCGATCTATATACATATAAAGTTTATTAATCGATCTATATACATATAAAGTTTATTAATCGATCCATATACATATAAAGTTTATTAATCGATCTATATACATATAAAGTTTATTAATCGATCTATATACATATAAAGTTTATTAATCGATCTATATACATATAAAGTTAAGTTTTCTTTCTCACTTTTGACATTGATATCAAAACCAGACGTTTTTCTATTTAAAACTTATTAAAATTAACTTCTTAATATATTCAGTCATGGATATGCGAGCGACTACATTAAGGTCACATAATCTGCATATTCCTTTGAAAAACGAGCATTAATTAATTAATTATTCATTTTTTTATGGTGTTATATTAGATGATTTAGCTATTATGCTTAATTCTATTTGTGCATAATTTCTACATTCTACATAATTGAATAGAATTTAAAATGAAAACTTTCTAGCACACAAAAATATTATATATATATATATATATATATATATATATATATATATATAGTTCAGTTTTTAGCTCTTACATTAATATTAAAAACTTACTCATCAACTTTTATGATTTGTTATTAGATGGTTGGTTTCAGTTCACTATTATGCTGAATTCTATTAATGCATAGTTTCTGCTTTATTACTTGAAATTTTAGATGAAAAAGCTTTAGC
This sequence comes from Euprymna scolopes, assembly GCF_053919585.1. NCBI lineage: Eukaryota > Metazoa > Mollusca > Cephalopoda > Sepiida > Sepiolidae > Euprymna > Euprymna scolopes. The sequence goes on along the minus strand of NC_136496.1, from coordinate 14,391,934 downwards.
ACACGGTAGTATATATATATATATATATATATATATATATATATATATATATATATATATATATATATATATATATATATATATATATATATATATACAGTGATGATCATATTTATTGGCACGGTAAAATAAAAGTTAAATTTTGTCTAATAAATTCTAAAAAAGGGATTAAATTAAAGAAAATAACAAAGTATATTATGTATTTTTAACTGGCCTTTCCGATGCAGCAATCGGATTTTAGAAAAAATACATAACAAAGGAACAACAAACATAATTGCAAAAAACCCTTGTTCAAAATTATTGGCACGATTTATTTAATAATCAATTGTATAGCCTTTCGCCTTGATTACCTTCCTCAGTCACTTTTCATAGTTTACAACCAAGTTGTTGCACTCTTCAGTAGTAATTTTAGCCCACTCTTCCTGACAATAATCCTCCAATTGAATAAGATTCTTAGGCTTCCTTTGCATTACCCTCAATTTTAATGTTCTCCATAAATTTTCAATTGGATTAAGGTCTGGACTTTGTGATGGCCACTCCAAAACATTAATATGATTGTCCTCAAGCCATTTCTTAGTCAGTTTAGCCGAATGCTTTGGGTCATTATCTTGCATGAACCACCAACGACGACCAAGTGAGAGCTCTTTAGCAGAGTCTTTCAGGTTTTCATCCAATATTTTAACATAATCTTCCTTTTTTTATGCTACCTGTGACCTTAACAAGTCGCCCTGGTCCAGAGGCAGCAAAGGATCCCCAAAATATCAAACTGCCTCCACCGTGCTTCACTGTGGGTATGGTGTTCTTAGGCAGGAAAGCTTCGCCAGATTTTCTGTAAATATAAGACACTTTATTATGGCCAAATAACTCTATTTTCGTTTCGTCAGTCCATAGAACACGTTTCCAGAATGCAACATCTTTATCAATATGACGTTTTGCAAAGGCTAGCCTTGCTTTCAGGTGCATAGGCTTCAATAAGGGAGTCTTTCTCGGACGACATGCTTTTAAACCAGCTCTCTTCAAAACTCTACCAACTGTATGTCGAGATACATTCACTCCAGAGGTGCTCTGTTCATCAACAATCTCCCCAACAGAGATCCTTGGGTTTTGTTTTACTTGTCGAACAATTTTCCGTTCATTTCTTGGGGAAAGAATCCTTTTTCTCCCTCTACCCTCTAAACTCATAACGTGGCCTTGCGATTTGAACTTGTTTATTATGGCTCTAACAGTGGATTTGGGAAGGTTTAGCTTCTTTGAAATCTTATCATAGCCCTCCCCATTGGTATGGCATGCTACAACAAGCTTCCTGACGTCTTCGCTGTGTTCCTTAGTTTTAACCATGGCGATTGAAAATTATAATTTAGTCACTTATAATAGTTTAAATAAATCGCTATCTAAAAATTATCTGAAAAAAATTATTCACTGAATTAGCGTTAAACAAGCATAATATGGCTATAAAAAAGTTAAGATAGCACGTAAACCGGAAATTGATTGATATTATACTGATACTAAAAGAAAAACAAAGCCGTGCCAATAATTTTGAACGAGGGTTTTTTGCAATTATGTTTGTTGTTCCTTTGTTATTTATTTTTTCTAAAATCCGATTGCTGCATCGGAAAGGCCAGTTAAAAATACATAATATACTTTGTTATTTTCTTTAATTTAATCCCTTTTTTAGAATTTATTAGACAAAATTTAACTTTTATTTTACCGTGCCAATAAATATGATCATCACTGTATATATATAATGACCTTGTCCATATATGTGCGAAAAGTTTCTACCAAACTCCTTTCTGAATATTTGGTCTACAGAGTTGAAATTTGGTATAAAGGGTATTTGAACTCGTACCACACTTTCTATTTTGGTTTTTAGTCGGCAATATTTGCTTCTAAGGGGTTAATATTAAAAACAGTCAGTTAACGTTGGCAGGGTAAGTCGAATAAAACATTACTCCTGCTGTTACTTTTCCCCTTGCGCAAAATTGAACATTCATAACTCCAAGTTGCTTTATTTTTAAACTTTTCGTATCAATTTGTCGGTAGCTCAAATAGTAACGATGCTGGGGAGATGAATAAGACTAGTGATGTAGCGGTGAAAGTTATGGTTTCAATTCAAGCCGATGGTACAAAACTAATAATGTATATAACGTTTGAAATCATTACTATATATTGGATGATAATCAATAGAGAATTGGCTTTATAATGATAAATAAGAAAGCTGCATTAATTAAAATCTAATATTTTTGCGTATTTTTCGACCGAGCAACGCCGGCCAGCCTGCTAGCCTATTATAATTTTCCTGATCAGATGAATAATTGATTCTCAATGGATAATAGTAAATAAGTGCATTAAACTCTTATAAACTTAAACTATCTACATAAACAAACTCGTCTTTATATTATTTGTATTAATCAGAATATTGTTCTTATTTTTCTGTAACGTTTTGATCAGTGATACCTTCGACCGTCCTCGGGCATATTGGCTTTTATTTGGTTAGTTGGTTGATTGTTTTTGTTTTACGGCATATCAACCTTTTTCAGGTTATTTAATGCCGAATCTAGTTATTTTGATGAACGATTTTTAATGGAGTATATATATATATATATATATATATATATATATATATATATATATATATATATATATATATATATATTTTAAGTCAAATTCTATTTAACCCATAGTTGGGACCCTAACAGGTACTACCACTCCGGGTCAGAGTGGACCTGGGAGCAATGACAATTAAAGGGTGGCTCCACACTCCCCAAGGCCCGCAAGGTGGAGCCTCACCATCGGATATAGTTTTAGGTCATATCCAGGACCGTTGTTATTTGGAAAAGAAAAGAGATAAGTTACTGGCATTATGGATATTTTCGTATTCTTTGGCAACCTTTTTTTTTTCACAAATAAGAAATCATAGCCATAAAAAAGAAACTAGCTCAAAGACTACGAAAATATCTGCGGAGCCGTAATTTTTTTTTCCAAACAAAACCAACACGACTGAGAGCTGTCTAAAGCCACACCGACTGAAACGTTTCACAAATAACGCTCAAGATGAAAACAGTATTTCGATCAATACAAGTAATATAAACAATCAGCTCTCATCTAAATAAATCAGAACTTTAAAATCGGCTTTCTTTAAGCAAAATCCTCTGACGGCCTTAATCCAAATGTGGGTTCGTGTGACGTCACCAGGGGACTGTTTCTCGCCGATATAAATGATTGCACTAATAGTAATTAAATTAAAGGATTTCTCCAAGCAAAGCCGTTCGTCAGATTAAAAAGTGATTCATCGAAATTAAAGAAAATAAAAATATAAAATAGTTTTTTCACTTTTATAATTAGTTCTCGCGCGAAAGAGCAGGACACAAAATGTTTAAATAATAATAATAATATTAATAGAATAACAATAACAAAGACTTTCGCTGGCGAGGGCTACTATTGAGCGTAACCAGTTATACAGTTCTTTTGAAATTTTCATCTCTATTTTTCTCGTTATGTACTGAATATTTGTTGATGAAACCTATATGAAATATGTTCCTTATTAAATTTTAAAGATTTCTATTCTGAAAGAAGTTTTAAAAAATTTAATCTAAAAAAGTTATGTTAAAATTTTTGTTAAAAAAAATTCAGATTTCCTCATTATTCAGACCTGTATTACAAAGAGGAGGTTGTAAAGGTGAGTTGTGATGTGAGGAGAAATACAAACTGAAACAGAGAAAATATTCAGACCTGTTATAATACAAAGAGGTGGTGGTGCAAAAATGAATTGTGGTGTGAGGAGAAATACAAAAGAAATAAAGAGAAGGAGAGTTTTAAAATATAATCTTAAAAAGATAAGATACAAGTTAGAAAAGCATTTCATCCGAGGCATGAAAATTGTTAAACAAAATGTTTTTACTATAGGCTTTAAAAATAAAGGTACAAGATTCAATTTGAAATGTATTTATCTTCAAAATGCACTTTTATAAATTTTACAAAGTAAGGTATAAAAATTTAATTTAAATTGAATAAAAAAAATTATCTTGGATTTATTTTATGTAATGTACATTTTGTTGCAATTTAAAAACATTATCTTTCATCTAGCAGTTAATGATATAGATATAAAATTTTCAATGATGTTTTTTGAAAACTGCAACATTTTGTTTAACAATTTTCATGCCTTGGATGAAATGCTTTTCTAACTTGTAAATATATGTTTATGAAAGGGGACTTTTGCCGCTTAGTCTGACAGGATGCAACAACAGTTCAGGTGGTCTTACTTGAAGAAAGCTTGTTTTTTATTTCATTATTTTAGTGTGAAATTGTCATGTCTCTTGCAGATATTGACGGTGTGAGAGCAACCTCTGTGATAGACGTGCGTCGAACCTACAACCGTCGCGTTGACAGTCGACAGCTCTAATCGTCTGGCCATGAATATATATATATATATATATATATATATATATATATATATATATATATATATATATATGAGTAAACAGTTAATAAATTATGTTAAAAAACACTTTGAAATGAGTTAAAAACATATTTAATCTGAAAAGGAAACACTAGATAAATCAATAGTCCTTAATCCGCGCCGATTCCGCATTTTGCTAATTCCTACCCTCTGATAAGAAGGAGAGTATTTCTTCGAAACTCCGCGGATTAAGAACTATCCATTTATCTAGTGTTTTCTTTTCAGATTAAATATGTTTTTAACTCATTTCAAAGTGTTTTTAAACATATTTTATTAACTGTTGCTCATATTATAAGCTCTATTTCCTATTTGGTTTTATCGAGCTTTTATATCTGACTGAGATAATTTTATAAATATTAATTTTTTAATATTTATAATTTACTTTAATTTTACCATCTTGGATCATTTTGGTAAATTCAATTGTAATTTTCATTTTATATATATATATATATATATATATATATATATATATATATATATAATTACTTCATTTACTCACATAAAATTAATATACGAAAGTATAGATTTATGCGTAAACTTTAAGTATTTACTTCAAAAGTGCTCAATACGTAGGTAGAGCTAATTAATAATTTATAAAATATATATGGCGATTAAGCTACACTGAATATTCGGCGTTTCATCCACTCTAGGATTCGTCAGGCTTATGCGCGAATTCTTTCGTTGTTTCTCGTTTTTATATGGTCCTCGTCTGTTGAGGATTTTAGTTAGCCAATCAGCTTTCTAGTATCCACCGTGCCCCTTCCTATCAGCCAATGGGCATGCATTTTATCGAACAAAGGATCTGTTTTTAGAATTAGGTTAGTGGTTTAAGGCAGACCTTTTCCTCCTTTTTCATATATATATATAAATATACATATGTGTACATACATATATGCACATATATATACATACATATATATATACATATATACATACATTTTAAAACTAGGTTAGTGTTTTTTTTTGTTAGTTTATATATAAATATATATATATGTGTGTACATACATATATGCACATATATACATATATATACATATATGTGTGATCGTTTATGTATATTCATGTTTACTTAATTTATTTATTTGTTTATTTTCTATTGTTTTTGTAAGTTTTAAAGCTATTTTGTATCACTATCCTAGAGTAAGTTTTATTTTGTGAACACAGTTATTTGCTATTTCTCTTCTACAGTTTAATAAAACACACACTAGCAAAAATAATAATAATAATAATAATAATAATAATAATAATAATAATAATAATAATAATAATAATAATAACAAACCAACCCCGGACAAGAACAACCATACCATTACAAAAATACTAATAACGAACAAGATAAATGCAACTGTAGACACCGCACACTTTGCCCAGTTCAAAATAAATGTCTAACAAAAAGCGTAGTTTATCAAGCAAAAATATTTGCGAAAGAACCCCCGAATAACAAGAAATATTACGTAGGCATGACTTCCTTAGATTTCAAAACCCGATACTATGACCACAAAAGTTCATTCAACAATAAAAAAAAACCACCGTATAAAAACAACATTTTATATGTAATTATAAAAACAACACTAGCGAATAAATACTGGGAACTCAAAGAAAGCGGACATTCGCCGGTAGTCGAATGGAAAATAATAAGACAAGCTACCACGTGTAGGCATTTAGACGACCCATGTAAATTATGCTTTCATGAAAAATTTGCTATCCTGTAATTTAAAGAACCCCAAAATCTATTAAACTGAACATTTCGGAAAAAATATATGTTTTAAGTTCAGTCAATGAATTAATTATATATTTACATATATAAATACTCGCAGTTCATCCCGGCTTTGCTCGGGTCCTATGCACTGTTCATAACATTATGTGCATATGTATCTAAATATATATTATAAAGTTTTACTCATGTCCAGGTAACATACATCTAAAATTTCAAGTGTTTACAGCCAAAATTGGCAGAGGAGTTTGGTAGAGTCTGCAAAGGTCAACTCTTTCAACGTGACCTTTTGGCGGACAAATTTTCACTCCAAAACTGATTAAAAAGCTTGCTGCATGTCTGAATACTCTTTATATAAAATTTCAAATTTTTTTACCCAAAATTGGCTGAATAGTTTGCTAGAGACTGCAAAGGTCAAATCTTTTAAACTTTGACCTCTTGGCAGCCAGGTTTTCGACCAAAATCCGATTTAAAAGCTTGCCCTATGTTTGAATACACTTATTTTTTAGAGCAAAAATTGTCTGTGTTATTTTGGTAGAGACCGCAGAGGTCAATTTTTTAAACTTTGACCCCTTTAATTTATTGTCTTGGGCTCAAATCACATTAAAAAGTTTAATCCATGTCCAAGTAACCTATATCAAAAATTTCAAGTGTTTAGACCCGAAATTGGCAGAGGAGTTTGGTAGAGTTTTAACAGTCGAAACGTTTAATTTTGACCCCTTGACAGCCAAATTTCTGGCCGAAAATAGAGTAAAAAATTTTTCTCAAATCTCAATACCCCTCCCGTCTGTAGACTGAAAATTGACCAAGTAACTTGGTAGGAAAATGTACACACACGCACAGAGACAATTTCACTTTTATATATATATACTAGCATTTCAGCCTGGCGTTGCCCGGGTGTTTGGAGGTGTGTGTTGAGAAACCAAAAATAAGTGGTAGTAGAAAGGCAGGCTCGAACCCGTACCGTGAAGGAGGAAAAAACGGGAAAAATGTGACGTCTTTGCTGTTACGACCACCGAAAAACCTGAATGAAGTAGGTTTAAATTAAGGCTAGACAATAGAAAAGACTTTCGAAAATATCGGCGAAAAAAACGACCCCTTCCTGTACAAATATGTCCAGTTGAGGGTGAAGAAATTAATGTTTTGAGCCAATTTTTCGGTATTTGTCGTCAATTTTTTTAAACTTTGATCCCTATTATGACCCCCTTAACATTTATTGTTTTGGGCTCTAATTCAATTATTAATATAGATCCATGTCCAAGGAACCTATATCTAAAATTTTCAGTGTTTAGACCAAAAGTTGTCGGAGGAGTTTGATAGAATTCTCAAAGATTAAAGCGTTGAACTTTGACCCTTTAACAGCCCGACCACGAACATTTTCCCAAATCTCAGTACCCTGTATATCAAATTTCGAGTCTGTAGACTTAAAATTGATAGTTATTGCGTAAATAAATGTACACAGACACACAGACAGATACCCAGACACGCAGATACATACACAGACACATAGACACGTTTACTTTTATAGATATATAGATGGACTAGCATTTCAGCCCGGCGTTGCCCGGGTGTTTGGAGGTGTGTGTTGAGCAAAAAAGCGGTCAATTTTTTTAACTTCGACCCCTATTATGACATCCTAAAATTTATTATTTTGGACTCTAATAAAGTTATTCATTTAGATCCATGATTTTCCCAAATCTCAGTACCCTGCATATCAAATTTCGAGTCTGTAGACTTGAAATTGACAGAGTTATTGCATAGGGAAATGTACACAGACACACGCACAGACACGTTTACTTTTATAGATATATAAATAGATATGTGTGTGTGTACATTTAGCTATTTTATGTTGCATATTCTTATATATAGTAAAACGAATCAATATTCTAAATATAAATATGGCTCACATTTAAATAAAATGTATGTTTTATTTAATTAAATCAAAAATATGTAAAATTGAATTAAAATAATGAATACAAATGACAAAGGACTGATAAATGTTTTGCAAATTCAGTAAGATTTTATGCGGAAATGAATCGGTGAATGAATTCTCATTTTATATCACAACATATGCTGTTTTATTTTATTGGGATCCTTTGAGATGAGCAATTTGTATATTTGTTCACAACATATGCACATAATATTTTGATCGGATATGCCGGAAGTTGGTGGATTAGAATTTTATTGGAATTGGAGATGAGTAATTTGTGTATTTATACACAACATATAGTCCAATATTTTAACCGAATAAACCGGAATTTGGTGGATTTGAAATTGTTACGTGAGCATTATAATAGTTTCGTCAATATTCATTTTCTAATTCTTAGTCGTACGTTTCCCGAACACATTTTGTAATATGTCACATTAGTATTCTTTGATGAATTTGAAATTGTTACTTGAGCCGTCTTCTGGTTTGTATTGACATTTAACTTCTCGACAGAATCTAATAGTTAAACTGGTTATGTCTATATATGTCTCTGTCTGAATTAGTGTCATTAGAAAATTACTATGTCATTTTGTCTACAGATTTGAAACTTGATATATATGAAATTTGAACCTGTGAAACAAATTTGATTTGATTTTAGCCGATTAGAATAGCTACTAAAAGGCCAATTAAAAATGGATCTTGACAAGCGTAAGTGATCTCATATGCATGCGCAAATATACAGTTGGTCAATTTTTAATTATTTCTTATCCATCTGACGATAGCTCAAACGGTGAAAATTAAGGCTCGAACGTTAAATGTTTTGGTTCCGACTCTACTTGATGGCATCCAAGTCATATATATATATGTATATATATATATATACATATATATATAATTATATATATATATATATATATATATATATATATATATATATATATATATATATGAACAAATGATTAATAAAACATGTTAAAAAACATCTGGAAAAAGAGTTAAAAACATATTTAATTTTAAAAAGGAAGCACAAGATAAGTGGACAGTCCTTAATCCGCGGTGTTTCGAAGAAATACTCTCATTTTGCTAATTCCTGCCCTCTGATGAGAAGGAGATATTTCTCCGAAACTCCGCGGATTAAGGACTATCCACTTATCTTGTGCTTCCTTTTTAAAATTAAATATGTTTTTAACTCTTTTTTCTAGATGTTTTTTAACATGTTTTATTAATCATTTGTTCATATTATAAGCTCTATTTCCTTTTCGGTTTTATTGAGCTTTTACATCTGGTTGAGATTGCTTTACTTGTAAATAGTAACTCTTTAATATTTATAATATATTTTAAGTTTACCATTTTGATTACCTTGGTAAACTTATTGTAATTTATATATATAAATATATATATATATATATATATATATATATATATATATATATATATATACAGAGAGAGAGAGAGAGAGAGAGAGAAAGAGAGAGAGATCGCTCCCTATCTTGGGTTGAGCATATTGGGAAGTGATATACAAACTGCCATTAGCGGATTAAGCGAGGCTCTTTGTGTAAACAAATCGAGCGGAGGTATTAGGATGATGTCAAAACATCGTTAATTCATTACCCACACAGCAGCAGCCGTATAGCGTAGTGGTGGGAAGCCTTTACTGTCATTTGGGCGGTCGGGTTTCGATCCCGTCTAGCCGCACTGATGAGCTGTGAAACAGCGAAACAGTACTGTATGCGGATGACTATATATATATATATATATATATATATATATATATATACAAACTTTTGAAATTACGTCTATCAGAATTAAGCGGATTTTATGATTGAGCGAAGCCGGGCGTCCTGCTAGTAATATTTAATAGTTAATCGTTTATTCTCTGAACGCAAATTGTAATATGTCGCGTTTTCATTCTTTGAATTCAGCACAAATTCTATCGAGTTAATCTATCTCAAATACCGCATAAACGATAGTCATCGCCTCAAATAGAATCGTTCTTCAGAATTCTATTGAAGTCATTCTTTTGATCATATTGAGAAATCTAAATATATTCGCCAATTATTATTTCCCGCATGGAATATTCTCTAACTCAAAGCTTTAAAAGATCAAGAAAAGTTTTATACTTTAAAGCAAGCAATTGATTGTAATCTGCCGCTTTTCGGCTTCCGGTACAATTGATATCCAACCCGTTTTCTTCTAGATGTTTCTCGTTGTGATCATTTCTAGAGTCAACCGTTAATCTCTTGAGATTTTTAATTTAAGTATAACTTATTTTTATTCAGTTGAAACATCAGACATATTTGTTGCAACGCGTTAACAATCAAGGAAGATTTCGTCTCAAGTTTTGTCAGGAATTTAACATCAGTTCCACCTGAAGATGATGCTTCACAAACAAAAAAAATCTGTTTGGATCCGCCTTTTTACTACGTACTAGTACAATGGTAAGGCTGTTGGCAGCAAATGAGAAAGTCATATCAAGCAGGCTATTCCAAAATAGTGCGTGGATAGGCATGTAGTACAGGGTTGAAACGATAAATTTGTCACCCTAGAAAAGACGGCATGATTCCATTTCCCTTTGATGTAAACCGGGTTTTTTGTTGTTGCTTTTTGTTTGTTTGTTTTTTTTTGTTTGTTTTTTTGTTTGTTTTTTTTTTTGTAGACTAGTTGTGTACCCATCCCAAGAGCGGTAGTTAGCTTCTCTGATCTTTGAAAGCCGCACAATGTTCAACGAGCGAAATCGGAGATGCGCCGCTGTACAACTCGTGCTCTCTACCGATCCAAGTTATGACAACAAGAACATCTTCAAGACTTTTAAAATGCAAATCCGGACAAGTCAACGCTTGAGACCACAGCTCAACGAAGTTTCGGGCAACAGTTATGGTCTTTAGTGTGGTTTTAAGTCACGCCACATCTAGCTACCTCACGTAACGGACTCCATTGATACCCCATCGATTTATGTGTAAATGTTGCCTTTATGATCATAAATGGGGACTTCGGTTATACATATTAGTAATAATTGTCTTAGTATTTTAGGGTTAACTTTCAGGGGAGGGAGAGATAGATTATTGTGCCCATGATGGTAGCAATGGTTTCGTGAACTGGGGCGTTGGTGAAGAGACGTTCTACGTTTAGTGAGTCGGTGATTTTGTTATTAACTGTTGTTTGGAGAATTTGTATAAGTTTTTTAGGTAGATTTTACGCTGGATTTACTTTGTATGTAATTGTTTATGAAATCATTGATTGTTTTGGTTACTTTATAGATATATAAAACATGTTTTCATTAATAACCAATTTCCCAGTTCATTGGTCGATAAAAAAATTAAACTAACAGTTAGAAACTTAGACCCAACTAATAATAAGTTAACAATCGCCATCCCATTAATTTAATATAGCTCGAGTTGCCAACATCTAAAACAACATGGCTGCCCACATTCCCAATTTAGAAAAAATTCTAGTTGAAAACACAGAAATCATTCATGTGGATCCAAACTTAAATGGACTAAAAATACTAGAAGAACTGTATATAAGAGCTAAGCAGCCAAAAATGAACAATGTAAATTTTGAAAACAGTAATAACATTTTAAAGTGCCTGAGTATGTAGCCATCTAATATATATATATGTGTGTATGTGTGTGTGTTACATATGTATATCTATATATATCTATATCTATCTATCTATCTATATATATA